>NC_138976.1:51743537-52343537 GCF_964341445.2 Mesoplodon mirus
CCATTGGGCAGTGACATCCTAATGTCCCTGCTACTTACAGGACCTGCTGGGCAAAGAAAGGAAACTCTGAGACACAGTAGATCACTGGGTAAATCATGTCATTTTTCCAATGATTTTTACTTCTTTCTGCTTTGCACTTTCAGCTTCAAATATTATTTCTTTTTTGCATCTTTCCACCAAGTGTAACTATTGATAGATAATACTGTTGCCAGCATGTGACTCCGGAAGCCATTAAAAGTCTCTAAAGTACATATACCACGTCTTTCACCTTGACGTGTCAATAGCTCATATCTATGAAAGACAAGAAGACAAGGAAAAGGGGATGAAAATAAATAAGGCAAGACAGCATATTTCTGACTATGACCATATTCAATATTGGGAAAAGCCAGACTCAGCAATGCCTAACTATTAATAAAGCTACTTGACAATAACGAAATATTTTGAGCAATTCCAAAATTTGGGGCATAAATGGATAGGGACATTTCAAGGGCATACATTAATTAGACAAACCTCTCATGGGAATTTTGCTTGCACACAGCAGACAACATCTTGAGCTATTTGGGATAAGACACACAGAGCCAGGTACCTCAAATTCCCTTAGGAAATGGATTATTGAGGACCACAGTACCCATGGAAGAGATTCCAAAACCCTAACTTCTCTTCCTACAATTCAGGTCCCCAAAGGATTGTCAAAGTTGTATTGGGATAAGACATTTTTGCCATTTTGAAAGGGGCCCTAACAGAGGGAGACATGTTGACATGGCGGGGACATTGTGGAGGAGCAAGCTCCCCGAGGAGATGGAAATCTCCAGAAAAATTTTGACTAACAATTCTTTTAGTCCCTAAAACGATGAGAGCGAGGCAGTAGTGAGACAATCCAGACATTTTTCTCCAAAATCAAGTCTGAGGGTTGCATAGCAGAGTTAAAGGATTACTTACCAATTGTTCCAGCCCTGCCTGAATCTGTGTCAACTCTGGTAACGGGTTCGTTTTTCCATCCTTCCTTGCCAACAAGATACCTATTCTGTTTGTAGGCTCAGTAGAAATCTTCCTAGAAGTGGGGTTGCCTGTACTTCATACGGAACTTTATTGACTCCTGTATGAAGCAATTTAACTGAAATTGCCAACTTCGTGGGGAGAACAATGGTCCTTCAGTCACAGTTGTTCCCAAATACACTCTTGCTGACATACCTCCAGATGGACACATTGTAGACTGAGATATATACTAAATCAGGCCTGAAAATCCTTGATTTGTAGCCCCAAATCTTTAGGGCCAAAACTCTGTTTTGAGTAGTTAACATGCATGTGTTTCCAGTTTGCAAGGACATTGATGTTACAACTCTTTCACGTCACCACCCTGACCAGCAACCAACTTGTCCTGAAGTGACAGTATCACTTCAAGGCCTGTTCAGGGAGCCATGTGAAGCCAATGCCTCTCATTCCATAGATGTTCCGTACTGTCAAAGGAAGCCTGTGGCCCCACGCTCCCAGTTTTTCCTCACTCTTGCAAATTATAGGCATATTAATCCCACCTCAGGCAACCCATTATCACACAAACATCATTCTTCAAAGCCTTCTTCTTTCCCCTCCTTTAAGGTATCTCAGGAAAATGTCAACATCTCTCTCTTTGTTTTTTTTTGTTTGTTTGTTTTGATATTTTTGTCTCCTTTTCTTCTACGTTTTTAGCTTAAAAAATGCTTAATCACAAATGTTGAGTCAATATATTTATATGCTGATAATCCATTATGCCTTTTCGTAGATAAACTCGTCAATGAAAACACGACATTACCACCTCCTGAAACAGTCAGCAATGAAGAAGAAGGTAAAGAACCTATTGAAAAAACTATTCACGGTATTAAAGTTACAACACTGTAGGCAGACCTGGAGCATATCATTATATGACTTAAAACTTTTACTTTCATTAATCTGAGTATTTCGTAAAGTAATAACATGCTTAAAGAATTTGTACTACTACAATTTAAAGCCACTCTAAAATCTTTTAAATGGTAAAAAAAAAAATCTAAGGCTGAATTTTCAGATTTACTTGCCAAGTGATAGGAAGTGAGCTCTTTTTAAAATACAACTTTATGTTAGTAAAATGTATTACATTTATATTTATATTAAATATATATTTATCTAAAATGTCATGTGTGTATATATTTATATAAATATATTTAGTACATTTTAATATAATTTAAAAATAATGATATAACAATCACATGCTTGAGAAATAAACTTGCCTCTGCTTAGAGTCAATTGTTGGTGTTTCCTAAGATTATCCGTGGGGGAAAGTTCAGAGTGAGAGTTTACAAAATCAAAATTATCCTTTTACTTTTTCTGACAAGAGTATTGTTCCTTATAAAATACTTGTGAAAACATAACAACCCAGGATGGCTCTCCTCGAAGGTCTTGAAAGAGGAGTGGTCTAATTGAAGACAGTGGACTGTTATTACATGAAACCCTATGTTCTCCAGTTCATGCAATCCAAGTATGTTTCTCATATGATTACTCTAATATTATTCACTTTCTTGATATATTTAAATAGAGAAATCTGATCATCCTGGTTGGCCCCTTCTTAAATACCTTCAGTAATTTTCTACTAGGTTTGGGGTCATAGTCTAAGTTCTTAACCAGGCATTCAAGTCTGAAATGATCTGACCATTGAAGAACTTGCCAGTCTCATCTCTGGTCACATTCCTCACCCACATTCTCCACTCCAGACTACCTGAAGCTCTGAGAACTTACCGAACCTGCTTATGACACCTGAGCTTGCTCACCGTGGAATGACCTCTCTCTTACATAGTTTGTCTGGCAAACAATTTCTAGTCCTCTGAGCCTATATGGGAGCATCAGCTCCCTGTCCAAGTGTTTCTGGCCTTTGGAAGTTGAATTAGATCCCTCTGTGCATACCACCTGTGCATCGCTATGAAAGCCCTCATTACCCTGCAGCATAATGAACAGTGATTCTTGTCTGTCTCCCAAATTGAGAGCGTGTTCCTTGAGCATAAGACCTTGTTCATTTCTGTAACTTTAATGCCAACCACAGGGTCTGGCACATGATAGGAACTCAAGGTCTAACTTTTAGATGACTAAAGTAACAAATGAATGAATGTTCTATCAAAAATTTACTGAAGCCGGGGCTTCCCTGGTGGCGCAGTGGTTGAGAGTCCGCCTGCCAATGCAGGCGACGCGGGTTCGTGCCCCAGTCCGGGAGGATCTCACATGCCACGGAGCGCCTGGGCCCGTGAGCCATGGCCGCTGAGCCTGCGCATCCAGAGCCTGCGCTCTGCAACGGGAGAGGCCACAACGGTGAGAGGCCCGCTTACCGGAAAAAAAAAAAAATCATTACAGTTAAGATAGCCCATGAACCAGAATTTGCAGGGCATTTGGATCGAAGTTTGGTGTCTGATTAGTGTTTTAGGAGATACCTTGTGCTCATCCAAAAGAATATACGGTATTGTAAATGCTTTGAAAACCAAAAAGGTCTGTTCTCATCTTTCAATCGGCAATATTAATTGTTCTTTAAAATCTAGGAACCAAAAATTTACATTACCTCATGAAAACATAGCTCTTAATTTTCAAAGAAAATCTGATAGTGGTTTATGAAAAAAAAAAAACACCTAAAAACTGTTGTAGGACCAAAGATAAAGACATCAGACTGAGTCACAAAGCTTTGGGGAATTCATCCCCAGCATTGTGATCTCCATTGGGCAGTGACATCCTAATGTCCCTGCTACTTACAGGACCTGCTGGGCAAAGAAAGGAAACTCTGAGACACAGTAGATCACTGGGTAAATCATGTCATTTTTCCAATGATTTTTACTTCTTTCTGCTTTGCACTTTCAGCTTCAAATATTATTTCTTTTTTGCATCTTTCCACCAAGTGTAACTATTGATAGATAATACTGTTGCCAGCATGTGACTCCGGAAGCCATTAAAAGTCTCTAAAGTACATATACCACGTCTTTCACCTTGACGTGTCAATAGCTCATATCTATGAAAGACAAGAAGACAAGGAAAAGGGGATGAAAATAAATAAGGCAAGACAGCATATTTCTGACTATGACCATATTCAATATTGGGAAAAGCCAGACTCAGCAATGCCTAACTATTAATAAAGCTACTTGACAATAACGAAATATTTTGAGCAATTCCAAAATTTGGGGCATAAATGGATAGGGACATTTCAAGGGCATACATTAATTAGACAAACCTCTCATGGGAATTTTGCTTGCACACAGCAGACAACATCTTGAGCTATTTGGGATAAGACACACAGAGCCAGGTACCTCAAATTCCCTTAGGAAATGGATTATTGAGGACCACAGTACCCATGGAAGAGATTCCAAAACCCTAACTTCTCTTCCTACAATTCAGGTCCCCAAAGGATTGTCAAAGTTGTATTGGGATAAGACATTTTTGCCATTTTGAAAGGGGCCCTAACAGAGGGAGACATGTTGACATGGCGGGGACATTGTGGAGGAGCAAGCTCCCCGAGGAGATGGAAATCTCCAGAAAAATTTTGACTAACAATTCTTTTAGTCCCTAAAACGATGAGAGCGAGGCAGTAGTGAGACAATCCAGACATTTTTCTCCAAAATCAAGTCTGAGGGTTGCATAGCAGAGTTAAAGGATTGCTTACCAATTGTTCCAGCCCTGCCTGAATCTGTGTCAACTCTGGTAACGGGTTCGTTTTTCCATCCTTCCTTGCCAACAAGATACCTATTCTGTTTGTAGGCTCAGTAGAAATCTTCCTAGAAGTGGGGTTGCCTGTACTTCATACGGAACTTTATTGACTCCTGTATGAAGCAATTTAACTGAAATTGCCAACTTCGTGGGGAGAACAATGGTCCTTCAGTCACAGTTGTTCCCAAATACACTCTTGCTGACATACCTCCAGATGGACACATTGTAGACTGAGATATATACTAAATCAGGCCTGAAAATCCTTGATTTGTAGCCCCAAATCTTTAGGGCCAAAACTCTGTTTTGAGTAGTTAACATGCATGTGTTTCCAGTTTGCAAGGACATTGATGTTACAACTCTTTCACGTCACCACCCTGACCAGCAACCAACTTGTCCTGAAGTGACAGTATCACTTCAAGGCCTGTTCAGGGAGCCATGTGAAGCCAATGCCTCTCATTCCATAGATGTTCCGTACTGTCAAAGGAAGCCTGTGGCCCCACGCTCCCAGTTTTTCCTCACTCTTGCAAATTATAGGCATATTAATCCCACCTCAGGCAACCCATTATCACACAAACATCATTCTTCAAAGCCTTCTTCTTTCCCCTCCTTTAAGGTATCTCAGGAAAATGTCAACATCTCTCTCTTTGTTTTTTTTTGTTTGTTTGTTTTGATATTTTTGTCTCCTTTTCTTCTACGTTTTTAGCTTAAAAAATGCTTAATCACAAATGTTGAGTCAATATATTTATATGCTGATAATCCATTATGCCTTTTCGTAGATAAACTCGTCAATGAAAACACGACATTACCACCTCCTGAAACAGTCAGCAATGAAGAAGAAGGTAAAGAACCTATTGAAAAAACTATTCACGGTATTAAAGTTACAACACTGTAGGCAGACCTGGAGCATATCATTATATGACTTAAAACTTTTACTTTCATTAATCTGAGTATTTCGTAAAGTAATAACATGCTTAAAGAATTTGTACTACTACAATTTAAAGCCACTCTAAAATCTTTTAAATGGTAAAAAAAAAAATCTAAGGCTGAATTTTCAGATTTACTTGCCAAGTGATAGGAAGTGAGCTCTTTTTAAAATACAACTTTATGTTAGTAAAATGTATTACATTTATATTTATATTAAATATATATTTATCTAAAATGTCATGTGTGTATATATTTATATAAATATATTTAGTACATTTTAATATAATTTAAAAATAATGATATAACAATCACATGCTTGAGAAATAAACTTGCCTCTGCTTAGAGTCAATTGTTGGTGTTTCCTAAGATTATCCGTGGGGGAAAGTTCAGAGTGAGAGTTTACAAAATCAAAATTATCCTTTTACTTTTTCTGACAAGAGTATTGTTCCTTATAAAATACTTGTGAAAACATAACAACCCAGGATGGCTCTCCTCGAAGGTCTTGAAAGAGGAGTGGTCTAATTGAAGACAGTGGACTGTCATTACATGAAACCCTATGTTCTCCAGTTCATGCAATCCAAGTATGTTTCTCATATGATTACTCTAATATTATTCACTTTCTTGATATATTTAAATAGAGAAATCTGATCATCCTGGTTGGCCCCTTCTTAAATACCTTCAGTAATTTTCTACTAGGTTTGGGGTCATAGTCTAAGTTCTTAACCAGGCATTCAAGTCTGAAATGATCTGACCATTGAAGAACTTGCCAGTCTCATCTCTGGTCACATTCCTCACCCACATTCTCCACTCCAGACTACCTGAAGCTCTGAGAACTTACCGAACCTGCTTATGACACCTGAGCTTGCTCACCGTGGAATGACCTCTCTCTTACATAGTTTGTCTGGCAAACAATTTCTAGTCCTCTGAGCCTATATGGGAGCATCAGCTCCCTGTCCAAGTGTTTCTGGCCTTTGGAAGTGGAATTAGATCCCTCTGTGCATACCACCTGTGCATCGCTATGAAAGCCCTCATTACCCTGCAGCATAATGAACAGTGATTCTTGTCTGTCTCCCAAATTGAGAGCGTGTTCCTTGAGCATAAGACCTTGTTCATTTCTGTAACTTTAATGCCAACCACAGGGTCTGGCACATGATAGGAACTCAAGGTCTAACTTTTAGATGACTAAAGTAACAAATGAATGAATGTTCTATCAAAAATTTACTGAAGCCGGGGCTTCCCTGGTGGCGCAGTGGTTGAGAGTCCGCCTGCCAATGCAGGCGACGCGGGTTCGTGCCCCAGTCCGGGAGGATCTCACATGCCACGGAGCGCCTGGGCCCGTGAGCCATGGCCGCTGAGCCTGCGCATCCAGAGCCTGCGCTCTGCAACGGGAGAGGCCACAACGGTGAGAGGCCCGCTTACCGGAAAAAAAAAAAAATCATTACAGTTAAGATAGCCCATGAACCAGAATTTGCAGGGCATTTGGATCGAAGTTTGGTGTCTGATTAGTGTTTTAGGAGATACCTTGTGCTCATCCAAAAGAATATACGGTATTGTAAATGCTTTGAAAACCAAAAAGGTCTGTTCTCATCTTTCAATCGGCAATATTAATTGTTCTTTAAAATCTAGGAACCAAAAATTTACATTACCTCATGAAAACATAGCTCTTAATTTTCAAAGAAAATCTGATAGTGGTTTATGAAAAAAAAAAAACACCTAAAAACTGTTGTAGGACCAAAGATAAAGACATCAGACTGAGTCACAAAGCTTTGGGGAATTCATCCCCAGCATTGTGATCTCCATTGGGCAGTGACATCCTAATGTCCCTGCTACTTACAGGACCTGCTGGGCAAAGAAAGGAAACTCTGAGACACAGTAGATCACTGGGTAAATCATGTCATTTTTCCAATGATTTTTACTTCTTTCTGCTTTGCACTTTCAGCTTCAAATATTATTTCTTTTTTGCATCTTTCCACCAAGTGTAACTATTGATAGATAATACTGTTGCCAGCATGTGACTCCGGAAGCCATTAAAAGTCTCTAAAGTACATATACCACGTCTTTCACCTTGACGTGTCAATAGCTCATATCTATGAAAGACAAGAAGACAAGGAAAAGGGGATGAAAATAAATAAGGCAAGACAGCATATTTCTGACTATGACCATATTCAATATTGGGAAAAGCCAGACTCAGCAATGCCTAACTATTAATAAAGCTACTTGACAATAACGAAATATTTTGAGCAATTCCAAAATTTGGGGCATAAATGGATAGGGACATTTCAAGGGCATACATTAATTAGACAAACCTCTCATGGGAATTTTGCTTGCACAGAGCAGAAAACATCTTGAGCTATTTGGGATAAGACACACAGAGCCAGGTACCTCAAATTCCCTTAGGAAATGGATTATTGAGGACCACAGTACCCATGGAAGAGATTCCAAAACCCTAACTTCTCTTCCTACAATTCAGGTCCCCAAAGGATTGTCAAAGTTGTATTGGGATAAGACATTTTTGCCATTTTGAAAGGGGCCCTAACAGAGGGAGACATGTTGACATGGCGGGGACATTGTGGAGGAGCAAGCTCCCCGAGGAGATGGAAATCTCCAGAAAAATTTTGACTAACAATTCTTTTAGTCCCTAAAACGATGAGAGCGAGGCAGTAGTGAGACAATCCAGACATTTTTCTCCAAAATCAAGTCTGAGGGTTGCATAGCAGAGTTAAAGGATTACTTACCAATTGTTCCAGCCCTGCCTGAATCTGTGTCAACTCTGGTAACGGGTTCGTTTTTCCATCCTTCCTTGCCAACAAGATACCTATTCTGTTTGTAGGCTCAGTAGAAATCTTCCTAGAAGTGGGGTTGCCTGTACTTCATACGGAACTTTATTGACTCCTGTATGAAGCAATTTAACTGAAATTGCCAACTTCGTGGGGAGAACAATGGTCCTTCAGTCACAGTTGTTCCCAAATACACTCTTGCTGACATACCTCCAGATGGACACATTGTAGACTGAGATATATACTAAATCAGGCCTGAAAATCCTTGATTTGTAGCCCCAAATCTTTAGGGCCAAAACTCTGTTTTGAGTAGTTAACATGCATGTGTTTCCAGTTTGCAAGGACATTGATGTTACAACTCTTTCACGTCACCACCCTGACCAGCAACCAACTTGTCCTGAAGTGACAGTATCACTTCAAGGCCTGTTCAGGGAGCCATGTGAAGCCAATGCCTCTCATTCCATAGATGTTCCGTACTGTCAAAGGAAGCCTGTGGCCCCACGCTCCCAGTTTTTCCTCACTCTTGCAAATTATAGGCATATTAATCCCACCTCAGGCAACCCATTATCACACAAACATCATTCTTCAAAGCCTTCTTCTTTCCCCTCCTTTAAGGTATCTCAGGAAAATGTCAACATCTCTCTCTTTGTTTTTTTTTTTTGTTTGTTTTGATATTTTTGTCTCCTTTTCTTCTACTTTTTTAGCTTAAAAAATGCTTAATCACAAATGTTGAGTCAATATATTTATATGCTGATAATCCATTATGCCTTTTCGTAGATAAACTCGTCAATGAAAACACGACATTACCACCTCCTGAAACAGTCAGCAATGAAGAAGAAGGTAAAGAACCTATTGAAAAAACTATTCACGGTATTAAAGTTACAACACTGTAGGCAGACCTGGAGCATATCATTATATGACTTAAAACTTTTACTTTCATTAATCTGAGTATTTCGTAAAGTAATAACATGCTTAAAGAATTTGTACTACTACAATTTAAAGCCACTCTAAAATCTTTTAAATGGTAAAAAAAAAAATCTAAGACTGAATTTTCAGATTTACTTGCCAAGTGATAGGAAGTGAGCTCTTTTTAAAATACAACTTTATGTTAGTAAAATGTATTACATTTATATTTATATTAAATATATATTTATCTAAAATATCGTGTGTATATATTTATATAAATATATTTAGTACATTTTAATATAATTTAAAAATAATGATATAACAATCACATGCTTGAGAAATAAACTTGCCTCTGCTTAGAGTCAATTGTTGGTGTTTCCTAAGATTATCCGTGGGGGAAAGTTCAGAGTGAGAGTTTACAAAATCAAAATTATCCTTTTACTTTTTCTGACAAGAGTATTGTTCCTTATAAAATACTTGTGAAAACATAACAACCCAGGATGGCTCTCCTCGAAGGTCTTGAAAGAGGAGTGGTCTAATTGAAGACAGTGGACTGTCATTACATGAAACCCTATGTTCTCCAGTTCATGCAATCCAAGTATGTTTCTCATATGATTACTCTAATATTATTCACTTTCTTGATATATTTAAATAGAGAAATCTGATCATCCTGGTTGGCCCCTTCTTAAATACCTTCAGTAATTTTCTACTAGGTTTGGGGTCATAGTCTAAGTTCTTAACCAGGCATTCAAGTCTGAAATGATCTGACCATTGAAGAACTTGCCAGTCTCATCTCTGGTCACATTCCTCACCCACATTCTCCACTCCAGACTACCTGAAGCTCTGAGAACTTACCGAACCTGCTTATGACACCTGAGCTTGCTCACCGTGGAATGACCTCTCTCTTACATAGTTTGTCTGGCAAACAATTTCTAGTCCTCTGAGCCTATATGGGAGCATCAGCTCCCTGTCCAAGTGTTTCTGGCCTTTGGAAGTTGAATTAGATCCCTCTGTGCATACCACCTGTGCATCGCTATGAAAGCCCTCATTACCCTGCAGCATAATGAACAGTGATTCTTGTCTGTCTCCCAAATTGAGAGCGTGTTCCTTGAGCATAAGACCTTGTTCATTTCTGTAACTTTAATGCCAACCACAGGGTCTGGCACATGATAGGAACTCAAGGTCTAACTTTTAGATGACTAAAGTAACAAATGAATGAATGTTCTATCAAAAATTTACTGAAGCCGGGGCTTCCCTGGTGGCGCAGTGGTTGAGAGTCCGCCTGCCAATGCAGGCGACGCGGGTTCGTGCCCCAGTCCGGGAGGATCTCACATGCCACGGAGCGCCTGGGCCCGTGAGCCATGGCCGCTGAGCCTGCGCATCCAGAGCCTGCGCTCTGCAACGGGAGAGGCCACAACGGTGAGAGGCCCGCTTACCGGAAAAAAAAAAAAATCATTACAGTTAAGATAGCCCATGAACCAGAATTTGCAGGGCATTTGGATCGAAGTTTGGTGTCTGATTAGTGTTTTAGGAGATACCTTGTGCTCATCCAAAAGAATATACGGTATTGTAAATGCTTTGAAAACCAAAAAGGTCTGTTCTCATCTTTCAATCGGCAATATTAATTGTTCTTTAAAATCTAGGAACCAAAAATTTACATTACCTCATGAAAACATAGCTCTTAATTTTCAAAGAAAATCTGATAGTGGTTTATGAAAAAAAAAAAAACACCTAAAAACTGTTGTAGGACCAAAGATAAAGACATCAGACTGAGTCACAAAGCTTTGGGGAATTCATCCCCAGCATTGTGATCTCCATTGGGCAGTGACATCCTAATGTCCCTGCTACTTACAGGACCTGCTGGGCAAAGAAAGGAAACTCTGAGACACAGTAGATCACTGGGTAAATCATGTCATTTTTCCAATGATTTTTACTTCTTTCTGCTTTGCACTTTCAGCTTCAAATATTATTTCTTTTTTGCATCTTTCCACCAAGTGTAACTATTGATAGATAATACTGTTGCCAGCATGTGACTCCGGAAGCCATTAAAAGTCTCTAAAGTACATATACCACGTCTTTCACCTTGACGTGTCAATAGCTCATATCTATGAAAGACAAGAAGACAAGGAAAAGGGGATGAAAATAAATAAGGCAAGACAGCATATTTCTGACTATGACCATATTCAATATTGGGAAAAGCCAGACTCAGCAATGCCTAACTATTAATAAAGCTACTTGACAATAACGAAATATTTTGAGCAATTCCAAAATTTGGGGCATAAATGGATAGGGACATTTCAAGGGCATACATTAATTAGACAAACCTCTCATGGGAATTTTGCTTGCACACAGCAGACAACATCTTGAGCTATTTGGGATAAGACACACAGAGCCAGGTACCTCAAATTCCCTTAGGAAATGGATTATTGAGGACCACAGTACCCATGGAAGAGATTCCAAAACCCTAACTTCTCTTCCTACAATTCAGGTCCCCAAAGGATTGTCAAAGTTGTATTGGGATAAGACATTTTTGCCATTTTGAAAGGGGCCCTAACAGAGGGAGACATGTTGACATGGCGGGGACATTGTGGAGGAGCAAGCTCCCCGAGGAGATGGAAATCTCCAGAAAAATTTTGACTAACAATTCTTTTAGTCCCTAAAACGATGAGAGCGAGGCAGTAGTGAGACAATCCAGACATTTTTCTCCAAAATCAAGTCTGAGGGTTGCATAGCAGAGTTAAAGGATTGCTTACCAATTGTTCCAGCCCTGCCTGAATCTGTGTCAACTCTGGTAACGGGTTCGTTTTTCCATCCTTCCTTGCCAACAAGATACCTATTCTGTTTGTAGGCTCAGTAGAAATCTTCCTAGAAGTGGGGTTGCCTGTACTTCATACGGAACTTTATTGACTCCTGTATGAAGCAATTTAACTGAAATTGCCAACTTCGTGGGGAGAACAATGGTCCTTCAGTCACAGTTGTTCCCAAATACACTCTTGCTGACATACCTCCAGATGGACACATTGTAGACTGAGATATATACTAAATCAGGCCTGAAAATCCTTGATTTGTAGCCCCAAATCTTTAGGGCCAAAACTCTGTTTTGAGTAGTTAACATGCATGTGTTTCCAGTTTGCAAGGACATTGATGTTACAACTCTTTCACGTCACCACCCTGACCAGCAACCAACTTGTCCTGAAGTGACAGTATCACTTCAAGGCCTGTTCAGGGAGCCATGTGAAGCCAATGCCTCTCATTCCATAGATGTTCCGTACTGTCAAAGGAAGCCTGTGGCCCCACGCTCCCAGTTTTTCCTCACTCTTGCAAATTATAGGCATATTAATCCCACCTCAGGCAACCCATTATCACACAAACATCATTCTTCAAAGCCTTCTTCTTTCCCCTCCTTTAAGGTATCTCAGGAAAATGTCAACATCTCTCTCTTTGTTTTTTTTTGTTTGTTTGTTTTGATATTTTTGTCTCCTTTTCTTCTACGTTTTTAGCTTAAAAAATGCTTAATCACAAATGTTGAGTCAATATATTTATATGCTGATAATCCATTATGCCTTTTCGTAGATAAACTCGTCAATGAAAACACGACATTACCACCTCCTGAAACAGTCAGCAATGAAGAAGAAGGTAAAGAACCTATTGAAAAAACTATTCACGGTATTAAAGTTACAACACTGTAGGCAGACCTGGAGCATATCATTATATGACTTAAAACTTTTACTTTCATTAATCTGAGTATTTCGTAAAGTAATAACATGCTTAAAGAATTTGTACTACTACAATTTAAAGCCACTCTAAAATCTTTTAAATGGTAAAAAAAAAAATCTAAGGCTGAATTTTCAGATTTACTTGCCAAGTGATAGGAAGTGAGCTCTTTTTAAAATACAACTTTATGTTAGTAAAATGTATTACATTTATATTTATATTAAATATATATTTATCTAAAATATCATGTGTGTATATATTTATATAAATATATTTAGTACATTTTAATATAATTTAAAAATAATGATATAACAATCACATGCTTGAGAAATAAACTTGCCTCTGCTTAGAGTCAATTGTTGGTGTTTCCTAAGATTATCCGTGGGGGAAAGTTCAGAGTGAGAGTTTACAAAATCAAAATTATCCTTTTACTTTTTCTGACAAGAGTATTGTTCCTTATAAAATACTTGTGAAAACATAACAACCCAGGATGGCTCTCCTCGAAGGTCTTGAAAGAGGAGTGGTCTAATTGAAGACAGTGGACTGTCATTACATGAAACCCTATGTTCTCCAGTTCATGCAATCCAAGTATGTTTCTCATATGATTACTCTAATATTATTCACTTTCTTGATATATTTAAATAGAGAAATCTGATCATCCTGGTTGGCCCCTTCTTAAATACCTTCAGTAATTTTCTACTAGGTTTGGGGTCATAGTCTAAGTTCTTAACCAGGCATTCAAGTCTGAAATGATCTGACCATTGAAGAACTTGCCAGTCTCATCTCTGGTCACATTCCTCACCCACATTCTCCACTCCAGACTACCTGAAGCTCTGAGAACTTACCGAACCTGCTTATGACACCTGAGCTTGCTCACCGTGGAATGACCTCTCTCTTACATAGTTTGTCTGGCAAACAATTTCTAGTCCTCTGAGCCTATATGGGAGCATCAGCTCCCTGTCCAAGTGTTTCTGGCCTTTGGAAGTGGAATTAGATCCCTCTGTGCATACCACCTGTGCATCGCTATGAAAGCCCTCATTACCCTGCAGCATAATGAACAGTGATTCTTGTCTGTCTCCCAAATTGAGAGCGTGTTCCTTGAGCATAAGACCTTGTTCATTTCTGTAACTTTAATGCCAACCACAGGGTCTGGCACATGATAGGAACTCAAGGTCTAACTTTTAGATGACTAAAGTAACAAATGAATGAATGTTCTATCAAAAATTTACTGAAGCCGGGGCTTCCCTGGTGGCGCAGTGGTTGAGAGTCCGCCTGCCAATGCAGGCGACGCGGGTTCGTGCCCCAGTCCGGGAGGATCTCACATGCCACGGAGCGCCTGGGCCCGTGAGCCATGGCCGCTGAGCCTGCGCATCCAGAGCCTGCGCTCTGCAACGGGAGAGGCCACAACGGTGAGAGGCCCGCTTACCGGAAAAAAAAAAAAATCATTACAGTTAAGATAGCCCATGAACCAGAATTTGCAGGGCATTTGGATCGAAGTTTGGTGTCTGATTAGTGTTTTAGGAGATACCTTGTGCTCATCCAAAAGAATATACGGTATTGTAAATGCTTTGAAAACCAAAAAGGTCTGTTCTCATCTTTCAATCGGCAATATTAATTGTTCTTTAAAATCTAGGAACCAAAAATTTACATTACCTCATGAAAACATAGCTCTTAATTTTCAAAGAAAATCTGATAGTGGTTTATGAAAAAAAAAAAAACACCTAAAAACTGTTGTAGGACCAAAGATAAAGACATCAGACTGAGTCACAAAGCTTTGGGGAATTCATCCCCAGCATTGTGATCTCCATTGGGCAGTGACATCCTAATGTCCCTGCTACTTACAGGACCTGCTGGGCAAAGAAAGGAAACTCTGAGACACAGTAGATCACTGGGTAAATCATGTCATTTTTCCAATGATTTTTACTTCTTTCTGCTTTGCACTTTCAGCTTCAAATATTATTTCTTTTTTGCATCTTTCCACCAAGTGTAACTATTGATAGATAATACTGTTGCCAGCATGTGACTCCGGAAGCCATTAAAAGTCTCTAAAGTACATATACCACGTCTTTCACCTTGACGTGTCAATAGCTCATATCTATGAAAGACAAGAAGACAAGGAAAAGGGGATGAAAATAAATAAGGCAAGACAGCATATTTCTGACTATGACCATATTCAATATTGGGAAAAGCCAGACTCAGCAATGCCTAACTATTAATAAAGCTACTTGACAATAACGAAATAGTTTGAGCAATTCCAAATTTTGGGGCATAAATGGATAGGGACATTTCAAGGGCATACATTAATTAGACAAACCTCTCATGGGAATTTTGCTTGCACACAGCAGACAACATCTTGAGCTATTTGGGATAAGACACACAGAGCCAGGTACCTCAAATTCCCTTAGGAAATGGATTATTGAGGACCACAGTACCCATGGAAGAGATTCCAAAACCCTAACTTCTCTTCCTACAATTCAGGTCCCCAAAGGATTGTCAAAGTTGTATTGGGATAAGACATTTTTGCCATTTTGAAAGGGGCCCTAACAGAGGGAGACATGTTGACATGGCGGGGACATTGTGGAGGAGCAAGCTCCCCGAGGAGATGGAAATCTCCAGAAAAATTTTGACTAACAATTCTTTTAGTCCCTAAAACGATGAGAGCGAGGCAGTAGTGAGACAATCCAGACATTTTTCTCCAAAATCAAGTCTGAGGGTTGCATAGCAGAGTTAAAGGATTGCTTACCAATTGTTCCAGCCCTGCCTGAATCTGTGTCAACTCTGGTAACGGGTTCGTTTTTCCATCCTTCCTTGCCAACAAGATACCTATTCTGTTTGTAGGCTCAGTAGAAATCTTCCTAGAAGTGGGGTTGCCTGTACTTCATACGGAACTTTATTGACTCCTGTATGAAGCAATTTAACTGAAATTGCCAACTTCGTGGGGAGAACAATGGTCCTTCAGTCACAGTTGTTCCCAAATACACTCTTGCTGACATACCTCCAGATGGACACATTGTAGACTGAGATATATACTAAATCAGGCCTGAAAATCCTTGATTTGTAGCCCCAAATCTTTAGGGCCAAAACTCTGTTTTGAGTAGTTAACATGCATGTGTTTCCAGTTTGCAAGGACATTGATGTTACAACTCTTTCACGTCACCACCCTGACCAGCAACCAACTTGTCCTGAAGTGACAGTATCACTTCAAGGCCTGTTCAGGGAGCCATGTGAAGCCAATGCCTCTCATTCCATAGATGTTCCGTACTGTCAAAGGAAGCCTGTGGCCCCACGCTCCCAGTTTTTCCTCACTCTTGCAAATTATAGGCATATTAATCCCACCTCAGGCAACCCATTATCACACAAACATCATTCTTCAAAGCCTTCTTCTTTCCCCTCCTTTAAGGTATCTCAGGAAAATGTCAACATCTCTCTCTTTGTTTTTTTTTGTTTGTTTGTTTTGATATTTTTGTCTCCTTTTCTTCTACGTTTTTAGCTTAAAAAATGCTTAATCACAAATGTTGAGTCAATATATTTATATGCTGATAATCCATTATGCCTTTTCGTAGATAAACTCGTCAATGAAAACACGACATTACCACCTCCTGAAACAGTCAGCAATGAAGAAGAAGGTAAAGAACCTATTGAAAAAACTATTCACGGTATTAAAGTTACAACACTGTAGGCAGACCTGGAGCATATCATTATATGACTTAAAACTTTTACTTTCATTAATCTGAGTATTTCGTAAAGTAATAACATGCTTAAAGAATTTGTACTACTACAATTTAAAGCCACTCTAAAATCTTTTAAATGGTAAAAAAAAAAATCTAAGGCTGAATTTTCAGATTTACTTGCCAAGTGATAGGAAGTGAGCTCTTTTTAAAATACAACTTTATGTTAGTAAAATGTATTACATTTATATTTATATTAAATATATATTTATCTAAAATATCATGTGTGTATATATTTATATAAATATATTTAGTACATTTTAATATAATTTAAAAATAATGATATAACAATCACATGCTTGAGAAATAAACTTGCCTCTGCTTAGAGTCAATTGTTGGTGTTTCCTAAGATTATCCGTGGGGGAAAGTTCAGAGTGAGAGTTTACAAAATCAAAATTATCCTTTTACTTTTTCTGACAAGAGTATTGTTCCTTATAAAATACTTGTGAAAACATAACAACCCAGGATGGCTCTCCTCGAAGGTCTTGAAAGAGGAGTGGTCTAATTGAAGACAGTGGACTGTCATTACATGAAACCCTATGTTCTCCAGTTCATGCAATCCAAGTATGTTTCTCATATGATTACTCTAATATTATTCACTTTCTTGATATATTTAAATAGAGAAATCTGATCATCCTGGTTGGCCCCTTCTTAAATACCTTCAGTAATTTTCTACTAGGTTTGGGGTCATAGTCTAAGTTCTTAACCAGGCATTCAAGTCTGAAATGATCTGACCATTGAAGAACTTGCCAGTCTCATCTCTGGTCACATTCCTCACCCACATTCTCCACTCCAGACTACCTGAAGCTCTGAGAACTTACCGAACCTGCTTATGACACCTGAGCTTGCTCACCGTGGAATGACCTCTCTCTTACATAGTTTGTCTGGCAAACAATTTCTAGTCCTCTGAGCCTATATGGGAGCATCAGCTCCCTGTCCAAGTGTTTCTGGCCTTTGGAAGTTGAATTAGATCCCTCTGTGCATACCACCTGTGCATCGCTATGAAAGCCCTCATTACCCTGCAGCATAATGAACAGTGATTCTTGTCTGTCTCCCAAATTGAGAGCGTGTTCCTTGAGCATAAGACCTTGTTCATTTCTGTAACTTTAATGCCAACCACAGGGTCTGGCACATGATAGGAACTCAAGGTCTAACTTTTAGATGACTAAAGTAACAAATGAATGAATGTTCTATCAAAAATTTACTGAAGCCGGGGCTTCCCTGGTGGCGCAGTGGTTGAGAGTCCGCCTGCCAATGCAGGCGACGCGGGTTCGTGCCCCAGTCCGGGAGGATCTCACATGCCACGGAGCGCCTGGGCCCGTGAGCCATGGCCGCTGAGCCTGCGCATCCAGAGCCTGCGCTCTGCAACGGGAGAGGCCACAACGGTGAGAGGCCCGCTTACCGGAAAAAAAAAAAAATCATTACAGTTAAGATAGCCCATGAACCAGAATTTGCAGGGCATTTGGATCGAAGTTTGGTGTCTGATTAGTGTTTTAGGAGATACCTTGTGCTCATCCAAAAGAATATACGGTATTGTAAATGCTTTGAAAACCAAAAAGGTCTGTTCTCATCTTTCAATCAGCAATATTAATTGTTCTTTAAAATCTAGGAACCAAAAATTTATATTACCTCATGAAAACATAGCTCTTAATTTTCAAAGAAAATCTGATAGTGGTTTATGAAAAAAAAAAAAACACCTAAAAACTGTTGTAGGACCAAAGATAAAGACATCAGACTGAGTCACAAAGCTTTGGGGAATTCATCCCCAGCATTGTGATCTCCATTGGGCAGTGACATCCTAATGTCCCTGCTACTTACAGGACCTGCTGGGCAAAGAAAGGAAACTCTGAGACACAGTAGATCACTGGGTAAATCATGTCATTTTTCCAATGATTTTTACTTCTTTCTGCTTTGCACTTTCAGCTTCAAATATTATTTCTTTTTTGCATCTTTCCACCAAGTGTAACTATTGATAGATAATACTGTTGCCAGCATGTGACTCCGGAAGCCATTAAAAGTCTCTAAAGTACATATACCACGTCTTTCACCTTGACGTGTCAATAGCTCATATCTATGAAAGACAAGAAGACAAGGAAAAGGGGATGAAAATAAATAAGGCAAGACAGCATATTTCTGACTATGACCATATTCAATATTGGGAAAAGCCAGACTCAGCAATGCCTAACTATTAATAAAGCTACTTGACAATAACGAAATAGTTTGAGCAATTCCAAATTTTGGGGCATAAATGGATAGGGACATTTCAAGGGCATACATTAATTAGACAAACCTCTCATGGGAATTTTGCTTGCACACAGCAGACAACATCTTGAGCTATTTGGGATAAGACACACAGAGCCAGGTACCTCAAATTCCCTTAGGAAATGGATTATTGAGGACCACAGTACCCATGGAAGAGATTCCAAAACCCTAACTTCTCTTCCTACAATTCAGGTCCCCAAAGGATTGTCAAAGTTGTATTGGGATAAGACATTTTTGCCATTTTGAAAGGGGCCCTAACAGAGGGAGACATGTTGACATGGCGGGGACATTGTGGAGGAGCAAGCTCCCCGAGGAGATGGAAATCTCCAGAAAAATTTTGACTAACAATTCTTTTAGTCCCTAAAACGATGAGAGCGAGGCAGTAGTGAGACAATCCAGACATTTTTCTCCAAAATCAAGTCTGAGGGTTGCATAGCAGAGTTAAAGGATTGCTTACCAATTGTTCCAGCCCTGCCTGAATCTGTGTCAACTCTGGTAACGGGTTCGTTTTTCCATCCTTCCTTGCCAACAAGATACCTATTCTGTTTGTAGGCTCAGTAGAAATCTTCCTAGAAGTGGGGTTGCCTGTACTTCATACGGAACTTTATTGACTCCTGTATGAAGCAATTTAACTGAAATTGCCAACTTCGTGGGGAGAACAATGGTCCTTCAGTCACAGTTGTTCCCAAATACACTCTTGCTGACATACCTCCAGATGGACACATTGTAGACTGAGATATATACTAAATCAGGCCTGAAAATCCTTGATTTGTAGCCCCAAATCTTTAGGGCCAAAACTCTGTTTTGAGTAGTTAACATGCATGTGTTTCCAGTTTGCAAGGACATTGATGTTACAACTCTTTCACGTCACCACCCTGACCAGCAACCAACTTGTCCTGAAGTGACAGTATCACTTCAAGGCCTGTTCAGGGAGCCATGTGAAGCCAATGCCTCTCATTCCATAGATGTTCCGTACTGTCAAAGGAAGCCTGTGGCCCCACGCTCCCAGTTTTTCCTCACTCTTGCAAATTATAGGCATATTAATCCCACCTTAGGCAACCCATTATCACACAAACATCATTCTTCAAAGCCTTCTTCTTTCCCCTCCTTTAAGGTATCTCAGGAAAATGTCAACATCTCTCTCTTTGTTTTTTTTTGTTTGTTTGTTTTGATATTTTTGTCTCCTTTTCTTCTACGTTTTTAGCTTAAAAAATGCTTAATCACAAATGTTGAGTCAATATATTTATATGCTGATAATCCATTATGCCTTTTCGTAGATAAACTCGTCAATGAAAACACGACATTACCACCTCCTGAAACAGTCAGCAATGAAGAAGAAGGTAAAGAACCTATTGAAAAAACTATTCACGGTATTAAAGTTACAACACTGTAGGCAGACCTGGAGCATATCATTATATGACTTAAAACTTTTACTTTCATTAATCTGAGTATTTCGTAAAGTAATAACATGCTTAAAGAATTTGTACTACTACAATTTAAAGCCACTCTAAAATCTTTTAAATGGTAAAAAAAAAAATCTAAGGCTGAATTTTCAGATTTACTTGCCAAGTGATAGGAAGTGAGCTCTTTTTAAAATACAACTTTATGTTAGTAAAATGTATTACATTTATATTTATATTAAATATATATTTATCTAAAATGTCATGTGTGTATATATTTATATAAATATATTTAGTACATTTTAATATAATTTAAAAATAATGATATAACAATCACATGCTTGAGAAATAAACTTGCCTCTGCTTAGAGTCAATTGTTGGTGTTTCCTAAGATTATCCGTGGGGGAAAGTTCAGAGTGAGAGTTTACAAAATCAAAATTATCCTTTTACTTTTTCTGACAAGAGTATTGTTCCTTATAAAATACTTGTGAAAACATAACAACCCAGGATGGCTCTCCTCGAAGGTCTTGAAAGAGGAGTGGTCTAATTGAAGACAGTGGACTGTCATTACATGAAACCCTATGTTCTCCAGTTCATGCAATCCAAGTATGTTTCTCATATGATTACTCTAATATTATTCACTTTCTTGATATATTTAAATAGAGAAATCTGATCATCCTGGTTGGCCCCTTCTTAAATACCTTCAGTAATTTTCTACTAGGTTTGGGGTCATAGTCTAAGTTCTTAACCAGGCATTCAAGTCTGAAATGATCTGACCATTGAAGAACTTGCCAGTCTCATCTCTGGTCACATTCCTCACCCACATTCTCCACTCCAGACTACCTGAAGCTCTGAGAACTTACCGAACCTGCTTATGACACCTGAGCTTGCTCACCGTGGAATGACCTCTCTCTTACATAGTTTGTCTGGCAAACAATTTCTAGTCCTCTGAGCCTATATGGGAGCATCAGCTCCCTGTCCAAGTGTTTCTGGCCTTTGGAAGTGGAATTAGATCCCTCTGTGCATACCACCTGTGCATCGCTATGAAAGCCCTCATTACCCTGCAGCATAATGAACAGTGATTCTTGTCTGTCTCCCAAATTGAGAGCGTGTTCCTTGAGCATAAGACCTTGTTCATTTCTGTAACTTTAATGCCAACCACAGGGTCTGGCACATGATAGGAACTCAAGGTCTAACTTTTAGATGACTAAAGTAACAAATGAATGAATGTTCTATCAAAAATTTACTGAAGCCGGGGCTTCCCTGGTGGCGCAGTGGTTGAGAGTCCGCCTGCCAATGCAGGCGACGCGGGTTCGTGCCCCAGTCCGGGAGGATCTCACATGCCACGGAGCGCCTGGGCCCGTGAGCCATGGCCGCTGAGCCTGCGCATCCAGAGCCTGCGCTCTGCAACGGGAGAGGCCACAACGGTGAGAGGCCCGCTTACCGGAAAAAAAAAAAAATCATTACAGTTAAGATAGCCCATGAACCAGAATTTGCAGGGCATTTGGATCGAAGTTTGGTGTCTGATTAGTGTTTTAGGAGATACCTTGTGCTCATCCAAAAGAATATACGGTATTGTAAATGCTTTGAAAACCAAAAAGGTCTGTTCTCATCTTTCAATCGGCAATATTAATTGTTCTTTAAAATCTAGGAACCAAAAATTTACATTACCTCATGAAAACATAGCTCTTAATTTTCAAAGAAAATCTGATAGTGGTTTATGAAAAAAAAAAAAACACCTAAAAACTGTTGTAGGACCAAAGATAAAGACATCAGACTGAGTCACAAAGCTTTGGGGAATTCATCCCCAGCATTGTGATCTCCATTGGGCAGTGACATCCTAATGTCCCTGCTACTTACAGGACCTGCTGGGCAAAGAAAGGAAACTCTGAGACACAGTAGATCACTGGGTAAATCATGTCATTTTTCCAATGATTTTTACTTCTTTCTGCTTTGCACTTTCAGCTTCAAATATTATTTCTTTTTTGCATCTTTCCACCAAGTGTAACTATTGATAGATAATACTGTTGCCAGCATGTGACTCCGGAAGCCATTAAAAGTCTCTAAAGTACATATACCACGTCTTTCACCTTGACGTGTCAATAGCTCATATCTATGAAAGACAAGAAGACAAGGAAAAGGGGATGAAAATAAATAAGGCAAGACAGCATATTTCTGACTATGACCATATTCAATATTGGGAAAAGCCAGACTCAGCAATGCCTAACTATTAATAAAGCTACTTGACAATAACGAAATAGTTTGAGCAATTCCAAATTTTGGGGCATAAATGGATAGGGACATTTCAAGGGCATACATTAATTAGACAAACCTCTCATGGGAATTTTGCTTGCACACAGCAGACAACATCTTGAGCTATTTGGGATAAGACACACAGAGCCAGGTACCTCAAATTCCCTTAGGAAATGGATTATTGAGGACCACAGTACCCATGGAAGAGATTCCAAAACCCTAACTTCTCTTCCTACAATTCAGGTCCCCAAAGGATTGTCAAAGTTGTATTGGGATAAGACATTTTTGCCATTTTGAAAGGGGCCCTAACAGAGGGAGACATGTTGACATGGCGGGGACATTGTGGAGGAGCAAGCTCCCCGAGGAGATGGAAATCTCCAGAAAAATTTTGACTAACAATTCTTTTAGTCCCTAAAACGATGAGAGCGAGGCAGTAGTGAGACAATCCAGACATTTTTCTCCAAAATCAAGTCTGAGGGTTGCATAGCAGAGTTAAAGGATTGCTTACCAATTGTTCCAGCCCTGCCTGAATCTGTGTCAACTCTGGTAACGGGTTCGTTTTTCCATCCTTCCTTGCCAACAAGATACCTATTCTGTTTGTAGGCTCAGTAGAAATCTTCCTAGAAGTGGGGTTGCCTGTACTTCATACGGAACTTTATTGACTCCTGTATGAAGCAATTTAACTGAAATTGCCAACTTCGTGGGGAGAACAATGGTCCTTCAGTCACAGTTGTTCCCAAATACACTCTTGCTGACATACCTCCAGATGGACACATTGTAGACTGAGATATATACTAAATCAGGCCTGAAAATCCTTGATTTGTAGCCCCAAATCTTTAGGGCCAAAACTCTGTTTTGAGTAGTTAACATGCATGTGTTTCCAGTTTGCAAGGACATTGATGTTACAACTCTTTCACGTCACCACCCTGACCAGCAACCAACTTGTCCTGAAGTGACAGTATCACTTCAAGGCCTGTTCAGGGAGCCATGTGAAGCCAATGCCTCTCATTCCATAGATGTTCCGTACTGTCAAAGGAAGCCTGTGGCCCCACGCTCCCAGTTTTTCCTCACTCTTGCAAATTATAGGCATATTAATCCCACCTCAGGCAACCCATTATCACACAAACATCATTCTTCAAAGCCTTCTTCTTTCCCCTCCTTTAAGGTATCTCAGGAAAATGTCAACATCTCTCTCTTTGTTTTTTTTTGTTTGTTTGTTTTGATATTTTTGTCTCCTTTTCTTCTACGTTTTTAGCTTAAAAAATGCTTAATCACAAATGTTGAGTCAATATATTTATATGCTGATAATCCATTATGCCTTTTCGTAGATAAACTCGTCAATGAAAACACGACATTACCACCTCCTGAAACAGTCAGCAATGAAGAAGAAGGTAAAGAACCTATTGAAAAAACTATTCACGGTATTAAAGTTACAACACTGTAGGCAGACCTGGAGCATATCATTATATGACTTAAAACTTTTACTTTCATTAATCTGAGTATTTCGTAAAGTAATAACATGCTTAAAGAATTTGTACTACTACAATTTAAAGCCACTCTAAAATCTTTTAAATGGTAAAAAAAAAAATCTAAGGCTGAATTTTCAGATTTACTTGCCAAGTGATAGGAAGTGAGCTCTTTTTAAAATACAACTTTATGTTAGTAAAATGTATTACATTTATATTTATATTAAATATATATTTATCTAAAATGTCATGTGTGTATATATTTATATAAATATATTTAGTACATTTTAATATAATTTAAAAATAATGATATAACAATCACATGCTTGAGAAATAAACTTGCCTCTGCTTAGAGTCAATTGTTGGTGTTTCCTAAGATTATCCGTGGGGGAAAGTTCAGAGTGAGAGTTTACAAAATCAAAATTATCCTTTTACTTTTTCTGACAAGAGTATTGTTCCTTATAAAATACTTGTGAAAACATAACAACCCAGGATGGCTCTCCTCGAAGGTCTTGAAAGAGGAGTGGTCTAATTGAAGACAGTGGACTGTCATTACATGAAACCCTATGTTCTCCAGTTCATGCAATCCAAGTATGTTTCTCATATGATTACTCTAATATTATTCACTTTCTTGATATATTTAAATAGAGAAATCTGATCATCCTGGTTGGCCCCTTCTTAAATACCTTCAGTAATTTTCTACTAGGTTTGGGGTCATAGTCTAAGTTCTTAACCAGGCATTCAAGTCTGAAATGATCTGACCATTGAAGAACTTGCCAGTCTCATCTCTGGTCACATTCCTCACCCACATTCTCCACTCCAGACTACCTGAAGCTCTGAGAACTTACCGAACCTGCTTATGACACCTGAGCTTGCTCACCGTGGAATGACCTCTCTCTTACATAGTTTGTCTGGCAAACAATTTCTAGTCCTCTGAGCCTATATGGGAGCATCAGCTCCCTGTCCAAGTGTTTCTGGCCTTTGGAAGTTGAATTAGATCCCTCTGTGCATACCACCTGTGCATCGCTATGAAAGCCCTCATTACCCTGCAGCATAATGAACAGTGATTCTTGTCTGTCTCCCAAATTGAGAGCGTGTTCCTTGAGCATAAGACCTTGTTCATTTCTGTAACTTTAATGCCAACCACAGGGTCTGGCACATGATAGGAACTCAAGGTCTAACTTTTAGATGACTAAAGTAACAAATGAATGAATGTTCTATCAAAAATTTACTGAAGCCGGGGCTTCCCTGGTGGCGCAGTGGTTGAGAGTCCGCCTGCCAATGCAGGCGACGCGGGTTCGTGCCCCAGTCCGGGAGGATCTCACATGCCACGGAGCGCCTGGGCCCGTGAGCCATGGCCGCTGAGCCTGCGCATCCAGAGCCTGCGCTCTGCAACGGGAGAGGCCACAACGGTGAGAGGCCCGCTTACCGGAAAAAAAAAAAAATCATTACAGTTAAGATAGCCCATGAACCAGAATTTGCAGGGCATTTGGATCGAAGTTTGGTGTCTGATTAGTGTTTTAGGAGATACCTTGTGCTCATCCAAAAGAATATACGGTATTGTAAATGCTTTGAAAACCAAAAAGGTCTGTTCTCATCTTTCAATCAGCAATATTAATTGTTCTTTAAAATCTAGGAACCAAAAATTTATATTACCTCATGAAAACATAGCTCTTAATTTTCAAAGAAAATCTGATAGTGGTTTATGAAAAAAAAAAAAACACCTAAAAACTGTTGTAGGACCAAAGATAAAGACATCAGACTGAGTCACAAAGCTTTGGGGAATTCATCCCCAGCATTGTGATCTCCATTGGGCAGTGACATCCTAATGTCCCTGCTACTTACAGGACCTGCTGGGCAAAGAAAGGAAACTCTGAGACACAGTAGATCACTGGGTAAATCATGTCATTTTTCCAATGATTTTTACTTCTTTCTGCTTTGCACTTTCAGCTTCAAATATTATTTCTTTTTTGCATCTTTCCACCAAGTGTAACTATTGATAGATAATACTGTTGCCAGCATGTGACTCCGGAAGCCATTAAAAGTCTCTAAAGTACATATACCACGTCTTTCACCTTGACGTGTCAATAGCTCATATCTATGAAAGACAAGAAGACAAGGAAAAGGGGATGAAAATAAATAAGGCAAGACAGCATATTTCTGACTATGACCATATTCAATATTGGGAAAAGCCAGACTCAGCAATGCCTAACTATTAATAAAGCTACTTGACAATAACGAAATAGTTTGAGCAATTCCAAATTTTGGGGCATAAATGGATAGGGACATTTCAAGGGCATACATTAATTAGACAAACCTCTCATGGGAATTTTGCTTGCACACAGCAGACAACATCTTGAGCTATTTGGGATAAGACACACAGAGCCAGGTACCTCAAATTCCCTTAGGAAATGGATTATTGAGGACCACAGTACCCATGGAAGAGATTCCAAAACCCTAACTTCTCTTCCTACAATTCAGGTCCCCAAAGGATTGTCAAAGTTGTATTGGGATAAGACATTTTTGCCATTTTGAAAGGGGCCCTAACAGAGGGAGACATGTTGACATGGCGGGGACATTGTGGAGGAGCAAGCTCCCCGAGGAGATGGAAATCTCCAGAAAAATTTTGACTAACAATTCTTTTAGTCCCTAAAACGATGAGAGCGAGGCAGTAGTGAGACAATCCAGACATTTTTCTCCAAAATCAAGTCTGAGGGTTGCATAGCAGAGTTAAAGGATTGCTTACCAATTGTTCCAGCCCTGCCTGAATCTGTGTCAACTCTGGTAACGGGTTCGTTTTTCCATCCTTCCTTGCCAACAAGATACCTATTCTGTTTGTAGGCTCAGTAGAAATCTTCCTAGAAGTGGGGTTGCCTGTACTTCATACGGAACTTTATTGACTCCTGTATGAAGCAATTTAACTGAAATTGCCAACTTCGTGGGGAGAACAATGGTCCTTCAGTCACAGTTGTTCCCAAATACACTCTTGCTGACATACCTCCAGATGGACACATTGTAGACTGAGATATATACTAAATCAGGCCTGAAAATCCTTGATTTGTAGCCCCAAATCTTTAGGGCCAAAACTCTGTTTTGAGTAGTTAACATGCATGTGTTTCCAGTTTGCAAGGACATTGATGTTACAACTCTTTCACGTCACCACCCTGACCAGCAACCAACTTGTCCTGAAGTGACAGTATCACTTCAAGGCCTGTTCAGGGAGCCATGTGAAGCCAATGCCTCTCATTCCATAGATGTTCCGTACTGTCAAAGGAAGCCTGTGGCCCCACGCTCCCAGTTTTTCCTCACTCTTGCAAATTATAGGCATATTAATCCCACCTTAGGCAACCCATTATCACACAAACATCATTCTTCAAAGCCTTCTTCTTTCCCCTCCTTTAAGGTATCTCAGGAAAATGTCAACATCTCTCTCTTTGTTTTTTTTTGTTTGTTTGTTTTGATATTTTTGTCTCCTTTTCTTCTACGTTTTTAGCTTAAAAAATGCTTAATCACAAATGTTGAGTCAATATATTTATATGCTGATAATCCATTATGCCTTTTCGTAGATAAACTCGTCAATGAAAACACGACATTACCACCTCCTGAAACAGTCAGCAATGAAGAAGAAGGTAAAGAACCTATTGAAAAAACTATTCACGGTATTAAAGTTACAACACTGTAGGCAGACCTGGAGCATATCATTATATGACTTAAAACTTTTACTTTCATTAATCTGAGTATTTCGTAAAGTAATAACATGCTTAAAGAATTTGTACTACTACAATTTAAAGCCACTCTAAAATCTTTTAAATGGTAAAAAAAAAAATCTAAGGCTGAATTTTCAGATTTACTTGCCAAGTGATAGGAAGTGAGCTCTTTTTAAAATACAACTTTATGTTAGTAAAATGTATTACATTTATATTTATATTAAATATATATTTATCTAAAATATCATGTGTGTATATATTTATATAAATATATTTAGTACATTTTAATATAATTTAAAAATAATGATATAACAATCACATGCTTGAGAAATAAACTTGCCTCTGCTTAGAGTCAATTGTTGGTGTTTCCTAAGATTATCCGTGGGGGAAAGTTCAGAGTGAGAGTTTACAAAATCAAAATTATCCTTTTACTTTTTCTGACAAGAGTATTGTTCCTTATAAAATACTTGTGAAAACATAACAACCCAGGATGGCTCTCCTCGAAGGTCTTGAAAGAGGAGTGGTCTAATTGAAGACAGTGGACTGTCATTACATGAAACCCTATGTTCTCCAGTTCATGCAATCCAAGTATGTTTCTCATATGATTACTCTAATATTATTCACTTTCTTGATATATTTAAATAGAGAAATCTGATCATCCTGGTTGGCCCCTTCTTAAATACCTTCAGTAATTTTCTACTAGGTTTGGGGTCATAGTCTAAGTTCTTAACCAGGCATTCAAGTCTGAAATGATCTGACCATTGAAGAACTTGCCAGTCTCATCTCTGGTCACATTCCTCACCCACATTCTCCACTCCAGACTACCTGAAGCTCTGAGAACTTACCGAACCTGCTTATGACACCTGAGCTTGCTCACCGTGGAATGACCTCTCTCTTACATAGTTTGTCTGGCAAACAATTTCTAGTCCTCTGAGCCTATATGGGAGCATCAGCTCCCTGTCCAAGTGTTTCTGGCCTTTGGAAGTTGAATTAGATCCCTCTGTGCATACCACCTGTGCATCGCTATGAAAGCCCTCATTACCCTGCAGCATAATGAACAGTGATTCTTGTCTGTCTCCCAAATTGAGAGCGTGTTCCTTGAGCATAAGACCTTGTTCATTTCTGTAACTTTAATGCCAACCACAGGGTCTGGCACATGATAGGAACTCAAGGTCTAACTTTTAGATGACTAAAGTAACAAATGAATGAATGTTCTATCAAAAATTTACTGAAGCCGGGGCTTCCCTGGTGGCGCAGTGGTTGAGAGTCCGCCTGCCAATGCAGGCGACGCGGGTTCGTGCCCCAGTCCGGGAGGATCTCACATGCCACGGAGCGCCTGGGCCCGTGAGCCATGGCCGCTGAGCCTGCGCATCCAGAGCCTGCGCTCTGCAACGGGAGAGGCCACAACAGTGAGAGGCCCGCTTACCGGAAAAAAAAAAAATCATTACAGTTAAGATAGCCCATGAACCAGAATTTGCAGGGCATTTGGATCGAAGTTTAGTGTCTGATTAGTGTTTTAGGAGATACCTTGTGCTCATCCAAAAGAATATACGGTATTGTAAATGCTTTGAAAACCAAAAAGGTCTGTTCTCATCTTTCAATCGGCAATATTAATTGTTCTTTAAAATCTAGGAACCAAAAATTTACATTACCTCATGAAAACATAGCTCTTAATTTTCAAAGAAAATCTGATAGTGGTTTATGAAAAAAAAAAAACACCTAAAAACTGTTGTAGGACCAAAGATAAAGACATCAGACTGAGTCACAAAGCTTTGGGGAATTCATCCCCAGCATTGTGATCTCCATTGGGCAGTGACATCCTAATGTCCCTGCTACTTACAGGACCTGCTGGGCAAAGAAAGGAAACTCTGAGACACAGTAGATCACTGGGTAAATCATGTCATTTATCCAATGATTTTTACTTCTTTCTGCTTTGCACTTTCAGCTTCAAATATTATTTCTTTTTTGCATCTTTCCACCAAGTGTAACTATTGATAGATAAAACTGTTGCCAGCATGTGACTCCGGAAGCCATTAAAAGTCTCTAAAGTACATATACCACGTCTTTCACCTTGACGTGTCAATAGCTCATATCTATGAAAGACAAGAAGACAAGGAAAAGGGGATGAAAATAAATAAGGCAAGACAGCATATTTCTGACTATGACCATATTCAATATTGGGAAAAGCCAGACTCAGCAATGCCTAACTATTAATAAAGCTACTTGACAATAACGAAATATTTTGAGCAATTCCAAAATTTGGGGCATAAATGGATAGGGACATTTCAAGGGCATACATTAATTAGACAAACCTCTCATGGGAATTTTGCTTGCACACAGCAGACAACATCTTGAGCTATTTGGGATAAGACACACAGAGCCAGGTACCTCAAATTCCCTTAGGAAATGGATTATTGAAGGCCACAGTACCCATGGAAGAGATTCCAAAACCCTAACTTCTCTTCCTACAATTCAGGTCCCCAAAGGATTGTCAAAGTTGTATTGGGATAAGACATTTTTGCCATTTTGAAAGGGGCCCTAACAGAGGGAGACATGTTGACATGGCGGGGACATTGTGGAGGAGCAAGCTCCCCAAGGAGATGGAAATCTCCAGAAAAATTTTGACTAACAATTCTTTTAGTCCCTAAAACGATGAGAGCGAGGCAGTAGTGAGACAATCCAGACATTTTTCTCCAAAATCAAGTCTGAGGGTTGCATAGCAGAGTTAAAGGATTACTTACCAATTGTTCCAGCCCTGCCTGAATCTGTGTCAACTCTGGTAACGGGTTCGTTTTTCCATCCTTCCTTGCCAACAAGATACCTATTCTGTTTGTAGGCTCAGTAGAAATCTTCCTAGAAGTGGGGTTGCCTGTACTTCATACGGAACTTTATTGACTCCTGTATGAAGCAATTTAACTGAAATTGCCAACTTCGTGGGGAGAACAATGGTCCTTCAGTCACAGTTGTTCCCAAATACACTCTTGCTGACATACCTCCAGATGGACACATTGTAGACTGAGATATATACTAAATCAGGCCTGAAAATCCTTGATTTGTAGCCCCAAATCTTTAGGGCCAAAACTCTGTTTTGAGTAGTTAACATGCATGTGTTTCCAGTTTGCAAGGACATTGATGTTACAACTCTTTCACGTCACCAACCTGACCAGCAACCAACTTGTCCTGAAGTGACAGTATCACTTCAAGGCCTGTTCAGGGAGCCATGTGAAGCCAATGCCTCTCATTCCATAGATGTTCCGTACTGTCAAAGGAAGCCTGTGGCCCCACGCTCCCAGTTTTTCCTCACTCTTGCAAATTATAGGCATATTAATCCCACCTCAGGCAACCCATTATCACACAAACATCATTCTTCAAAGCCTTCTTCTTTCCCCTCCTTTAAGGTATCTCAGGAAAATGTCAACATCTCTCTCTTTGTTTTTTTTGTTTGTTTGTTTTGATATTTTTGTCTCCTTTTCTTCTACGTTTTTAGCTTAAAAAATGCTTAATCACAAATGTTGAGTCAATATATTTATATGCTGATAATCCATTATGCCTTTTCGTAGATAAACTCGTCAATGAAAACACGACATTACCACCTCCTGAAACAGTCAGCAATGAAGAAGAAGGTAAAGAACCTATTGAAAAAACTATTCACGGTATTAAAGTTACAACACTGTAGGCAGACCTGGAGCATATCATTATATGACTTAAAACTTTTACTTTCATTAATCTGAGTATTTCGTAAAGTAATAACATGCTTAAAGAATTTGTACTACTACAATTTAAAGCCACTCTAAAATCTTTTAAATGGTAAAAAAAAAAATCTAAGGCTGAATTTTCAGATTTACTTGCCAAGTGATAGGAAGTGAGCTCTTTTTAAAATACAACTTTATGTTAGTAAAATGTATTACATTTATATTTATATTAAATATATATTTATCTAAAATGTCATGTGTGTATATATTTATATAAATATATTTAGTACATTTTAATATAATTTAAAAATAATGATATAACAATCACATGCTTGAGAAATAAACTTGCCTCTGCTTAGAGTCAATTGTTGGTGTTTCCTAAGATTATCCGTGGGGGAAAGTTCAGAGTGAGAGTTTACAAAATCAAAATTATCCTTTTACTTTTTCTGACAAGAGTATTGTTCCTTATAAAATACTTGTGAAAACATAACAACCCAGGATGGCTCTCCTCGAAGGTCTTGAAAGAGGAGTGGTCTAATTGAAGACAGTGGACTGTCATTACATGAAACCCTATGTTCTCCAGTTCATGCAATCCAAGTATGTTTCTCATATGATTACTCTAATATTATTCACTTTCTTGATATATTTAAATAGAGAAATCTGATCATCCTGGTTGGCCCCTTCTTAAATACCTTCAGTAATTTTCTACTAGGTTTGGGGTCATAGTCTAAGTTCTTAACCAGGCATTCAAGTCTGAAATGATCTGACCATTGAAGAACTTGCCAGTCTCATCTCTGGTCACATTCCTCACCCACATTCTCCACTCCAGACTACCTGAAGCTCTGAGAACTTACCGAACCTGCTTATGACACCTGAGCTTGCTCACCGTGGAATGACCTCTCTCTTACATAGTTTGTCTGGCAAACAATTTCTAGTCCTCTGAGCCTATATGGGAGCATCAGCTCCCTGTCCAAGTGTTTCTGGCCTTTGGAAGTTGAATTAGATCCCTCTGTGCATACCACCTGTGCATCGCTATGAAAGCCCTCATTACCCTGCAACATAATGAACAGTGATTCTTGTCTGTCTCCCAAATTGAGAGCGTGTTCCTTGAGCATAAGACCTTGTTCATTTCTGTAACTTTAATGCCAACCACAGGGTCTGGCACATGATAGGAACTCAAGGTCTAACTTTTAGATGACTAAAGGAACAAATGAATGAATGTTCTATCAAAAATTTACTGAAGCCGGGGCTTCCCTGGTGGCGCAGTGGTTGAGAGTCCGCCTGCCAATGCAGGCGACGCGGGTTCGTGCCCCAGTCCGGGAGGATCTCACATGCCACGGAGCGCCTGGGCCCGTGAGCCATGGCCGCTGAGCCTGCGCATCCAGAGCCTGCGCTCTGCAACGGGAGAGGCCACAACAGTGAGAGGCCCGCTTACCGGAAAAAAAAAAAATCATTGCAGTTAAGATAGCCCATGAACCAGAATTTGCAGGGCATTTGGATCGAAGTTTGGTGTCTGATTAGTGTTTTAGGAGATACCTTGTGCTCATCCAAAAGAATATACGGTATTGTAAATGCTTTGAAAACCAAAAAGGTCTGTTCTCATCTTTCAATCGGCAATATTAATTGTTCTTTTAAATCTAGGAACCAAAAATTTACATTACCTCATGAAAACATAGCTCTTAATTTTCAAAGAAAATCTGATAGTGGTTTATGAAAAAAAGAAACACCTAAAAACTGTTGTAGGGCCAAAGATAAAGACATCAGACTGAGTCACAAAGCTCTTGGAAATTCATCCCCAGCATTGTGATCTCCATTGGGCAGTGACATCCTAATGTCCCTGCTACTTACAGGACCTGCTGGGCAAAGAAAGGAAACTCTGAGACACAGTAGATCACTGGGTAAATCATGTCATTTTTCCAATGATTTTTGTATTGTTTATTTTCTTATGCGGGGTTTTTCACCCAGAGATCACTAGTACGGATCCCACCGATGAAGGTGAGCATTTAAAACTTTCATCAAAATAGCAGATAACAAACATGAACCATTATCCTAGAAAATTGGCCCGTAGCAATTTTTTAAAACATTTTATTTAAGTATAGTTGATTTACAATGCAGTGTTAATTTCTCCTGTACAGCAAAGTGACTCAGTTGTACACATATATATTCTTTTTGATATTCTTTTCCCTTATGGTTTATCATAGGATCTTAAATATAGTTCCCTGTGCTATACAGTAGGACCTTGTTGTTTATCCATCCTATATACACTAGCTTGCATCTGCTAATCCCAAACTCCCAATCCTTCCCTCTCCACCCCATTGTCAACCACAGTCTGGTTTCTATGTCTGTGAGTCTTTTTGTGTTTCGTAGATATGTTCATTTGTGGCATATTTTAAATTGCACATATAAGTGATATCATCTGGTACTAGTCTTTCTGTGTCTGACTTACTTCACTTAATATGATAATCTCTGGGTCCATCCATGTTGCTGCAAATGACATTATTTCATGCTTTTTTTATGGCTGAGTAATATTCTATTGTATATATAGACCACGTCTTCTTCATCCATTCATATGTCAGTGGACATTTAGGTTGTTTCCATGTCTTGGCTATTGTCAATAGTGCTGCTGTGAACATAGGGATGCATTCATTTTTTGAATTATAGTTTTGTCTTGGTTTATGCCCAGGAGTGGGATTGCTGGATCATATGGCAAGTCTATTTTTAGTTTTTACAGGAACCTCCATACTGTTCTCCATAGCAGTTTCACCAATTTTACATTCTCACCAACAGTGTAGGAGGGCTCCCTTTTCTCCACACCCTCTCCAAGAATCCGTGGCAATTTCCTATAGGATGATATAAAGTTTATTGTTGGAAATATGGTAAAACTTAGATTTTAAATCTCTGCCTAAAATCCTTGTGAAAAAATGCAGTTAGAGAAAGAAAATAGTCAGAGAAATCGACATATTTCTGATCTCTGTTCCTACTTTTTTTCAGGGCCCGAGAGGACGCCCTTACCTCGGCAGCCTGTGGCTGAACAACCACATAAAGTGGAAGAAGAAAATAAGGAGTATACTCCTGCTAATCCGAAAATTGGCAATTATTATAAACATAGAAAACAATGTAAGCTTTTCACGTTAATAGCAATACATATACAAAAGCTGATTAGACGGGTTTGATTTAGTTTTGATTAGACTGGTTTGACTTGTTTTAACTCTAAAACTCCTATTATCATTTTATTTCCTATTTAAATTTTAACTTACTTTGTAGACGTTTCAGCGTATGAGATGAAATCCTTGTTTCCTACAACTTTTTTCATGAGGTGTTATGAAGTTTAATAAGATTCTCTTGGTAATTGCCTATAATTAACATAGGGTTTATCATTAGTAGTATGGTTATTTATTCACATTAGTAACAATTGACCTAATTTTATGGTGAGTTAACCAGACTTTATTTGGAGGTGTGTGTCAGCTTTGTAGGGCTTCTTGAAACAAAGTACCACAAACTGGGGCTCAAAGCGAAAGAAATTTATTCTCTCCGTTGTCACAGAAACCAGAAATGCAAAATCAAAGTTTTGGCCATGCCAGCCTCTCTGCAAAGCCTCTAGGAGACTATCTTCCCTTGCATCTTCCAGCATCTGGTAGCCTCAGGAGTTCCTTGGCTTATAGCAGCAGAACTCCAATCGCTGCATCTGTCTTCACAAGTTCTTTCTGTGTTTCCATATACAAATTTCCCTCATCTCAATAAGGACACCGCTTTGGATTAGGAGCCCACCTACTTGCATGTGACTTTGTCTTAACTAATTAAATGTTCAATGACTTAACTTCCAAATTAGGTCACATTCTGAGGTATTGAAGGTTAAGACGTCAACATAGCTTTTTGGGGCATACAAAATTCAACCCATAACAAGATGACTTTGAGATGTTTGGAAGGTCCACTGAAGTTCAATTTATTCACCATTCATCGTATGGGCTTTGTTTCCATGTTCTTACAAGGTCCACCATTCTACAATGTGAAAAATTCGTAAGAAACTCTTGTTAAAAATTAAATATAGGGTTTCCCTGGTGGCGCCAGTGGTTGAGAGTCCGCCTGCCGATGCAGTGGATGCGTATTCATGCCCCGGTCCGGGAAGATCACACATGCCGCGGAGCGGCTGGGCCCGTAAGCCATGGCCGCTGAGCCTGCGCGTCCAGAGTCTGTGCTCCGCAACAGGAGAGTCCACAGCAGTGAGAGGCCTGCGTACCGCAAAAAAAAAAAAAAAAAAAAAAAAAGTTTTACAGTTAAGATAGCCCATGAACCAGAATTTGCAGGGCACTTGGATTGAATTTTGGTGTCTGATTAGTTTTTTAGGAGATATCTTGTGCTCATCCAAAAGAACATACGGTATTGTACATGCTTTCAAAACCAAAAAGGTCTGTTCCCATCTTTCAATCGGCAATATTAATTGTTCTTTAAAATCTAGGAACCAAAAATTTACATTACCTCATGAAAACATAACCCTTAATTTTCAAAGAAAATCTGATAGTGGTTTATGAAAAGACACCTAAAAACTGTTGTTATACCAAAGATAAAGACATCAGACTGAGTCACAAAGCTCTTGGAAATTCATCCCCAGCATTCTGATCTCCATTTGGCAGTGACATGCTAATGTCCCTGCTACTTACAGGACCTGCTGGGCAAAGAAAGGAAACTCTGAGACACAGTAGATCACTGGGTGAATCATGTCAGTTTTCCAATGATTTTTATATTGTTTATTTTTTTATGTGGGTTTTTCACCCAGAGATTAGTGGTACGGATCCCACCGATGAAGGTGAGCATTTAAAACTTTCCTCAAAATAGCAGATAAGAAACATGATCCATTATCCTAGAAAATTGGTCCGTAGCAATTTTTTAAAACATTTTATTGAAGTATAGTTGATTTACAATGCAGTGTTAATTTCTCCTGTACAGCAACGTGACTCAGTTGTACACATATATATTCTTTTTGGAAAGAATTGAAAATTCTTTTCCATTATGGTTTATCATAGGATCTTAAATATAGTTCCCTGTGCTATACAGTAGGACCTTGTTTATCCATCCTATATACACTAGTTTGCATCTGCTAATCCCAAACTCCCAATCCTTCCCTCTCCACCCCCTTCGCAACCACAGTGTGTTCTCTATGTCTGTGAGTCTGTTTCTCTTTCATAGATATGTTCATTTGTGGCGTATTTTAGATTGCACATGTAAGTGATATCATCTGGTACTTGTCCTTCTGTGTCTGACTTACTTCACTTAGTATGATAATCTCTAGGTCCATCCATGTTGCTGCAGATGACATTATTTCATGCTTTTTATGGCTGAGTAATATTCTATTGTGTATATATATACCACATTTTCTTTATCCATTCATATGTCAGTGGACATTTAGGTTGTTTCCACGTCTTGGCTTTTGTAAAGAGTGCTGCTGTGAACGTAGGGGTGCATTCATCTTTTTGAATTATAGTTTTGTCTTGGTATATGCCCAGGAGTGGGATTGCTGGATCATATGGCAACTCTATTTTTAGTTTTTAGAGGAACCTGCATACTGTTCCCCATAGCAGTTTCACCAATTTTACATCCCAACAAGAGTGTAGGAGGATTCCCTTTTCTCCACACCCTCTCCAACAATCCGTGGCAATTTCCTATAGGATGGTATAAAGTTTATTGTTGGAAATATGGTATAACTTAGATTTTAAATCTCTGACTGAAATCCTTTGTGAAAAAATGCAGTTAGTAAAAGAAAATAATCAAAGAAATCAACATATTTCTGATCTCTGGTCATACTTTTTTTCAGGGCCTGAGATGACGCCCTTACCTGAGCAGCCTATGGCTGAACCACCACATGAAGTGGAAGAAGAAAATAAGGAGTATACTCCTGCTAATGAGAAAACTGGCAATTTTTATACAGCTAAGGAAAAATGTAAGCTTTTCAAGTTAATAGCAATACATATACAACAGCTGATTAGACTGGTTTGATTTAGTTTTGATTAGACTGGTTTGATTTATTTTAAATCTAAAACTCCTATTATCATTTTATTTCCTACTTAAATTTAACTTACTTTGTAGACGTTTTAACGTATGAGATGAAATCCATATTTCCTACAACATTTTCCATGCAGTGTTATGAAGTTTCATAAGATTCTCTTGGTAATTACTAACATAGGGTTTATCATTAGTAGTATGGTTATTTATTCACATTAGTAACCATTGTCCTTATTTTATGGTGAGTTAAGCAAAATTTATTTGGAGGTGTGTGTCAGCTTTGTAGTGCTTCTTGAAACAAAGTACCACAAACTGGGGCTCAATGCGAAAGAAATTTATTCTCTCAGTTGTCACAGAAACCAGAAATGCAAAATCAAAGTTTTGGCCATGCCAGCCTCTCTGCAAAGCCTCTAGGAGACTATCTTCCCTTGCATCTTCCAGCATCTGGTAGCCTCAGGAGTTCCTTGGCTTATAGCAGCAGAACTCCAACCGCTGCATCTGTCTTCACAAGTTCTTTCTGTGTTTCCATATCCAAGTTTCCCTCTTCTCAATAAGGACACCGTTTTGGATTAGGAGCCCACCTACTCGCATGTGACTTTGTCTTCACTAATTAAATGTTCAATGACTTAAGTTCCAAATTAGGTCACATTCTGAGGTACTGAAGGTTAAGACTTCAACATAGCTTTTTGGGGCAAACAAAATTCAACCCGTAACAAGATGACTTTGAGATGTTTGGAAGGTCCACTGAACTTCAGTTTATTCACCATTCATCGTATTGGCTTTCTTTCCATGTCCTTATAAGGTCCACCATTCTAAAATGTGAAAAATTCATAAGATACTCTTGTTAAAAATTAAATATAGGGTTTCCCTGGTGGCGCAGTGGTTGAGAGTCCGCCTGGCGATGCAGGGGACGTGGGTCCGTGCCCCGGTCCGGGAAGATAACACGTGCCGCGGAGCGGCTGGGCCAGTAAGCCATGGCCGCTGAGCCTGCGCATCCGCAGCCTGTGCTCCGCAACGGGAGAGGCCACAGCAGTGAGAGGCCCGCGTACCGCAAGAAAATAAAAAGAAAAGAATTACACTTAAGATAGCCCATGAACCAGAATTTGCAGGGCATTTGGATTGAATTTTGGTGTCTGATTAGTTTTTTAGGAGATACTTTGTGGTTATCCAGAAGAACATACGGTATTGTAAATGCTTTGAAAACCAAAAAGGTCTGTTCTCATCTTTCTATCAGGAATATTAATTGTTCTTTAAAATCCAGGAACCAAAAATTTACATTACCCATGAAAACATAGTTCTTAATTTTCAAAGAAATTCTGATAGTGGTTTATTAAAAAATTTAAAAAAGAACTCCTAAGAACTATTGTAGGACCAAAGATAAAGACATCAGACTGAGTCACAAAGCTTCTGGAAATTCATCCCCAGCATTTTTATCTCCATTGGGCAGTGCCATCCTAATGTCCCTGCTACTTACAGGACCTGCTGGGCAAAGAAAGGAAACTCTGAGACACAGTAGATCACTGGGTAAATCATGTCATTTTTCCAGTGATTTTTATATTGTTTATTTTTTTATGTGGGGTTTTTCACCCAGAGATTAGTGGTACGGATCCCACCGATGAAGGTGAGCATTTAAAACTTTCATCAAAATAGCAGACAAGAAACATGATCCATTATCCTATACAATTGGTCCGTAGCCGTCTTTTAAAACATTTTATTGAAGTGTAGTTGATTTACAATGCGGTGTTAATTTCTGCTGTACAGCAAAGTGACTCAGTTGTACACATATATATTCTTTTTGGAAAGAATGGAACATTCTTTTCCATTAAAATTCTTTTCCATTATGGTTTATCATAGGATCTTAAATATAGTTCCCTGTGCTATACAGTAGGACCTTGTTGTTTATCCATCCTATGTACACTAGTTTGCATCTGCTAATCCCAAACTCCCAATCCTTCCCTCTCCACACCCTTGCCAACCACAGTGTGTTCTCTATGTCTGTGAGTCTGTTTCTGTTTCGTAGATATGTTCATTTGTGGCGTATTTTAGATTGCACATGTAAGTAATATCATCTGGTACTTGTCTTTCTCTGTCTGACTTACTTCACTTAGTATGATAATCTCTAGGTCCATCCATGTTGCTGCAGATGACATTATTTCATGCTTTTTTATGGCTGAGTAATATTCTATTGTATATATAGACCACGTCTTCTTTATCCATTCATATGTCAGTGGACATTTCGGTTGTTTCCATGTCTTGGCTGTTGTAAATAGTGGTGCTGTGAACATAGGGATGCATTCATTTTTTGAATTGTAGTTTTGTCTTGGTTTATGCCCAGGAGTGGGATTGCTGGATCATATGGCAGCTCTATTTTTAGTGTTTACAGGAACCTCCATACTTTTCTCCATAGCAGTTTCACCAATTTTACATTCTCACCAACAGCGTAGGAGGGTTCCCTTTTCTCCACACCCTCTCCAACAATCCGTGGCAATTTCCTATAGGATGATATAAAGTTTATTGTTGGAAATATGGTATAACTTAGATTTTAAATCTCTGCCTCAAATCCTTGTGAAAAAAATGCAGTTAGAGAAAGAAAATAGTCAGAGAAATCGACATATGTCTGATCTCTGTTCATACTTTTTTTCAGGGCCCGAGAGGACGCCCTTACCTCGGCAGCCTGTGGCTGAACAACCACCTAAAGTGGAAGAAGAAAATAAGGAGTATACTCCTGCTAATCCGAAAATTGGCAATTATTATAAACATAGAAAACAATGTAAGCTTTTCACGTTAATAGCAATACATATACAAAAGCTGATTAGACGGGTTTGATTTAGTTTTGATTAGACTGGTTTGACTTGTTTTAACTCTAAAACTCCTATTATCATTTTATTTCCTATTTAAATTTTAACTTACCTTGTAGACGTTTCAGCGTATGAGATGAAATCCTTGTTTCCTACAACTCTTTCCATGAGGTGTTATGAAGTTTAATAAGATTCTCTTGGTAATTGTCTATAATTAACATAGGGTTTATCATTAGTAGTATGGTTATTTATTCACATTAGTAACAATTGACCTAATTTTATGGTGAGTTAACCAGACTTTATTTGGAGGTGTGTGTCAGCTTTGTAGGGCTTCTTGAAACAAAGTACCACACACCGGGGCTCAAAGCAAAAGAAATTTATTCTGTCACTTCTCACGGAAGCCAGAAATGCAAAATCAAAGTTTTGGCCATGCCAGCCTCTCTGCAAAGCCTGTAGGAGACTATCTTCCCTTGCATCTTCCAGCATCTGGTAGCCCCAGGAGTTCCTTGGCTTATAGCAGCAGAACTCCAACCGCTGCATCTGTCTTCACAAGTTCTTTCTGTGTTTCCATATCCAAATTTCCCTCATCTCAATAAGGACACCGTTTTGGATTCGGAGCCCACCTACTCGCACGTGACTTTGTCTTCACTAATTAAATGTTCAATGACTTAAGTTCCAAATTAGGTCACATTCTGAGGTACTGAAGGTTAAGACGTCAACATAGCTTTTTGGGGCGTACAAAATTCAACCCATAGCAAGATGACTTTGAGATGTTTGGAAGGTCCACTGAACTTCAGTTTATTCACCATTCATCATATGGGCTTTCTTTCCATGTGCTTACAAGGTCCACCATTCTACAATGTGAAAAATTCATAAGAAACTCTTGTTAAAAATTAAATATAGGGTTTCCCTGGTGGCACAGTGGTTGAGAGTCCGCCTGCCGATGCAGGGGGCGCGGGTTCGTGCCCCTGCCGGGAAGATCACCCGTGCCGCGGAGCGGCTGGGCCCGTGAGCCATGGCCGCTGAGCCTGCGCGTCTGGAGCCTGTGCTCCGCAACGGGAGAGGCCCCAGCAGTGAGAGGCTCTCGTAGCGCAAAACTAAATAAATAAATAAAATAAAGAATTACAGTTAAGATAGCCCGTGAACCAGAATTTGCAGGATATTTGGATTGAATTTTGGTGTCTGATTAGTTTTTCAGAAGATACCTTGTGGTCATCCAAAAGAACATACGGTATTGTAAATGCTTTGAAAACCAAAAAGGTCTGTTCTCATCTTTCTATCAGCAATATTAATTGTTCTTTAAAATCCAAGAACCAAAACTTTACCTTACCTCAGGAGAGCATAACCCTTAGTTTTCAAAGAAAATGTGTTAGTGGTTTATTAAAAAAAAACAAAAACAACGTAAAAACTATTGTAGCACCAAAGATAAAGACATCAGATTGAATCACACACAAAGCTTTTGGAAGTTCATCCCCAGCACTGTGATCTCCATTCGGCAGTGACATCATAATGCCCCTGCTAGTTATAGGACCTGCTGGGCACGAAACTCTGAGACCCAGTAAATCACTGGGTAAACCACGTCATTTTCGCAATGAGTTTTATATTGTTTATTGTTTTATGTGTTTTTTTTCACCCAGCGATTAGTGGTACAGATCCCACCGATGAAGGTGAGCATTTAAAACTTTCATCGAAATAGCAGATAAGAGGTGCGCGGAGGTGGGTCAGTGTGTTGTGGACTCGTGGTGCTGGCTGCCACTGTTGAGGCGGCCGGGAACGGGCGTTGGGGAGCGGGCGGAGCTCGCCCTGCCTCTGCCTACCCGGCTCCGCGGTCGGCGCGGCCGCGCCCGCCGCCTTAAACTGCCCTGAGCGCCTGCGCAGGCCGAGGGAGAAGTCGGGGCCTGCACCTGGAGGGAGCCTGCCGCGCTGGCCCCGAGGAGGGGGCGTGGCCATGGCGACAGCCTCTCCCGCTGCTGACGGGGGGGGGGTGTGGGGGGGGGCGGGGACGGCCCTGGGAAGGAGGGCTGGTCTCCTGGCCCCCTGCTCCTCCCCTTACAATCCCCTGGACTTGGATGGGCCCGAGTTGGGGGCAACACCCCGGGGTGGGTGCTGCGGCGAGGCCCCCCCAGATTGGGCCCTGGTAATGCATGCGGGGTGAGGGTCGCGGCGCGCAGTTTGTGCAGCCTGGGGTGCTGGCCCATGTGCTCACCCTGGATGCATGGTCTACTGAGGAACGTTTAGGCGGAGAAGGAGAGGGGCAGGGCTTTGAAAGACAGGCTGGGTGAGGTGACTAAGCATGCTGACTTCCTCCCTGGGATTACTTAGGAGGAGGAAGAGAGCTTTGACCAAAGAGGATAGAAAACTAGCAAGGAGATGGTAGAGAGAACATTCCCTTTACCCTCTCCCCAACACACACACACAGACACACAAGCTTAGCAGTTTACTTCTTTTTGTAAATCTGTAGCGGTGGTCGTAGTTATGGTGGAAGGATTGAATAAGGGGCCTAACTTGGCTAGCTTTCTGTCTGCTTTTCCTGCAAATGCTCCAGCAACAGGTGTTTTCTTAAAAAGGCATGAACTTGGATTGGGGCTTGATTGCGAGTTCTTGCAAAATATAACTGCTCCTTGTTGACTTGGAAGATGCTGAACGTGGCTTCTCATTGGGGGCTTGGATTCTGTCCTTAGGGCTGGATTGTGTAAACTGATAGTACCCATCATTCCCTCTGCTATAGGTCTCTGGCCACTTCTCTGGTATTAGTTCTTGTCAGACATTTTATCAGTCTCCCAGGCGAAGGGCAAAAACCCAGGAATCCCATTGGCTAAAGACCGTACACTATTGAACAATAGTAGGTTGTGATTGGCTGAATGGTTTTTGATTGTAGAGTTTCTACCAGAAATTGGCTTCATCAAATTCTGCTTTCTTCTGACTTTATCATACACAGCATGCCTTGTTTTGGTGGGTTCATGCCTGGAGCTTAAGTATATTATACCTGAATCCCCTAGCATTTGAAAGGCAATTTATAAACAGGGACTTGGAGTGTGACTCCACTAATGTGTGTGTCTGTGGTCTTGGTTAGAAAGCCAATTGGCTGCCTTTCGTGGCGGGAGTTGGGGGAGGTAGCTGCCGGGAGTGATTGATAAAGTTTCCCTTATGGATTCTGTGGTGCTTCACTGGAGCTCAGAGCACTTTGGCAACTTAAGCACTCCAAATTAAAAGCTCATTAACAATTCCTGCCCAAATATCCTGTAAATAATCGGCTAGCTAGGACACAGAGCTTGGCTGAGAGCTCTCCTTGCAACTTGAAATTTCCAAATAAAAGTGTTTTTATTCCCTTTAAAAAAATATAGCATATAAGAAACGTGATCCACTATCCTAGAAAATTGGTCCGTAGTAATTTTTAAAAACATTTTATTGAATTATAGTTGATTTACAATGCGGTGTTAATTTCTGCTGTACAGCAAAGTGACTCAGTTGTACACAATATATTCTTTTTGATATTCTTTTCCATTATGGTTTATCATAGGATCTTAAATATAGTTCCCTGTGCTATACAGTAGGACCTTGTTGTTTATCCATCCTATATACACTAGCTTGCATCTGCTAACCCCAAACTCCCAATCCTTCCCTCTCCACCCCATTGTCAACCACAGTCTGGTCTCTATGTCTGTGAGTCTTTTTGTGTTTCGTAGATATGTTCATTTGTGGCATATTTTAAATTGCACATATAAGTGATATCATCTGGTACTAGTCTTTCTGTGTCTGACTTACTTCACTTAATATGATAATCTCTGGGTCCATCCATGTTGCTGCAAATGACATTATTTCATGCTTTTTTTATGGCTGAGTAATATTCTATTGTATATATAGACCACGTCTTCTTCATCCATTCATATGTCAGTGGACATTTAGGTTGTTTCCATGTCTTGGCTATTGTCAATAGTGCTGCTGTGAACATAGGGATGCATTCATTTTTTGAATTATAGTTTTGTCTTGGTTTATGCCCAGGAGTGGGATTGCTGGATCATATGGCAAGTCTATTTTTAGTTTTTACAGGAACCTCCATACTGTTCTCCATAGCAGTTTCACCAATTTTACATTCTCACCAACAGTGTAGGAGGGCTCCCTTTTCTCCACACCCTCTCCAACAATCCGTGGCAATTTCCTATAGGATGATATAAAGTTTATTGTTGGAAATATGGTAAAACTTAGATTTTAAATCTCTGCCTAAAATCCTTGTGAAAAAATGCAGTTAGAGAAAGAAAATAGTCAGAGAAATCGACATATTTCTGATCTCTGTTCCTACTTTTTTTCAGGGCCCGAGAGGACGCCCTTACCTCGGCAGCCTGTGGCTGAACAACCACATAAAGTGGAAGAAGAAAATAAGGAGTATACTCCTGCTAATCCGAAAATTGGCAATTATTATAAACATAGAAAACAATGTAAGCTTTTCACGTTAATAGCAATACATATACAAAAGCTGATTAGACGGGTTTGATTTAGTTTTGATTAGACTGGTTTGACTTGTTTTAACTCTAAAACTCCTATTATCATTTTATTTCCTATTTAAATTTTAACTTACTTTGTAGACGTTTCAGCGTATGAGATGAAATCCTTGTTTCCTACAACTTTTTTCATGAGGTGTTATGAAGTTTAATAAGATTCTCTTGGTAATTGCCTATAATTAACATAGGGTTTATCATTAGTAGTATGGTTATTTATTCACATTAGTAACAATTGACCTAATTTTATGGTGAGTTAACCAGACTTTATTTGGAGGTGTGTGTCAGCTTTGTAGGGCTTCTTGAAACAAAGTACCACAAACTGGGGCTCAAAGCGAAAGAAATTTATTCTCTCCGTTGTCACAGAAACCAGAAATGCAAAATCAAAGTTTTGGCCATGCCAGCCTCTCTGCAAAGCCTCTAGGAGACTATCTTCCCTTGCATCTTCCAGCATCTGGTAGCCTCAGGAGTTCCTTGGCTTATAGCAGCAGAACTCCAATCGCTGCATCTGTCTTCACAAGTTCTTTCTGTGTTTCCATATACAAATTTCCCTCATCTCAATAAGGACACCGCTTTGGATTAGGAGCCCACCTACTTGCATGTGACTTTGTCTTAACTAATTAAATGTTCAATGACTTAACTTCCAAATTAGGTCACATTCTGAGGTATTGAAGGTTAAGACGTCAACATAGCTTTTTGGGGCATACAAAATTCAACCCATAACAAGATGACTTTGAGATGTTTGGAAGGTCCACTGAAGTTCAATTTATTCACCATTCATCGTATGGGCTTTGTTTCCATGTTCTTACAAGGTCCACCATTCTACAATGTGAAAAATTCGTAAGAAACTCTTGTTAAAAATTAAATATAGGGTTTCCCTGGTGGCGCCAGTGGTTGAGAGTCCGCCTGCCGATGCAGTGGATGCGTATTCATGCCCCGGTCCGGGAAGATCACACATGCCGCGGAGCGGCTGGGCCCGTAAGCCATGGCCGCTGAGCCTGCGCGTCCAGAGTCTGTGCTCCGCAACAGGAGAGTCCACAGCAGTGAGAGGCCTGCGTACCGCAAAAAAAAAAAAAAAAAAAAAAAAAAGTTTTACAGTTAAGATAGCCCATGAACCAGAATTTGCAGGGCACTTGGATTGAATTTTGGTGTCTGATTAGTTTTTTAGGAGATATCTTGTGCTCATCCAAAAGAACATACGGTATTGTACATGCTTTCAAAACCAAAAAGGTCTGTTCCCATCTTTCAATCGGCAATATTAATTGTTCTTTAAAATCTAGGAACCAAAAATTTACATTACCTCATGAAAACATAACCCTTAATTTTCAAAGAAAATCTGATAGTGGTTTATGAAAAGACACCTAAAAACTGTTGTTATACCAAAGATAAAGACATCAGACTGAGTCACAAAGCTCTTGGAAATTCATCCCCAGCATTCTGATCTCCATTTGGCAGTGACATGCTAATGTCCCTGCTACTTACAGGACCTGCTGGGCAAAGAAAGGAAACTCTGAGACACAGTAGATCACTGGGTGAATCATGTCATTTTTCCAATGATTTTTATATTGTTTATTTTTTTATGTGGGTTTTTCACCCAGAGATTAGTGGTACGGATCCCACCGATGAAGGTGAGCATTTAAAACTTTCATCAAAATAGCAGATAAGAAACATGATCCATTATCCTAGAAAATTGGTCCGTAGCAATTTTTTAAAACATTTTATTGAAGCATAGTTGATTTACAATGCAGTGTTAATTTCTCCTGTACAGCAACGTGACTCAGTTGTACACGTATATATTCTTTTTGGAAAGAATTGAAAATTCTTTTCCATTATGGTTTATCATAGGATCTTAAATATAGTTCCCTGTGCTATACAGTAGGACCTTGTTTATCCATCCTATATACACTAGTTTGCATCTGCTAATCCCAAACTCCCAATCCTTCCCTCTCCACCCCCTTCGCAACCACAGTGTGTTCTCTATGTCTGTGAGTCTGTTTCTCTTTCGTAGATATGTTCATTTGTGGCGTATTTTAGATTGCACATGTAAGTGATATCATCTGGTACTTGTCCTTCTGTGTCTGACTTACTTCACTTAGTATGATAATCTCTAGGTCCATCCATGTTGCTGCAGATGACATTATTTCATGCTTTTTATGGCTGAGTAATATTCTATTGTGTATATATATACCACATTTTCTTTATCCATTCATATGTCAGTGGACATTTAGGTTGTTTCCACGTCTTGGCTTTTGTAAAGAGTGCTGCTGTGAACGTAGGGGTGCATTCATCTTTTTGAATTATAGTTTTGTCTTGGTATATGCCCAGGAGTGGGATTGCTGGATCATATGGCAACTCTATTTTTAGTTTTTAGAGGAACCTGCATACTGTTCCCCATAGCAGTTTCACCAATTTTACATCCCAACAAGAGTGTAGGAGGATTCCCTTTTCTCCACACCCTCTCCAACAATCCGTGGCAATTTCCTATAGGATGGTATAAAGTTTATTGTTGGAAATATGGTATAACTTAGATTTTAAATCTCTGACTGAAATCCTTTGTGAAAAAATGCAGTTAGTAAAAGAAAATAATCAAAGAAATCAACATATTTCTGATCTCTGGTCATACTTTTTTTCAGGGCCTGAGATGACGCCCTTACCTGAGCAGCCTATGGCTGAACCACCACATGAAGTGGAAGAAGAAAATAAGGAGTATACTCCTGCTAATGAGAAAACTGGCAATTTTTATACAGCTAAGGAAAAATGTAAGCTTTTCAAGTTAATAGCAATACATATACAACAGCTGATTAGACTGGTTTGATTTAGTTTTGATTAGACTGGTTTGATTTATTTTAAATCTAAAACTCCTATTATCATTTTATTTCCTACTTAAATTTAACTTACTTTGTAGACGTTTTAACGTATGAGATGAAATCCATATTTCCTACAACATTTTCCATGCAGTGTTATGAAGTTTCATAAGATTCTCTTGGTAATTACTAACATAGGGTTTATCATTAGTAGTATGGTTATTTATTCACATTAGTAACCATTGTCCTTATTTTATGGTGAGTTAAGCAAAATTTATTTGGAGGTGTGTGTCAGCTTTGTAGTGCTTCTTGAAACAAAGTACCACAAACTGGGGCTCAAAGCGAAAGAAATTTATTCTCTCAGTTGTCACAGAAACCAGAAATGCAAAATCAAAGTTTTGGCCATGCCAGCCTCTCTCCAAAGCCTCTAGGAGACTATCTTCCCTTGCATCTTCCAGCATCTGGTAGCCTCAGGAGTTCCTTGGCTTATAGCAGCAGAACTCCAACCGCTGCATCTGTCTTCACAAGTTCTTTCTGTGTTTCCATATCCAAGTTTCCCTCTTCTCAATAAGGACACCGTTTTGGATTAGGAGCCCACCTACTCGCATGTGACTTTGTCTTCACTAATTAAATGTTCAATGACTTAAGTTCCAAATTAGGTCACATTCTGAGGTACTGAAGGTTAAGACTTCAACATAGCTTTTTGGGGCAAACAAAATTCAACCCGTAACAAGATGACTTTGAGATGTTTGGAAGGTCCACTGAACTTCAGTTTATTCACCATTCATCGTATTGGCTTTCTTTCCATGTGCTTACAAGGTCCACCATTCTACAATGTGAAAAATTCATAAGAAACTCTTGTTAAAAATTAAATATAGGGTTTCCCTGGTGGCGCAGTGGTTGAGAGTCCGCCTGGCGATGCAGGGGACGTGGGTCCGTGCCCCGGTCCGGGAAGATAACACGTGCCGCGGAGCGGCTGGGCCAGTAAGGCATGGCCGCTGAGCCTGCGCATCCGCAGCCTGTGCTCCGCAACGGGAGAGGCCACAGCAGTGAGAGGCCCGCGTACCGCAAGAAAATAAAAAGAAAAGAATTACACTTAAGATAGCCCATGAACTAGAATTTGCAGGGCATTTGGATTGAATTTTGGTGTCCGATTAGTTTTTTAGGAGATACTTTGTGGTTATCCAGAAGAACATACGGTATTGTAAATGCTTTGAAAACCAAAAAGGTCTGTTCTCATCTTTCTATCAGGAATATTAATTGTTCTTTAAAATCCAGGAACCAAAAATTTACATTACCCATGAAAACATAGTTCTTAATTTTCAAAGAAATTCTGATAGTGGTTTATTAAAAAATTTAAAAAAGAACTCCTAAGAACTATTGTAGGACCAAAGATAAAGACATCAGACTGAGTCACAAAGCTTCTGGAAATTCATCCCCAGCATTTTTATCTCCATTGGGCAGTGCCATCCTAATGTCCCTGCTACTTACAGGACCTGCTGGGCAAGGAAAGGAAACTCTGAGACACAGTAGATCACTGGGTAAATCATGTCATTTTTCCAGTGATTTTTATATTGTTTATTTTTTTATGTGGGGTTTTTCACCCAGAGATTAGTGGTACGGATCCCACCGATGAAGGTGAGCATTTAAAACTTTCATCAAAATAGCAGACAAGAAACATGATCCATTATCCTATACAATTGGTCCGTAGCCGTCTTTTAAAACATTTTATTGAAGTGTAGTTGATTTACAATGCGGTGTTAATTTCTGCTGTACAGCAAAGTGACTCAGTTGTACACATATATATTCTTTTTGGAAAGAATGGAACATTCTTTTCCATTAAAATTCTTTTCCATTATGGTTTATCATAGGATCTTAAATATAGTTCCCTGTGCTATACAGTAGGACCTTGTTGTTTATCCATCCTATGTACACTAGTTTGCATCTGCTAATCCCAAACTCCCAATCCTTCCCTCTCCACACCCTTGCCAACCACAGTGTGTTCTCTATGTCTGTGAGTCTGTTTCTGTTTCGTAGATATGTTCATTTGTGGCGTATTTTAGATTGCACATGTAAGTAATATCATCTGGTACTTGTCTTTCTCTGTCTGACTTACTTCACTTAGTATGATAATCTCTAGGTCCATCCATGTTGCTGCAGATGACATTATTTCATGCTTTTTTATGGCTGAGTAATATTCTATTGTATATATAGACCACGTCTTCTTTATCCATTCATATGTCAGTGGACATTTCGGTTGTTTCCATGTCTTGGCTGTTGTAAATAGTGGTGCTGTGAACATAGGGATGCATTCATTTTTTGAATTGTAGTTTTGTCTTGGTTTATGCCCAGGAGTGGGATTGCTGGATCATATGGCAACTCTATTTTTAGTGTTTACAGGAACCTCCATACTTTTCTCCATAGCAGTTTCACCAATTTTACATTCTCACCAACAGCGTAGGAGGGTTCCCTTTTCTCCACACCCTCTCCAACAATCCGTGGCAATTTCCTATAGGATGATATAAAGTTTATTGTTGGAAATATGGTATAACTTAGATTTTAAATCTCTGCCTCAAATCCTTGTGAAAAAAATGCAGTTAGAGAAAGAAAATAGTCAGAGAAATCGACATATGTCTGATCTCTGTTCATACTTTTTTTCAGGGCCCGAGAGGACGCGCTTACCTCGGCAGCCTGCGGCTGAACAACCACCTAAAGTGGAAGAAGAAAATAAGGAGTATACTCCTGCTAATCCGAAAATTGGCAATTATTATAAACATAGAAAACAATGTAAGCTTTTCACGTTAATAGCAATACATATACAAAAGCTGATTAGACGGGTTTGATTTAGTTTTGATTAGACTGGTTTGACTTGTTTTAACTCTAAAACTCCTATTATCATTTTATTTCCTATTTAAATTTTAACTTACCTTGTAGACGTTTCAGCGTATGAGATGAAATCCTTGTTTCCTACAACTCTTTCCATGAGGTGTTATGAAGTTTAATAAGATTCTCTTGGTAATTGTCTATAATTAACATAGGGTTTATCATTAGTAGTATGGTTATTTATTCACATTAGTAACAATTGACCTAATTTTATGGTGAGTTAACCAGACTTTATTTGGAGGTGTGTGTCAGCTTTGTAGGGCTTCTTGAAACAAAGTACCACACACCGGGGCTCAAAGCAAAAGAAATTTATTCTGTCACTTCTCACGGAAGCCAGAAATGCAAAATCAAAGTTTTGGCCATGCCAGCCTCTCTGCAAAGCCTGTAGGAGACTATCTTCCCTTGCATCTTCCAGCATCTGGTAGCCCCAGGAGTTCCTTGGCTTATAGCAGCAGAACTCCAACCGCTGCATCTGTCTTCACAAGTTCTTTCTGTGTTTCCATATCCAAATTTCCCTCATCTCAATAAGGACACCGTTTTGGATTCGGAGCCCACCTACTCGCACGTGACTTTGTCTTCACTAATTAAATGTTCAATGACTTAAGTTCCAAATTAGGTCACATTCTGAGGTACTGAAGGTTAAGACGTCAACATAGCTTTTTGGGGCGTACAAAATTCAACCCATAGCAAGATGACTTTGAGATGTTTGGAAGGTCCACTGAACTTCAGTTTATTCACCATTCATCATATGGGCTTTCTTTCCATGTGCTTACAAGGTCCACCATTCTACAATGTGAAAAATTCATAAGAAACTCTTGTTAAAAATTAAATATAGGGTTTCCCTGGTGGCACAGTGGTTGAGAGTCCGCCTGCCGATGCAGGGGGCGCGGGTTCGTGCCCCTGCCGGGAAGATCACCCGTGCCGCGGAGCGGCTGGGCCCGTGAGCCATGGCCGCTGAGCCTGCGCGTCTGGAGCCTGTGCTCCGCAACGGGAGAGGCCCCAGCAGTGAGAGGCTCTCGTAGCGCAAAACTAAATAAATAAATAAAATAAAGAATTACAGTTAAGATAGCCCGTGAACCAGAATTTGCAGGATATTTGGATTGAATTTTGGTGTCTGATTAGTTTTTCAGAAGATACCTTGTGGTCATCCAAAAGAACATACGGTATTGTAAATGCTTTGAAAACCAAAAAGGTCTGTTCTCATCTTTCTATCAGCAATATTAATTGTTCTTTAAAATCCAAGAACCAAAACTTTACCTTACCTCAGGAGAGCATAACCCTTAGTTTTCAAAGAAAATGTGTTAGTGGTTTATTAAAAAAAAACAAAAACAACGTAAAAACTATTGTAGCACCAAAGATAAAGACATCAGATTGAATCACACACAAAGCTTTTGGAAGTTCATCCCCAGCACTGTGATCTCCATTCGGCAGTGACATCATAATGCCCCTGCTAGTTATAGGACCTGCTGGGCACGAAACTCTGAGACCCAGTAAATCACTGGGTAAACCACGTCATTTTCGCAATGAGTTTTATATTGTTTATTGTTTTATGTGTTTTTTTTCACCCAGCGATTAGTGGTACAGATCCCACCGATGAAGGTGAGCATTTAAAACTTTCATCGAAATAGCAGATAAGAGGTGCGCGGAGGTGGGTCGGTGTGTTGTGGACTCGTGGTGCTGGCTGCCACTGTTGAGGCGGCCGGGAACGGGCGTTGGGGAGCGGGCGGAGCTCGCCCTGCCTCTGCCTACCCGGCTCCGCAGTCGGCGCGGCCGCGCCCGCCGCCTTAAACTGCCCTGAGCGCCTGCGCAGGCCGAGGGAGAAGTCGGGGCCTGCACCTGGAGGGAGCCTGCCGCGCTGGCCCCGAGGAGGGGGCGTGGCCATGGCGACAGCCTCTCCCGCTGCTGACGGGGGGGGGGGTGTGGGGGGGCGGGGACGGCCCTGGGAAGGAGGGCTGGTCTCCTGGCCCCCTGCTCCTCCCCTTACAATCCCCTGGACTTGGATGGGCCCGAGTTGGGGGCAACACCCCGGGGTGGGTGCTGCGGCGAGGCCCCCCCAGATTGGGCCCTGGTAATGCATGCGGGGTGAGGGTCGCGGCGCGCAGTTTGTGCAGCCTGGGGTGCTGGCCCATGTGCTCACCCTGGATGCATGGTCTACTGAGGAACGTTTAGGCGGAGAAGGAGAGGGGCAGGGCTTTGAAAGACAGGCTGGGTGAGGTGACTAAGCATGCTGACTTCCTCCCTGGGATTACTTAGGAGGAGGAAGAGAGCTTTGACCAAAGAGGATAGAAAACTAGCAAGGAGATGGTAGAGAGAACATTCCCTTTACCCTCTCCCCAACACACACACACAGACACACAAGCTTAGCAGTTTACTTCTTTTTGTAAATCTGTAGCGGTGGTCGTAGTTATGGTGGAAGGATTGAATAAGGGGCCTAACTTGGCTAGCTTTCTGTCTGCTTTTCCTGCAAATGCTCCAGCAACAGGTGTTTTCTTAAAAAGGCATGAACTTGGATTGGGGCTTGATTGCGAGTTCTTGCAAAATATAACTGCTCCTTGTTGACTTGGAAGATGCTGAACGTGGCTTCTCATTGGGGGCTTGGATTCTGTCCTTAGGGCTGGATTGTGTAAACTGATAGTACCCATCATTCCCTCTGCTATAGGTCTCTGGCCACTTCTCTGGTATTAGTTCTTGTCAGACATTTTATCAGTCTCCCAGGCGAAGGGCAAAAACCCAGGAATCCCATTGGCTAAAGACCGTACACTATTGAACAATAGTAGGTTGTGATTGGCTGAATGGTTTTTGATTGTAGAGTTTCTACCAGAAATTGGCTTCATCAAATTCTGCTTTCTTCTGACTTTATCATACACAGCATGCCTTGTTTTGGTGGGTTCATGCCTGGAGCTTAAGTATATTATACCTGAATCCCCTAGCATTTGAAAGGCAATTTATAAACAGGGACTTGGAGTGTGACTCCACTAATGTGTGTGTCTGTGGTCTTGGTTAGAAAGCCAATTGGCTGCCTTTCGTGGCGGGAGTTGGGGGAGGTAGCTGCCGGGAGTGATTGATAAAGTTTCCCTTATGGATTCTGTGGTGCTTCACTGGAGCTCAGAGCACTTTGGCAACTTAAGCACTCCAAATTAAAAGCTCATTAACAATTCCTGCCCAAATATCCTGTAAATAATCGGCTAGCTAGGACACAGAGCTTGGCTGAGAGCTCTCCTTGCAACTTGAAATTTCCAAATAAAAGTGTTTTTATTCCCTTTAAAAAAATATAGCATATAAGAAACGTGATCCACTATCCTAGAAAATTGGTCCGTAGTAATTTTTAAAAACATTTTATTGAATTATAGTTGATTTACAATGCGGTGTTAATTTCTGCTGTACAGCAAAGTGACTCAGTTGTACACAATATATTCTTTTTGATATTCTTTTCCATTATGGTTTATCATAGGATCTTAAATATAGTTCCCTGTGCTATACAGTAGGACCTTGTTGTTTATCCATCCTATATACACTAGCTTGCATCTGCTAACCCCAAACTCCCAATCCTTCCCTCTCCACCCCATTGTCAACCACAGTCTGGTCTCTATGTCTGTGAGTCTTTTTGTGTTTCGTAGATATGTTCATTTGTGGCATATTTTAAATTGCACATATAAGTGATATCATCTGGTACTAGTCTTTCTGTGTCTGACTTACTTCACTTAATATGATAATCTCTGGGTCCATCCATGTTGCTGCAAATGACATTATTTCATGCTTTTTTTATGGCTGAGTAATATTCTATTGTATATATAGACCACGTCTTCTTCATCCATTCATATGTCAGTGGACATTTAGGTTGTTTCCATGTCTTGGCTATTGTCAATAGTGCTGCTGTGAACATAGGGATGCATTCATTTTTTGAATTATAGTTTTGTCTTGGTTTATGCCCAGGAGTGGGATTGCTGGATCATATGGCAAGTCTATTTTTAGTTTTTACAGGAACCTCCATACTGTTCTCCATAGCAGTTTCACCAATTTTACATTCTCACCAACAGTGTAGGAGGGCTCCCTTTTCTCCACACCCTCTCCAACAATCCGTGGCAATTTCCTATAGGATGATATAAAGTTTATTGTTGGAAATATGGTAAAACTTAGATTTTAAATCTCTGCCTAAAATCCTTGTGAAAAAATGCAGTTAGAGAAAGAAAATAGTCAGAGAAATCGACATATTTCTGATCTCTGTTCCTACTTTTTTTCAGGGCCCGAGAGGACGCCCTTACCTCGGCAGCCTGTGGCTGAACAACCACCTAAAGTGGAAGAAGAAAATAAGGAGTATACTCCTGCTAATCCGAAAATTGGCAATTATTATAAACATAGAAAACAATGTAAGCTTTTCACGTTAATAGCAATACATATACAAAAGCTGATTAGACGGGTTTGATTTAGTTTTGATTAGACTGGTTTGACTTGTTTTAACTCTAAAACTCCTATTATCATTTTATTTCCTATTTAAATTTTAACTTACTTTGTAGACGTTTCAGCGTATGAGATGAAATCCTTGTTTCCTACAACTTTTTTCATGAGGTGTTATGAAGTTTAATAAGATTCTCTTGGTAATTGCCTATAATTAACATAGGGTTTATCATTAGTAGTATGGTTATTTATTCACATTAGTAACAATTGACCTAATTTTATGGTGAGTTAACCAGACTTTATTTGGAGGTGTGTGTCAGCTTTGTAGGGCTTCTTGAAACAAAGTACCACAAACTGGGGCTCAAAGCGAAAGAAATTTATTCTCTCCGTTGTCACAGAAACCAGAAATGCAAAATCAAAGTTTTGGCCATGCCAGCCTCTCTGCAAAGCCTCTAGGAGACTATCTTCCCTTGCATCTTCCAGCATCTGGTAGCCTCAGGAGTTCCTTGGCTTATAGCAGCAGAACTCCAATCGCTGCATCTGTCTTCACAAGTTCTTTCTGTGTTTCCATATACAAATTTCCCTCATCTCAATAAGGACACCGCTTTGGATTAGGAGCCCACCTACTTGCATGTGACTTTGTCTTAACTAATTAAATGTTCAATGACTTAACTTCCAAATTAGGTCACATTCTGAGGTATTGAAGGTTAAGACGTCAACATAGCTTTTTGGGGCATACAAAATTCAACCCATAACAAGATGACTTTGAGATGTTTGGAAGGTCCACTGAAGTTCAATTTATTCACCATTCATCGTATGGGCTTTGTTTCCATGTTCTTACAAGGTCCACCATTCTACAATGTGAAAAATTCGTAAGAAACTCTTGTTAAAAATTAAATATAGGGTTTCCCTGGTGGCGCCAGTGGTTGAGAGTCCGCCTGCCGATGCAGTGGATGCGTATTCATGCCCCGGTCCGGGAAGATCACACATGCCGCGGAGCGGCTGGGCCCGTAAGCCATGGCCGCTGAGCCTGCGCGTCCAGAGTCTGTGCTCCGCAACAGGAGAGTCCACAGCAGTGAGAGGCCTGCGTACCGCAAAAAAAAAAAAAAAAAAAAAAAAAAGTTTTACAGTTAAGATAGCCCATGAACCAGAATTTGCAGGGCACTTGGATTGAATTTTGGTGTCTGATTAGTTTTTTAGGAGATATCTTGTGCTCATCCAAAAGAACATACGGTATTGTACATGCTTTCAAAACCAAAAAGGTCTGTTCCCATCTTTCAATCGGCAGTATTAATTGTTCTTTAAAATCTAGGAACCAAAAATTTACATTACCTCATGAAAACATAACCCTTAATTTTCAAAGAAAATCTGATAGTGGTTTATGAAAAGACACCTAAAAACTGTTGTTATACCAAAGATAAAGACATCAGACTGAGTCACAAAGCTCTTGGAAATTCATCCCCAGCATTCTGATCTCCATTTGGCAGTGACATGCTAATGTCCCTGCTACTTACAGGACCTGCTGGGCAAAGAAAGGAAACTCTGAGACACAGTAGATCACTGGGTGAATCATGTCATTTTTCCAATGATTTTTATATTGTTTATTTTTTTATGTGGGTTTTTCACCCAGAGATTAGTGGTACGGATCCCACCGATGAAGGTGAGCATTTAAAACTTTCATCAAAATAGCAGATAAGAAACATGATCCATTATCCTAGAAAATTGGTCCGTAGCAATTTTTTAAAACATTTTATTGAAGCATAGTTGATTTACAATGCAGTGTTAATTTCTCCTGTACAGCAACGTGACTCAGTTGTACACGTATATATTCTTTTTGGAAAGAATTGAAAATTCTTTTCCATTATGGTTTATCATAGGATCTTAAATATAGTTCCCTGTGCTATACAGTAGGACCTTGTTTATCCATCCTATATACACTAGTTTGCATCTGCTAATCCCAAACTCCCAATCCTTCCCTCTCCACCCCCTTCGCAACCACAGTGTGTTCTCTATGTCTGTGAGTCTGTTTCTCTTTCGTAGATATGTTCATTTGTGGCGTATTTTAGATTGCACATGTAAGTGATATCATCTGGTACTTGTCCTTCTGTGTCTGACTTACTTCACTTAGTATGATAATCTCTAGGTCCATCCATGTTGCTGCAGATGACATTATTTCATGCTTTTTATGGCTGAGTAATATTCTATTGTGTATATATATACCACATTTTCTTTATCCATTCATATGTCAGTGGACATTTAGGTTGTTTCCACGTCTTGGCTTTTGTAAAGAGTGCTGCTGTGAACGTAGGGGTGCATTCATCTTTTTGAATTATAGTTTTGTCTTGGTATATGCCCAGGAGTGGGATTGCTGGATCATATGGCAACTCTATTTTTAGTTTTTAGAGGAACCTGCATACTGTTCCCCATAGCAGTTTCACCAATTTTACATCCCAACAAGAGTGTAGGAGGATTCCCTTTTCTCCACACCCTCTCCAACAATCCGTGGCAATTTCCTATAGGATGGTATAAAGTTTATTGTTGGAAATATGGTATAACTTAGATTTTAAATCTCTGACTGAAATCCTTTGTGAAAAAATGCAGTTAGTAAAAGAAAATAATCAAAGAAATCAACATATTTCTGATCTCTGGTCATACTTTTTTTCAGGGCCTGAGATGACGCCCTTACCTGAGCAGCCTATGGCTGAACCACCACATGAAGTGGAAGAAGAAAATAAGGAGTATACTCCTGCTAATGAGAAAACTGGCAATTTTTATACAGCTAAGGAAAAATGTAAGCTTTTCAAGTTAATAGCAATACATATACAACAGCTGATTAGACTGGTTTGATTTAGTTTTGATTAGACTGGTTTGATTTATTTTAAATCTAAAACTCCTATTATCATTTTATTTCCTACTTAAATTTAACTTACTTTGTAGACGTTTTAACGTATGAGATGAAATCCATATTTCCTACAACATTTTCCATGCAGTGTTATGAAGTTTCATAAGATTCTCTTGGTAATTACTAACATAGGGTTTATCATTAGTAGTATGGTTATTTATTCACATTAGTAACCATTGTCCTTATTTTATGGTGAGTTAAGCAAAATTTATTTGGAGGTGTGTGTCAGCTTTGTAGTGCTTCTTGAAACAAAGTACCACAAACTGGGGCTCAAAGCGAAAGAAATTTATTCTCTCAGTTGTCACAGAAACCAGAAATGCAAAATCAAAGTTTTGGCCATGCCAGCCTCTCTCCAAAGCCTCTAGGAGACTATCTTCCCTTGCATCTTCCAGCATCTGGTAGCCTCAGGAGTTCCTTGGCTTATAGCAGCAGAACTCCAACCGCTGCATCTGTCTTCACAAGTTCTTTCTGTGTTTCCATATCCAAGTTTCCCTCTTCTCAATAAGGACACCGTTTTGGATTAGGAGCCCACCTACTCGCATGTGACTTTGTCTTCACTAATTAAATGTTCAATGACTTAAGTTCCAAATTAGGTCACATTCTGAGGTACTGAAGGTTAAGACTTCAACATAGCTTTTTGGGGCAAACAAAATTCAACCCGTAACAAGATGACTTTGAGATGTTTGGAAGGTCCACTGAACTTCAGTTTATTCACCATTCATCGTATTGGCTTTCTTTCCATGTGCTTACAAGGTCCACCATTCTACAATGTGAAAAATTCATAAGAAACTCTTGTTAAAAATTAAATATAGGGTTTCCCTGGTGGCGCAGTGGTTGAGAGTCCGCCTGGCGATGCAGGGGACGTGGGTCCGTGCCCCGGTCCGGGAAGATAACACGTGCCGCGGAGCGGCTGGGCCAGTAAGGCATGGCCGCTGAGCCTGCGCATCCGCAGCCTGTGCTCCGCAACGGGAGAGGCCACAGCAGTGAGAGGCCCGCGTACCGCAAGAAAATAAAAAGAAAAGAATTACACTTAAGATAGCCCATGAACTAGAATTTGCAGGGCATTTGGATTGAATTTTGGTGTCCGATTAGTTTTTTAGGAGATACTTTGTGGTTATCCAGAAGAACATACGGTATTGTAAATGCTTTGAAAACCAAAAAGGTCTGTTCTCATCTTTCTATCAGGAATATTAATTGTTCTTTAAAATCCAGGAACCAAAAATTTACATTACCCATGAAAACATAGTTCTTAATTTTCGAAGAAATTCTGATAGTGGTTTATTAAAAAATTTAAAAAAGAACTCCTAAGAACTATTGTAGGACCAAAGATAAAGACATCAGACTGAGTCACAAAGCTTCTGGAAATTCATCCCCAGCATTTTTATCTCCATTGGGCAGTGCCATCCTAATGTCCCTGCTACTTACAGGACCTGCTGGGCAAGGAAAGGAAACTCTGAGACACAGTAGATCACTGGGTAAATCATGTCATTTTTCCAGTGATTTTTATATTGTTTATTTTTTTATGTGGGGTTTTTCACCCAGAGATTAGTGGTACGGATCCCACCGATGAAGGTGAGCATTTAAAACTTTCATCAAAATAGCAGACAAGAAACATGATCCATTATCCTATACAATTGGTCCGTAGCCGTCTTTTAAAACATTTTATTGAAGTGTAGTTGATTTACAATGCGGTGTTAATTTCTGCTGTACAGCAAAGTGACTCAGTTGTACACATATATATTCTTTTTGGAAAGAATGGAACATTCTTTTCCATTAAAATTCTTTTCCATTATGGTTTATCATAGGATCTTAAATATAGTTCCCTGTGCTATACAGTAGGACCTTGTTGTTTATCCATCCTATGTACACTAGTTTGCATCTGCTAATCCCAAACTCCCAATCCTTCCCTCTCCACACCCTTGCCAACCACAGTGTGTTCTCTATGTCTGTGAGTCTGTTTCTGTTTCGTAGATATGTTCATTTGTGGCGTATTTTAGATTGCACATGTAAGTAATATCATCTGGTACTTGTCTTTCTCTGTCTGACTTACTTCACTTAGTATGATAATCTCTAGGTCCATCCATGTTGCTGCAGATGACATTATTTCATGCTTTTTTATGGCTGAGTAATATTCTATTGTATATATAGACCACGTCTTCTTTATCCATTCATATGTCAGTGGACATTTCGGTTGTTTCCATGTCTTGGCTGTTGTAAATAGTGGTGCTGTGAACATAGGGATGCATTCATTTTTTGAATTGTAGTTTTGTCTTGGTTTATGCCCAGGAGTGGGATTGCTGGATCATATGGCAACTCTATTTTTAGTGTTTACAGGAACCTCCATACTTTTCTCCATAGCAGTTTCACCAATTTTACATTCTCACCAACAGCGTAGGAGGGTTCCCTTTTCTCCACACCCTCTCCAACAATCCGTGGCAATTTCCTATAGGATGATATAAAGTTTATTGTTGGAAATATGGTATAACTTAGATTTTAAATCTCTGCCTCAAATCCTTGTGAAAAAAATGCAGTTAGAGAAAGAAAATAGTCAGAGAAATCGACATATGTCTGATCTCTGTTCATACTTTTTTTCAGGGCCCGAGAGGACGCGCTTACCTCGGCAGCCTGCGGCTGAACAACCACCTAAAGTGGAAGAAGAAAATAAGGAGTATACTCCTGCTAATCCGAAAATTGGCAATTATTATAAACATAGAAAACAATGTAAGCTTTTCACGTTAATAGCAATACATATACAAAAGCTGATTAGACGGGTTTGATTTAGTTTTGATTAGACTGGTTTGACTTGTTTTAACTCTAAAACTCCTATTATCATTTTATTTCCTATTTAAATTTTAACTTACCTTGTAGACGTTTCAGCGTATGAGATGAAATCCTTGTTTCCTACAACTCTTTCCATGAGGTGTTATGAAGTTTAATAAGATTCTCTTGGTAATTGTCTATAATTAACATAGGGTTTATCATTAGTAGTATGGTTATTTATTCACATTAGTAACAATTGACCTAATTTTATGGTGAGTTAACCAGACTTTATTTGGAGGTGTGTGTCAGCTTTGTAGGGCTTCTTGAAACAAAGTACCACACACCGGGGCTCAAAGCAAAAGAAATTTATTCTGTCACTTCTCACGGAAGCCAGAAATGCAAAATCAAAGTTTTGGCCATGCCAGCCTCTCTGCAAAGCCTGTAGGAGACTATCTTCCCTTGCATCTTCCAGCATCTGGTAGCCCCAGGAGTTCCTTGGCTTATAGCAGCAGAACTCCAACCGCTGCATCTGTCTTCACAAGTTCTTTCTGTGTTTCCATATCCAAATTTCCCTCATCTCAATAAGGACACCGTTTTGGATTCGGAGCCCACCTACTCGCACGTGACTTTGTCTTCACTAATTAAATGTTCAATGACTTAAGTTCCAAATTAGGTCACATTCTGAGGTACTGAAGGTTAAGACGTCAACATAGCTTTTTGGGGCAAACAAAATTCAACCCATAGCAAGATGACTTTGAGATGTTTGGAAGGTCCACTGAACTTCAGTTTATTCACCATTCATCATATGGGCTTTCTTTCCATGTGCTTACAAGGTCCACCATTCTACAATGTGAAAAATTCATAAGAAACTCTTGTTAAAAATTAAATATAGGGTTTCCCTGGTGGCACAGTGGTTGAGAGTCCGCCTGCCGATGCAGGGGGCGCGGGTTCGTGCCCCTGCCGGGAAGATCACCCGTGCCGCGGAGCGGCTGGGCCCGTGAGCCATGGCCGCTGAGCCTGCGCGTCTGGAGCCTGTGCTCCGCAACGGGAGAGGCCCCAGCAGTGAGAGGCTCTCGTAGCGCAAAACTAAATAAATAAATAAAATAAAGAATTACAGTTAAGATAGCCCGTGAACCAGAATTTGCAGGATATTTGGATTGAATTTTGGTGTCTGATTAGTTTTTCAGAAGATACCTTGTGGTCATCCAAAAGAACATACGGTATTGTAAATGCTTTGAAAACCAAAAAGGTCTGTTCTCATCTTTCTATCAGCAATATTAATTGTTCTTTAAAATCCAAGAACCAAAACTTTACCTTACCTCAGGAGAGCATAACCCTTAGTTTTCAAAGAAAATGTGTTAGTGGTTTATTAAAAAAAAACAAAAACAACGTAAAAACTATTGTAGCACCAAAGATAAAGACATCAGATTGAATCACACACAAAGCTTTTGGAAGTTCATCCCCAGCACTGTGATCTCCATTCGGCAGTGACATCATAATGCCCCTGCTAGTTATAGGACCTGCTGGGCACGAAACTCTGAGACCCAGTAAATCACTGGGTAAACCACGTCATTTTCGCAATGAGTTTTATATTGTTTATTGTTTTATGTGTTTTTTTTCACCCAGCGATTAGTGGTACAGATCCCACCGATGAAGGTGAGCATTTAAAACTTTCATCGAAATAGCAGATAAGAGGTGCGCGGAGGTGGGTCGGTGTGTTGTGGACTCGTGGTGCTGGCTGCCACTGTTGAGGCGGCCGGGAACGGGCGTTGGGGAGCGGGCGGAGCTCGCCCTGCCTCTGCCTACCCGGCTCCGCAGTCGGCGCGGCCGCGCCCGCCGCCTTAAACTGCCCTGAGCGCCTGCGCAGGCCGAGGGAGAAGTCGGGGCCTGCACCTGGAGGGAGCCTGCCGCGCTGGCCCCGAGGAGGGGGCGTGGCCATGGCGACAGCCTCTCCCGCTGCTGACGGGGGGGGGGGTGTGTGGGGGGGCGGGGACGGCCCTGGGAAGGAGGGCTGGTCTCCTGGCCCCCTGCTCCTCCCCTTACAATCCCCTGGACTTGGATGGGCCCGAGTTGGGGGCAACACCCCGGGGTGGGTGCTGCGGCGAGGCCCCCCCAGATTGGGCCCTGGTAATGCATGCGGGGTGAGGGTCGCGGCGCGCAGTTTGTGCAGCCTGGGGTGCTGGCCCATGTGCTCACCCTGGATGCATGGTCTACTGAGGAACGTTTAGGCGGAGAAGGAGAGGGGCAGGGCTTTGAAAGACAGGCTGGGTGAGGTGACTAAGCATGCTGACTTCCTCCCTGGGATTACTTAGGAGGAGGAAGAGAGCTTTGACCAAAGAGGATAGAAAACTAGCAAGGAGATGGTAGAGAGAACATTCCCTTTACCCTCTCCCCAACACACACACACAGACACACAAGCTTAGCAGTTTACTTCTTTTTGTAAATCTGTAGCGGTGGTCGTAGTTATGGTGGAAGGATTGAATAAGGGGCCTAACTTGGCTAGCTTTCTGTCTGCTTTTCCTGCAAATGCTCCAGCAACAGGTGTTTTCTTAAAAAGGCATGAACTTGGATTGGGGCTTGATTGCGAGTTCTTGCAAAATATAACTGCTCCTTGTTGACTTGGAAGATGCTGAACGTGGCTTCTCATTGGGGGCTTGGATTCTGTCCTTAGGGCTGGATTGTGTAAACTGATAGTACCCATCATTCCCTCTGCTATAGGTCTCTGGCCACTTCTCTGGTATTAGTTCTTGTCAGACATTTTATCAGTCTCCCAGGCGAAGGGCAAAAACCCAGGAATCCCATTGGCTAAAGACCGTACACTATTGAACAATAGTAGGTTGTGATTGGCTGAATGGTTTTTGATTGTAGAGTTTCTACCAGAAATTGGCTTCATCAAATTCTGCTTTCTTCTGACTTTATCATACACAGCATGCCTTGTTTTGGTGGGTTCATGCCTGGAGCTTAAGTATATTATACCTGAATCCCCTAGCATTTGAAAGGCAATTTATAAACAGGGACTTGGAGTGTGACTCCACTAATGTGTGTGTCTGTGGTCTTGGTTAGAAAGCCAATTGGCTGCCTTTCGTGGCGGGAGTTGGGGGAGGTAGCTGCCGGGAGTGATTGATAAAGTTTCCCTTATGGATTCTGTGGTGCTTCACTGGAGCTCAGAGCACTTTGGCAACTTAAGCACTCCAAATTAAAAGCTCATTAACAATTCCTGCCCAAATATCCTGTAAATAATCGGCTAGCTAGGTCACAGAGCTTGGCTGAGAGCTCTCCTTGCAACTTGAAATTTCCAAATAAAAGTGTTTTTATTCCCTTTAAAAAAATATAGCATATAAGAAACGTGATCCACTATCCTAGAAAATTGGTCCGTAGTAATTTTTAAAAACATTTTATTGAATTATAGTTGATTTACAATGCGGTGTTAATTTCTGCTGTACAGCAAAGTGACTCAGTTGTACACAATATATTCTTTTTGATATTCTTTTCCATTATGGTTTATCATAGGATCTTAAATATAGTTCCCTGTGCTATACAGTAGGACCTTGTTGTTTATCCATCCTATATACACTAGCTTGCATCTGCTAACCCCAAACTCCCAATCCTTCCCTCTCCACCCCATTGTCAACCACAGTCTGGTCTCTATGTCTGTGAGTCTTTTTGTGTTTCGTAGATATGTTCATTTGTGGCATATTTTAAATTGCACATATAAGTGATATCATCTGGTACTAGTCTTTCTGTGTCTGACTTACTTCACTTAATATGATAATCTCTGGGTCCATCCATGTTGCTGCAAATGACATTATTTCATGCTTTTTTTATGGCTGAGTAATATTCTATTGTATATATAGACCACGTCTTCTTCATCCATTCATATGTCAGTGGACATTTAGGTTGTTTCCATGTCTTGGCTATTGTCAATAGTGCTGCTGTGAACATAGGGATGCATTCATTTTTTGAATTATAGTTTTGTCTTGGTTTATGCCCAGGAGTGGGATTGCTGGATCATATGGCAAGTCTATTTTTAGTTTTTACAGGAACCTCCATACTGTTCTCCATAGCAGTTTCACCAATTTTACATTCTCACCAACAGTGTAGGAGGGCTCCCTTTTCTCCACACCCTCTCCAACAATCCGTGGCAATTTCCTATAGGATGATATAAAGTTTATTGTTGGAAATATGGTAAAACTTAGATTTTAAATCTCTGCCTAAAATCCTTGTGAAAAAATGCAGTTAGAGAAAGAAAATAGTCAGAGAAATCGACATATTTCTGATCTCTGTTCATACTTTTTTTCAGGGCCCGAGAGGACGCCCTTACCTCGGCAGCCTGTGGCTGAACAACCACCTAAAGTGGAAGAAGAAAATAAGGAGTATACTCCTGCTAATCCGAAAATTGGCAATTATTATAAACATAGAAAACAATGTAAGCTTTTCACGTTAATAGCAATACATATACAAAAGCTGATTAGACGGGTTTGATTTAGTTTTGATTAGACTGGTTTGACTTGTTTTAACTCTAAAACTCCTATTATCATTTTATTTCCTATTTAAATTTTAACTTACTTTGTAGACGTTTCAGCGTATGAGATGAAATCCTTGTTTCCTACAACTTTTTTCATGAGGTGTTATGAAGTTTAATAAGATTCTCTTGGTAATTGCCTATAATTAACATAGGGTTTATCATTAGTAGTATGGTTATTTATTCACATTAGTAACAATTGACCTAATTTTATGGTGAGTTAACCAGACTTTATTTGGAGGTGTGTGTCAGCTTTGTAGGGCTTCTTGAAACAAAGTACCACAAACTGGGGCTCAAAGCGAAAGAAATTTATTCTCTCCGTTGTCACAGAAACCAGAAATGCAAAATCAAAGTTTTGGCCATGCCAGCCTCTCTGCAAAGCCTCTAGGAGACTATCTTCCCTTGCATCTTCCAGCATCTGGTAGCCTCAGGAGTTCCTTGGCTTATAGCAGCAGAACTCCAATCGCTGCATCTGTCTTCACAAGTTCTTTCTGTGTTTCCATATACAAATTTCCCTCATCTCAATAAGGACACCGCTTTGGATTAGGAGCCCACCTACTTGCATGTGACTTTGTCTTAACTAATTAAATGTTCAATGACTTAACTTCCAAATTAGGTCACATTCTGAGGTATTGAAGGTTAAGACGTCAACATAGCTTTTTGGGGCATACAAAATTCAACCCATAACAAGATGACTTTGAGATGTTTGGAAGGTCCACTGAAGTTCAATTTATTCACCATTCATCGTATGGGCTTTGTTTCCATGTTCTTACAAGGTCCACCATTCTACAATGTGAAAAATTCGTAAGAAACTCTTGTTAAAAATTAAATATAGGGTTTCCCTGGTGGCGCCAGTGGTTGAGAGTCCGCCTGCCGATGCAGTGGATGCGTATTCATGCCCCGGTCCGGGAAGATCACACATGCCGCGGAGCGGCTGGGCCCGTAAGCCATGGCCGCTGAGCCTGCGCGTCCAGAGTCTGTGCTCCGCAACAGGAGAGTCCACAGCAGTGAGAGGCCTGCGTACCGCAAAAAAAAAAAAAAAAAAAAAAAAAAGTTTTACAGTTAAGATAGCCCATGAACCAGAATTTGCAGGGCACTTGGATTGAATTTTGGTGTCTGATTAGTTTTTTAGGAGATATCTTGTGCTCATCCAAAAGAACATACGGTATTGTACATGCTTTCAAAACCAAAAAGGTCTGTTCCCATCTTTCAATCGGCAGTATTAATTGTTCTTTAAAATCTAGGAACCAAAAATTTACATTACCTCATGAAAACATAACCCTTAATTTTCAAAGAAAATCTGATAGTGGTTTATGAAAAGACACCTAAAAACTGTTGTTATACCAAAGATAAAGACATCAGACTGAGTCACAAAGCTCTTGGAAATTCATCCCCAGCATTCTGATCTCCATTTGGCAGTGACATGCTAATGTCCCTGCTACTTACAGGACCTGCTGGGCAAAGAAAGGAAACTCTGAGACACAGTAGATCACTGGGTGAATCATGTCAGTTTTCCAATGATTTTTATATTGTTTATTTTTTTATGTGGGTTTTTCACCCAGAGATTAGTGGTACGGATCCCACCGATGAAGGTGAGCATTTAAAACTTTCCTCAAAATAGCAGATAAGAAACATGATCCATTATCCTAGAAAATTGGTCCGTAGCAATTTTTTAAAACATTTTATTGAAGTATAGTTGATTTACAATGCAGTGTTAATTTCTCCTGTACAGCAACGTGACTCAGTTGTACACATATATATTCTTTTTGGAAAGAATTGAAAATTCTTTTCCATTATGGTTTATCATAGGATCTTAAATATAGTTCCCTGTGCTATACAGTAGGACCTTGTTTATCCATCCTATATACACTAGTTTGCATCTGCTAATCCCAAACTCCCAATCCTTCCCTCTCCACCCCCTTCGCAACCACAGTGTGTTCTCTATGTCTGTGAGTCTGTTTCTCTTTCATAGATATGTTCATTTGTGGCGTATTTTAGATTGCACATGTAAGTGATATCATCTGGTACTTGTCCTTCTGTGTCTGACTTACTTCACTTAGTATGATAATCTCTAGGTCCATCCATGTTGCTGCAGATGACATTATTTCATGCTTTTTATGGCTGAGTAATATTCTATTGTGTATATATATACCACATTTTCTTTATCCATTCATATGTCAGTGGACATTTAGGTTGTTTCCACGTCTTGGCTTTTGTAAAGAGTGCTGCTGTGAACGTAGGGGTGCATTCATCTTTTTGAATTATAGTTTTGTCTTGGTATATGCCCAGGAGTGGGATTGCTGGATCATATGGCAACTCTATTTTTAGTTTTTAGAGGAACCTGCATACTGTTCCCCATAGCAGTTTCACCAATTTTACATCCCAACAAGAGTGTAGGAGGATTCCCTTTTCTCCACACCCTCTCCAACAATCCGTGGCAATTTCCTATAGGATGGTATAAAGTTTATTGTTGGAAATATGGTATAACTTAGATTTTAAATCTCTGACTGAAATCCTTTGTGAAAAAATGCAGTTAGTAAAAGAAAATAATCAAAGAAATCAACATATTTCTGATCTCTGGTCATACTTTTTTTCAGGGCCTGAGATGACGCCCTTACCTGAGCAGCCTATGGCTGAACCACCACATGAAGTGGAAGAAGAAAATAAGGAGTATACTCCTGCTAATGAGAAAACTGGCAATTTTTATACAGCTAAGGAAAAATGTAAGCTTTTCAAGTTAATAGCAATACATATACAACAGCTGATTAGACTGGTTTGATTTAGTTTTGATTAGACTGGTTTGATTTATTTTAAATCTAAAACTCCTATTATCATTTTATTTCCTACTTAAATTTAACTTACTTTGTAGACGTTTTAACGTATGAGATGAAATCCATATTTCCTACAACATTTTCCATGCAGTGTTATGAAGTTTCATAAGATTCTCTTGGTAATTACTAACATAGGGTTTATCATTAGTAGTATGGTTATTTATTCACATTAGTAACCATTGTCCTTATTTTATGGTGAGTTAAGCAAAATTTATTTGGAGGTGTGTGTCAGCTTTGTAGTGCTTCTTGAAACAAAGTACCACAAACTGGGGCTCAATGCGAAAGAAATTTATTCTCTCAGTTGTCACAGAAACCAGAAATGCAAAATCAAAGTTTTGGCCATGCCAGCCTCTCTCCAAAGCCTCTAGGAGACTATCTTCCCTTGCATCTTCCAGCATCTGGTAGCCTCAGGAGTTCCTTGGCTTATAGCAGCAGAACTCCAACCGCTGCATCTGTCTTCACAAGTTCTTTCTGTGTTTCCATATCCAAGTTTCCCTCTTCTCAATAAGGACACCGTTTTGGATTAGGAGCCCACCTACTCGCATGTGACTTTGTCTTCACTAATTAAATGTTCAATGACTTAAGTTCCAAATTAGGTCACATTCTGAGGTACTGAAGGTTAAGACTTCAACATAGCTTTTTGGGGCAAACAAAATTCAACCCGTAACAAGATGACTTTGAGATGTTTGGAAGGTCCACTGAACTTCAGTTTATTCACCATTCATCGTATTGGCTTTCTTTCCATGTGCTTACAAGGTCCACCATTCTACAATGTGAAAAATTCATAAGAAACTCTTGTTAAAAATTAAATATAGGGTTTCCCTGGTGGCGCAGTGGTTGAGAGTCCGCCTGGCGATGCAGGGGACGTGGGTCCGTGCCCCGGTCCGGGAAGATAACACGTGCCGCGGAGCGGCTGGGCCAGTAAGGCATGGCCGCTGAGCCTGCGCATCCGCAGCCTGTGCTCCGCAACGGGAGAGGCCACAGCAGTGAGAGGCCCGCGTACCGCAAGAAAATAAAAAGAAAAGAATTACACTTAAGATAGCCCATGAACCAGAATTTGCAGGGCATTTGGATTGAATTTTGGTGTCCGATTAGTTTTTTAGGAGATACTTTGTGGTTATCCAGAAGAACATACGGTATTGTAAATGCTTTGAAAACCAAAAAGGTCTGTTCTCATCTTTCTATCAGGAATATTAATTGTTCTTTAAAATCCAGGAACCAAAAATTTACATTACCCATGAAAACATAGTTCTTAATTTTCAAAGAAATTCTGATAGTGGTTTATTAAAAAATTTAAAAAAGAACTCCTAAGAACTATTGTAGGACCAAAGATAAAGACATCAGACTGAGTCACAAAGCTTCTGGAAATTCATCCCCAGCATTTTTATCTCCATTGGGCAGTGCCATCCTAATGTCCCTGCTACTTACAGGACCTGCTGGGCAAGGAAAGGAAACTCTGAGACACAGTAGATCACTGGGTAAATCATGTCATTTTTCCAGTGATTTTTATATTGTTTATTTTTTTATGTGGGGTTTTTCACCCAGAGATTAGTGGTACGGATCCCACCGATGAAGGTGAGCATTTAAACCTTTCATCAAAATAGCAGACAAGAAACATGATCCATTATCCTATACAATTGGTCCGTAGCCGTCTTTTAAAACATTTTATTGAAGTGTAGTTGATTTACAATGCGGTGTTAATTTCTGCTGTACAGCAAAGTGACTCAGTTGTACACATATATATTCTTTTTGGAAAGAATGGAACATTCTTTTCCATTAAAATTCTTTTCCATTATGGTTTATCATAGGATCTTAAATATAGTTCCCTGTGCTATACAGTAGGACCTTGTTGTTTATCCATCCTATGTACACTAGTTTGCATCTGCTAATCCCAAACTCCCAATCCTTCCCTCTCCACACCCTTGCCAACCACAGTGTGTTCTCTATGTCTGTGAGTCTGTTTCTGTTTCGTAGATATGTTCATTTGTGGCGTATTTTAGATTGCACATGTAAGTAATATCATCTGGTACTTGTCTTTCTCTGTCTGACTTACTTCACTTAGTATGATAATCTCTAGGTCCATCCATGTTGCTGCAGATGACATTATTTCATGCTTTTTTATGGCTGAGTAATATTCTATTGTATATATAGACCACATCTTCTTTATCCATTCATATGTCAGTGGACATTTCGGTTGTTTACATGTCTTGGCTGTTGTAAATAGTGGTGCTGTGAACATAGGGATGCATTCATTTTTTGAATTGTAGTTTTGTCTTGGTTTATGCCCAGGAGTGGGATTGCTGGATCATATGGCAACTCTATTTTTAGTGTTTACAGGAACCTCCATACTTTTCTCCATAGCAGTTTCACCAATTTTACATTCTCACCAACAGCGTAGGAGGGTTCCCTTTTCTCCACACCCTCTCCAACAATCCGTGGCAATTTCCTATAGGATGATATAAAGTTTATTGTTGGAAATATGGTAAAAGTTAGATTTTAAATCTCTGCCTAAAATCCTTGTGAAAAAATGCAGTTAGAGAAAGAAAATAGTCAGAGAAATCGACATATGTCTGATCTCTGTTCATACTTTTTTTCAGGGCCCGAGAGGACGCCCTTACCTCGGCAGCCTGTGGCTGAACAACCACCTAAAGTGGAAGAAGAAAATAAGGAGTATACTCCTGCTAATCCGAAAATTGGCAATTATTATAAACATAGAAAACAATGTAAGCTTTTCACGTTAATAGCAATACATATACAAAAGCTGATTAGACGGGTTTGATTTAGTTTTGATTAGACTGGTTTGACTTGTTTTAACTCTAAAACTCCTATTATCATTTTATTTCCTATTTAAATTTTAACTTACTTTGTAGACGTTTCAGCGTATGAGATGAAATCCTTGTTTCCTACAACTTTTTTCATGAGGTGTTATGAAGTTTAATAAGATTCTCTTGGTAATTGCCTATAATTAACATAGGGTTTATCATTAGTAGTATGGTTATTTATTCACATTAGTAACAATTGACCTAATTTTATGGTGAGTTAACCAGACTTTATTTGGAGGTGTGTGTCAGCTTTGTAGGGCTTCTTGAAACAAAGTACCACAAACTGGGGCTCAAAGCGAAAGAAATTTATTCTCTCCGTTGTCACAGAAACCAGAAATGCAAAATCAAAGTTTTGGCCATGCCAGCCTCTCTGCAAAGCCTCTAGGAGACTATCTTCCCTTGCATCTTCCAGCATCTGGTAGCCCCAGGAGTTCCTTGGCTTATAGCAGCAGAACTCCAATCGCTGCATCTGTCTTCACAAGTTCTTTCTGTGTTTCCATATACAAATTTCCCTCATCTCAATAAGGACACCGCTTTGGATTAGGAGCCCACCTACTTGCATGTGACTTTGTCTTAACTAATTAAATGTTCAATGACTTAACTTCCAAATTAGGTCACATTCTGAGGTATTGAAGGTTAAGACGTCAACATAGCTTTTTGGGGCATACAAAATTCAACCCATAACAAGCTGACTTTGAGATGTTTGGAAGGTCCACTGAACTTCAGTTTATTCACCATTCATCGTATGGGCTTTGTTTCCATGTTCTTACAAGGTCCACCATTCTACAATGTGAAAAATTCGTAAGAAACTCTTGTTAAAAATTAAATATAGGGTTTCCCTGGTGGCGCCAGTGGTTGAGAGTCCGCCTGCCGATGCAGTGGATGCGTATTCATGCCCCGGTCCGGGAAGATCACACATGCCGCGGAGCGGCTGGGCCCGTAAGCCATGGCCGCTGAGCCTGCGCGTCCAGAGTCTGTGCTCCGCAACAGGAGAGTCCACAGCAGTGAGAGGCCTGCGTACCGCCAAAAAAAAAAAAAAAAAAAAAAAGTTTTACAGTTAAGATAGCCCATGAACCAGAATTTGCAGGGCACTTGGATTGAATTTTGGTGTCTGATTAGTTTTTTAGGAGATATCTTGTGCTCATCCAAAAGAACATACGGTATTGTACATGCTTTCAAAACCAAAAAGGTCTGTTCCCATCTTTCAATCGGCAATATTAATTGTTCTTTAAAATCTAGGAACCAAAAATTTACATTACCTCATGAAAACATAACCCTTAATTTTCAAAGAAAATCTGATAGTGGTTTATGAAAAGACACCTAAAAACTGTTGTTATACCAAAGATAAAGACATCAGACTGAGTCACAAAGCTCTTGGAAATTCATCCCCAGCATTCTGATCTCCATTTGGCAGTGACATGCTAATGTCCCTGCTACTTACAGGACCTGCTGGGCAAAGAAAGGAAACTCTGAGACACAGTAGATCACTGGGTGAATCATGTCATTTTTCCAATGATTTTTATATTGTTTATTTTTTTATGTGGGTTTTTCACCCAGAGATTAGTGGTACGGATCCCACCGATGAAGGTGAGCATTTAAAACTTTCATCAAAATAGCAGATAAGAAACATGATCCATTATCCTAGAAAATTGGTCCGTAGCAATTTTTTAAAACATTTTATTGAAGCATAGTTGATTTACAATGCAGTGTTAATTTCTCCTGTACAGCAACGTGACTCAGTTGTACACGTATATATTCTTTTTGGAAAGAATTGAAAATTCTTTTCCATTATGGTTTATCATAGGATCTTAAATATAGTTCCCTGTGCTATACAGTAGGACCTTGTTTATCCATCCTATATACACTAGTTTGCATCTGCTAATCCCAAACTCCCAATCCTTCCCTCTCCACCCCCTTCGCAACCACAGTGTGTTCTCTATGTCTGTGAGTCTGTTTCTCTTTCGTAGATATGTTCATTTGTGGCGTATTTTAGATTGCACATGTAAGTGATATCATCTGGTACTTGTCCTTCTGTGTCTGACTTACTTCACTTAGTATGATAATCTCTAGGTCCATCCATGTTGCTGCAGATGACATTATTTCATGCTTTTTATGGCTGAGTAATATTCTATTGTGTATATATATACCACATTTTCTTTATCCATTCATATGTCAGTGGACATTTAGGTTGTTTCCACGTCTTGGCTTTTGTAAAGAGTGCTGCTGTGAACGTAGGGGTGCATTCATCTTTTTGAATTATAGTTTTGTCTTGGTATATGCCCAGGAGTGGGATTGCTGGATCATATGGCAACTCTATTTTTAGTTTTTAGAGGAACCTGCATACTGTTCCCCATAGCAGTTTCACCAATTTTACATCCCAACAAGAGTGTAGGAGGATTCCCTTTTCTCCACACCCTCTCCAACAATCCGTGGCAATTTCCTATAGGATGGTATAAAGTTTATTGTTGGAAATATGGTATAACTTAGATTTTAAATCTCTGACTGAAATCCTTTGTGAAAAAATGCAGTTAGTAAAAGAAAATAATCAAAGAAATCAACATATTTCTGATCTCTGGTCATACTTTTTTTCAGGGCCTGAGATGACGCCCTTACCTGAGCAGCCTATGGCTGAACCACCACATGAAGTGGAAGAAGAAAATAAGGAGTATACTCCTGCTAATGAGAAAACTGGCAATTTTTATACAGCTAAGGAAAAATGTAAGCTTTTCAAGTTAATAGCAATACATATACAACAGCTGATTAGACTGGTTTGATTTAGTTTTGATTAGACTGGTTTGATTTATTTTAAATCTAAAACTCCTATTATCATTTTATTTCCTACTTAAATTTAACTTACTTTGTAGACGTTTTAACGTATGAGATGAAATCCATATTTCCTACAACATTTTCCATGCAGTGTTATGAAGTTTCATAAGATTCTCTTGGTAATTACTAACATAGGGTTTATCATTAGTAGTATGGTTATTTATTCACATTAGTAACCATTGTCCTTATTTTATGGTGAGTTAAGCAAAATTTATTTGGAGGTGTGTGTCAGCTTTGTAGTGCTTCTTGAAACAAAGTACCACAAACTGGGGCTCAAAGCGAAAGAAATTTATTCTCTCAGTTGTCACAGAAACCAGAAATGCAAAATCAAAGTTTTGGCCATGCCAGCCTCTCTCCAAAGCCTCTAGGAGACTATCTTCCCTTGCATCTTCCAGCATCTGGTAGCCTCAGGAGTTCCTTGGCTTATAGCAGCAGAACTCCAACCGCTGCATCTGTCTTCACAAGTTCTTTCTGTGTTTCCATATCCAAGTTTCCCTCTTCTCAATAAGGACACCGTTTTGGATTAGGAGCCCACCTACTCGCATGTGACTTTGTCTTCACTAATTAAATGTTCAATGACTTAAGTTCCAAATTAGGTCACATTCTGAGGTACTGAAGGTTAAGACTTCAACATAGCTTTTTGGGGCAAACAAAATTCAACCCGTAACAAGATGACTTTGAGATGTTTGGAAGGTCCACTGAACTTCAGTTTATTCACCATTCATCGTATTGGCTTTCTTTCCATGTGCTTACAAGGTCCACCATTCTACAATGTGAAAAATTCATAAGAAACTCTTGTTAAAAATTAAATATAGGGTTTCCCTGGTGGCGCAGTGGTTGAGAGTCCGCCTGGCGATGCAGGGGACGTGGGTCCGTGCCCCGGTCCGGGAAGATAACACGTGCCGCGGAGCGGCTGGGCCAGTAAGGCATGGCCGCTGAGCCTGCGCATCCGCAGCCTGTGCTCCGCAACGGGAGAGGCCACAGCAGTGAGAGGCCCGCGTACCGCAAGAAAATAAAAAGAAAAGAATTACACTTAAGATAGCCCATGAACCAGAATTTGCAGGGCATTTGGATTGAATTTTGGTGTCCGATTAGTTTTTTAGGAGATACTTTGTGGTTATCCAGAAGAACATACGGTATTGTAAATGCTTTGAAAACCAAAAAGGTCTGTTCTCATCTTTCTATCAGGAATATTAATTGTTCTTTAAAATCCAGGAACCAAAAATTTACATTACCCATGAAAACATAGTTCTTAATTTTCAAAGAAATTCTGATAGTGGTTTATTAAAAAATTTAAAAAAGAACTCCTAAGAACTATTGTAGGACCAAAGATAAAGACATCAGACTGAGTCACAAAGCTTCTGGAAATTCATCCCCAGCATTTTTATCTCCATTGGGCAGTGCCATCCTAATGTCCCTGCTACTTACAGGACCTGCTGGGCAAGGAAAGGAAACTCTGAGACACAGTAGATCACTGGGTAAATCATGTCATTTTTCCAGTGATTTTTATATTGTTTATTTTTTTATGTGGGGTTTTTCACCCAGAGATTAGTGGTACGGATCCCACCGATGAAGGTGAGCATTTAAAACTTTCATCAAAATAGCAGACAAGAAACATGATCCATTATCCTATACAATTGGTCCGTAGCCGTCTTTTAAAACATTTTATTGAAGTGTAGTTGATTTACAATGCGGTGTTAATTTCTGCTGTACAGCAAAGTGACTCAGTTGTACACATATATATTCTTTTTGGAAAGAATGGAACATTCTTTTCCATTAAAATTCTTTTCCATTATGGTTTATCATAGGATCTTAAATATAGTTCCCTGTGCTATACAGTAGGACCTTGTTGTTTATCCATCCTATGTACACTAGTTTGCATCTGCTAATCCCAAACTCCCAATCCTTCCCTCTCCACACCCTTGCCAACCACAGTGTGTTCTCTATGTCTGTGAGTCTGTTTCTGTTTCGTAGATATGTTCATTTGTGGCGTATTTTAGATTGCACATGTAAGTAATATCATCTGGTACTTGTCTTTCTCTGTCTGACTTACTTCACTTAGTATGATAATCTCTAGGTCCATCCATGTTGCTGCAGATGACATTATTTCATGCTTTTTTATGGCTGAGTAATATTCTATTGTATATATAGACCACATCTTCTTTATCCATTCATATGTCAGTGGACATTTCGGTTGTTTACATGTCTTGGCTGTTGTAAATAGTGGTGCTGTGAACATAGGGATGCATTCATTTTTTGAATTGTAGTTTTGTCTTGGTTTATGCCCAGGAGTGGGATTGCTGGATCATATGGCAACTCTATTTTTAGTGTTTACAGGAACCTCCATACTTTTCTCCATAGCAGTTTCACCAATTTTACATTCTCACCAACAGCGTAGGAGGGTTCCCTTTTCTCCACACCCTCTCCAACAATCCGTGGCAATTTCCTATAGGATGATATAAAGTTTATTGTTGGAAATATGGTAAAAGTTAGATTTTAAATCTCTGCCTAAAATCCTTGTGAAAAAATGCAGTTAGAGAAAGAAAATAGTCAGAGAAATCGACATATGTCTGATCTCTGTTCATACTTTTTTTCAGGGCCCGAGAGGACGCCCTTACCTCGGCAGCCTGTGGCTGAACAACCACCTAAAGTGGAAGAAGAAAATAAGGAGTATACTCCTGCTAATCCGAAAATTGGCAATTATTATAAACATAGAAAACAATGTAAGCTTTTCACGTTAATAGCAATACATATACAAAAGCTGATTAGACGGGTTTGATTTAGTTTTGATTAGACTGGTTTGACTTGTTTTAACTCTAAAACTCCTATTATCATTTTATTTCCTATTTAAATTTTAACTTACTTTGTAGACGTTTCAGCGTATGAGATGAAATCCTTGTTTCCTACAACTTTTTTCATGAGGTGTTATGAAGTTTAATAAGATTCTCTTGGTAATTGCCTATAATTAACATAGGGTTTATCATTAGTAGTATGGTTATTTATTCACATTAGTAACAATTGACCTAATTTTATGGTGAGTTAACCAGACTTTATTTGGAGGTGTGTGTCAGCTTTGTAGGGCTTCTTGAAACAAAGTACCACAAACTGGGGCTCAAAGCGAAAGAAATTTATTCTCTCCGTTGTCACAGAAACCAGAAATGCAAAATCAAAGTTTTGGCCATGCCAGCCTCTCTGCAAAGCCTCTAGGAGACTATCTTCCCTTGCATCTTCCAGCATCTGGTAGCCCCAGGAGTTCCTTGGCTTATAGCAGCAGAACTCCAATCGCTGCATCTGTCTTCACAAGTTCTTTCTGTGTTTCCATATACAAATTTCCCTCATCTCAATAAGGACACCGCTTTGGATTAGGAGCCCACCTACTTGCATGTGACTTTGTCTTAACTAATTAAATGTTCAATGACTTAACTTCCAAATTAGGTCACATTCTGAGGTATTGAAGGTTAAGACGTCAACATAGCTTTTTGGGGCATACAAAATTCAACCCATAACAAGCTGACTTTGAGATGTTTGGAAGGTCCACTGAACTTCAGTTTATTCACCATTCATCGTATGGGCTTTGTTTCCATGTTCTTACAAGGTCCACCATTCTACAATGTGAAAAATTCGTAAGAAACTCTTGTTAAAAATTAAATATAGGGTTTCCCTGGTGGCGCCAGTGGTTGAGAGTCCGCCTGCCGATGCAGTGGATGCGTATTCATGCCCCGGTCCGGGAAGATCACACATGCCGCGGAGCGGCTGGGCCCGTAAGCCATGGCCGCTGAGCCTGCGCGTCCAGAGTCTGTGCTCCGCAACAGGAGAGTCCACAGCAGTGAGAGGCCTGCGTACCGCCAAAAAAAAAAAAAAAAAAAAAAAGTTTTACAGTTAAGATAGCCCATGAACCAGAATTTGCAGGGCACTTGGATTGAATTTTGGTGTCTGATTAGTTTTTTAGGAGATATCTTGTGCTCATCCAAAAGAACATACGGTATTGTACATGCTTTCAAAACCAAAAAGGTCTGTTCCCATCTTTCAATCGGCAATATTAATTGTTCTTTAAAATCTAGGAACCAAAAATTTACATTACCTCATGAAAACATAACCCTTAATTTTCAAAGAAAATCTGATAGTGGTTTATGAAAAGACACCTAAAAACTGTTGTTATACCAAAGATAAAGACATCAGACTGAGTCACAAAGCTCTTGGAAATTCATCCCCAGCATTCTGATCTCCATTTGGCAGTGACATGCTAATGTCCCTGCTACTTACAGGACCTGCTGGGCAAAGAAAGGAAACTCTGAGACACAGTAGATCACTGGGTGAATCATGTCATTTTTCCAATGATTTTTATATTGTTTATTTTTTTATGTGGGTTTTTCACCCAGAGATTAGTGGTACGGATCCCACCGATGAAGGTGAGCATTTAAAACTTTCATCAAAATAGCAGATAAGAAACATGATCCATTATCCTAGAAAATTGGTCCGTAGCAATTTTTTAAAACATTTTATTGAAGCATAGTTGATTTACAATGCAGTGTTAATTTCTCCTGTACAGCAACGTGACTCAGTTGTACACGTATATATTCTTTTTGGAAAGAATTGAAAATTCTTTTCCATTATGGTTTATCATAGGATCTTAAATATAGTTCCCTGTGCTATACAGTAGGACCTTGTTTATCCATCCTATATACACTAGTTTGCATCTGCTAATCCCAAACTCCCAATCCTTCCCTCTCCACCCCCTTCGCAACCACAGTGTGTTCTCTATGTCTGTGAGTCTGTTTCTCTTTCGTAGATATGTTCATTTGTGGCGTATTTTAGATTGCACATGTAAGTGATATCATCTGGTACTTGTCCTTCTGTGTCTGACTTACTTCACTTAGTATGATAATCTCTAGGTCCATCCATGTTGCTGCAGATGACATTATTTCATGCTTTTTATGGCTGAGTAATATTCTATTGTGTATATATATACCACATTTTCTTTATCCATTCATATGTCAGTGGACATTTAGGTTGTTTCCACGTCTTGGCTTTTGTAAAGAGTGCTGCTGTGAACGTAGGGGTGCATTCATCTTTTTGAATTATAGTTTTGTCTTGGTATATGCCCAGGAGTGGGATTGCTGGATCATATGGCAACTCTATTTTTAGTTTTTAGAGGAACCTGCATACTGTTCCCCATAGCAGTTTCACCAATTTTACATCCCAACAAGAGTGTAGGAGGATTCCCTTTTCTCCACACCCTCTCCAACAATCCGTGGCAATTTCCTATAGGATGGTATAAAGTTTATTGTTGGAAATATGGTATAACTTAGATTTTAAATCTCTGACTGAAATCCTTTGTGAAAAAATGCAGTTAGTAAAAGAAAATAATCAAAGAAATCAACATATTTCTGATCTCTGGTCATACTTTTTTTCAGGGCCTGAGATGACGCCCTTACCTGAGCAGCCTATGGCTGAACCACCACATGAAGTGGAAGAAGAAAATAAGGAGTATACTCCTGCTAATGAGAAAACTGGCAATTTTTATACAGCTAAGGAAAAATGTAAGCTTTTCAAGTTAATAGCAATACATATACAACAGCTGATTAGACTGGTTTGATTTAGTTTTGATTAGACTGGTTTGATTTATTTTAAATCTAAAACTCCTATTATCATTTTATTTCCTACTTAAATTTAACTTACTTTGTAGACGTTTTAACGTATGAGATGAAATCCATATTTCCTACAACATTTTCCATGCAGTGTTATGAAGTTTCATAAGATTCTCTTGGTAATTACTAACATAGGGTTTATCATTAGTAGTATGGTTATTTATTCACATTAGTAACCATTGTCCTTATTTTATGGTGAGTTAAGCAAAATTTATTTGGAGGTGTGTGTCAGCTTTGTAGTGCTTCTTGAAACAAAGTACCACAAACTGGGGCTCAAAGCGAAAGAAATTTATTCTCTCAGTTGTCACAGAAACCAGAAATGCAAAATCAAAGTTTTGGCCATGCCAGCCTCTCTCCAAAGCCTCTAGGAGACTATCTTCCCTTGCATCTTCCAGCATCTGGTAGCCTCAGGAGTTCCTTGGCTTATAGCAGCAGAACTCCAACCGCTGCATCTGTCTTCACAAGTTCTTTCTGTGTTTCCATATCCAAGTTTCCCTCTTCTCAATAAGGACACCGTTTTGGATTAGGAGCCCACCTACTCGCATGTGACTTTGTCTTCACTAATTAAATGTTCAATGACTTAAGTTCCAAATTAGGTCACATTCTGAGGTACTGAAGGTTAAGACTTCAACATAGCTTTTTGGGGCAAACAAAATTCAACCCGTAACAAGATGACTTTGAGATGTTTGGAAGGTCCACTGAACTTCAGTTTATTCACCATTCATCGTATTGGCTTTCTTTCCATGTGCTTACAAGGTCCACCATTCTACAATGTGAAAAATTCATAAGAAACTCTTGTTAAAAATTAAATATAGGGTTTCCCTGGTGGCGCAGTGGTTGAGAGTCCGCCTGGCGATGCAGGGGACGTGGGTCCGTGCCCCGGTCCGGGAAGATAACACGTGCCGCGGAGCGGCTGGGCCAGTAAGGCATGGCCGCTGAGCCTGCGCATCCGCAGCCTGTGCTCCGCAACGGGAGAGGCCACAGCAGTGAGAGGCCCGCGTACCGCAAGAAAATAAAAAGAAAAGAATTACACTTAAGATAGCCCATGAACTAGAATTTGCAGGGCATTTGGATTGAATTTTGGTGTCCGATTAGTTTTTTAGGAGATACTTTGTGGTTATCCAGAAGAACATACGGTATTGTAAATGCTTTGAAAACCAAAAAGGTCTGTTCTCATCTTTCTATCAGGAATATTAATTGTTCTTTAAAATCCAGGAACCAAAAATTTACATTACCCATGAAAACATAGTTCTTAATTTTCAAAGAAATTCTGATAGTGGTTTATTAAAAAATTTAAAAAAGAACTCCTAAGAACTATTGTAGGACCAAAGATAAAGACATCAGACTGAGTCACAAAGCTTCTGGAAATTCATCCCCAGCATTTTTATCTCCATTGGGCAGTGCCATCCTAATGTCCCTGCTACTTACAGGACCTGCTGGGCAAGGAAAGGAAACTCTGAGACACAGTAGATCACTGGGTAAATCATGTCATTTTTCCAGTGATTTTTATATTGTTTATTTTTTTATGTGGGGTTTTTCACCCAGAGATTAGTGGTACGGATCCCACCGATGAAGGTGAGCATTTAAAACTTTCATCAAAATAGCAGACAAGAAACATGATCCATTATCCTATACAATTGGTCCGTAGCCGTCTTTTAAAACATTTTATTGAAGTGTAGTTGATTTACAATGCGGTGTTAATTTCTGCTGTACAGCAAAGTGACTCAGTTGTACACATATATATTCTTTTTGGAAAGAATGGAACATTCTTTTCCATTAAAATTCTTTTCCATTATGGTTTATCATAGGATCTTAAATATAGTTCCCTGTGCTATACAGTAGGACCTTGTTGTTTATCCATCCTATGTACACTAGTTTGCATCTGCTAATCCCAAACTCCCAATCCTTCCCTCTCCACACCCTTGCCAACCACAGTGTGTTCTCTATGTCTGTGAGTCTGTTTCTGTTTCGTAGATATGTTCATTTGTGGCGTATTTTAGATTGCACATGTAAGTAATATCATCTGGTACTTGTCTTTCTCTGTCTGACTTACTTCACTTAGTATGATAATCTCTAGGTCCATCCATGTTGCTGCAGATGACATTATTTCATGCTTTTTTATGGCTGAGTAATATTCTATTGTATATATAGACCACATCTTCTTTATCCATTCATATGTCAGTGGACATTTCGGTTGTTTACATGTCTTGGCTGTTGTAAATAGTGGTGCTGTGAACATAGGGATGCATTCATTTTTTGAATTGTAGTTTTGTCTTGGTTTATGCCCAGGAGTGGGATTGCTGGATCATATGGCAACTCTATTTTTAGTGTTTACAGGAACCTCCATACTTTTCTCCATAGCAGTTTCACCAATTTTACATTCTCACCAACAGCGTAGGAGGGTTCCCTTTTCTCCACACCCTCTCCAACAATCCGTGGCAATTTCCTATAGGATGATATAAAGTTTATTGTTGGAAATATGGTAAAAGTTAGATTTTAAATCTCTGCCTAAAATCCTTGTGAAAAAATGCAGTTAGAGAAAGAAAATAGTCAGAGAAATCGACATATGTCTGATCTCTGTTCATACTTTTTTTCAGGGCCCGAGAGGACGCCCTTACCTCGGCAGCCTGTGGCTGAACAACCACCTAAAGTGGAAGAAGAAAATAAGGAGTATACTCCTGCTAATCCGAAAATTGGCAATTATTATAAACATAGAAAACAATGTAAGCTTTTCACGTTAATAGCAATACATATACAAAAGCTGATTAGACGGGTTTGATTTAGTTTTGATTAGACTGGTTTGACTTGTTTTAACTCTAAAACTCCTATTATCATTTTATTTCCTATTTAAATTTTAACTTACTTTGTAGACGTTTCAGCGTATGAGATGAAATCCTTGTTTCCTACAACTTTTTTCATGAGGTGTTATGAAGTTTAATAAGATTCTCTTGGTAATTGCCTATAATTAACATAGGGTTTATCATTAGTAGTATGGTTATTTATTCACATTAGTAACAATTGACCTAATTTTATGGTGAGTTAACCAGACTTTATTTGGAGGTGTGTGTCAGCTTTGTAGGGCTTCTTGAAACAAAGTACCACAAACTGGGGCTCAAAGCGAAAGAAATTTATTCTCTCCGTTGTCACAGAAACCAGAAATGCAAAATCAAAGTTTTGGCCATGCCAGCCTCTCTGCAAAGCCTCTAGGAGACTATCTTCCCTTGCATCTTCCAGCATCTGGTAGCCCCAGGAGTTCCTTGGCTTATAGCAGCAGAACTCCAATCGCTGCATCTGTCTTCACAAGTTCTTTCTGTGTTTCCATATACAAATTTCCCTCATCTCAATAAGGACACCGCTTTGGATTAGGAGCCCACCTACTTGCATGTGACTTTGTCTTAACTAATTAAATGTTCAATGACTTAACTTCCAAATTAGGTCACATTCTGAGGTATTGAAGGTTAAGACGTCAACATAGCTTTTTGGGGCATACAAAATTCAACCCATAACAAGCTGACTTTGAGATGTTTGGAAGGTCCACTGAACTTCAGTTTATTCACCATTCATCGTATGGGCTTTGTTTCCATGTTCTTACAAGGTCCACCATTCTACAATGTGAAAAATTCGTAAGAAACTCTTGTTAAAAATTAAATATAGGGTTTCCCTGGTGGCGCCAGTGGTTGAGAGTCCGCCTGCCGATGCAGTGGATGCGTATTCATGCCCCGGTCCGGGAAGATCACACATGCCGCGGAGCGGCTGGGCCCGTAAGCCATGGCCGCTGAGCCTGCGCGTCCAGAGTCTGTGCTCCGCAACAGGAGAGTCCACAGCAGTGAGAGGCCTGCGTACCGCCAAAAAAAAAAAAAAAAAAAAAAGTTTTACAGTTAAGATAGCCCATGAACCAGAATTTGCAGGGCACTTGGATTGAATTTTGGTGTCTGATTAGCTTTTTAGGAGATATCTTGTGCTCATCCAAAAGAACATACGGTATTGTACATGCTTTCAAAACCAAAAAGGTCTGTTCCCATCTTTCAATCGGCAATATTAATTGTTCTTTAAAATCTAGGAACCAAAAATTTACATTACCTCATGAAAACATAACCCTTAATTTTCAAAGAAAATCTGATAGTGGTTTATGAAAAGACACCTAAAAACTGTTGTTATACCAAAGATAAAGACATCAGACTGAGTCACAAAGCTCTTGGAAATTCATCCCCAGCATTCTGATCTCCATTTGGCAGTGACATGCTAATGTCCCTGCTACTTACAGGACCTGCTGGGCAAAGAAAGGAAACTCTGAGACACAGTAGATCACTGGGTGAATCATGTCATTTTTCCAATGATTTTTATATTGTTTATTTTTTTATGTGGGTTTTTCACCCAGAGATTAGTGGTACGGATCCCACCGATGAAGGTGAGCATTTAAAACTTTCATCAAAATAGCAGATAAGAAACATGATCCATTATCCTAGAAAATTGGTCCGTAGCAATTTTTTAAAACATTTTATTGAAGCATAGTTGATTTACAATGCAGTGTTAATTTCTCCTGTACAGCAACGTGACTCAGTTGTACACGTATATATTCTTTTTGGAAAGAATTGAAAATTCTTTTCCATTATGGTTTATCATAGGATCTTAAATATAGTTCCCTGTGCTATACAGTAGGACCTTGTTTATCCATCCTATATACACTAGTTTGCATCTGCTAATCCCAAACTCCCAATCCTTCCCTCTCCACCCCCTTCGCAACCACAGTGTGTTCTCTATGTCTGTGAGTCTGTTTCTCTTTCGTAGATATGTTCATTTGTGGCGTATTTTAGATTGCACATGTAAGTGATATCATCTGGTACTTGTCCTTCTGTGTCTGACTTACTTCACTTAGTATGATAATCTCTAGGTCCATCCATGTTGCTGCAGATGACATTATTTCATGCTTTTTATGGCTGAGTAATATTCTATTGTGTATATATATACCACATTTTCTTTATCCATTCATATGTCAGTGGACATTTAGGTTGTTTCCACGTCTTGGCTTTTGTAAAGAGTGCTGCTGTGAACGTAGGGGTGCATTCATCTTTTTGAATTATAGTTTTGTCTTGGTATATGCCCAGGAGTGGGATTGCTGGATCATATGGCAACTCTATTTTTAGTTTTTAGAGGAACCTGCATACTGTTCCCCATAGCAGTTTCACCAATTTTACATCCCAACAAGAGTGTAGGAGGATTCCCTTTTCTCCACACCCTCTCCAACAATCCGTGGCAATTTCCTATAGGATGGTATAAAGTTTATTGTTGGAAATATGGTATAACTTAGATTTTAAATCTCTGACTGAAATCCTTTGTGAAAAAATGCAGTTAGTAAAAGAAAATAATCAAAGAAATCAACATATTTCTGATCTCTGGTCATACTTTTTTTCAGGGCCTGAGATGACGCCCTTACCTGAGCAGCCTATGGCTGAACCACCACATGAAGTGGAAGAAGAAAATAAGGAGTATACTCCTGCTAATGAGAAAACTGGCAATTTTTATACAGCTAAGGAAAAATGTAAGCTTTTCAAGTTAATAGCAATACATATACAACAGCTGATTAGACTGGTTTGATTTAGTTTTGATTAGACTGGTTTGATTTATTTTAAATCTAAAACTCCTATTATCATTTTATTTCCTACTTAAATTTAACTTACTTTGTAGACGTTTTAACGTATGAGATGAAATCCATATTTCCTACAACATTTTCCATGCAGTGTTATGAAGTTTCATAAGATTCTCTTGGTAATTACTAACATAGGGTTTATCATTAGTAGTATGGTTATTTATTCACATTAGTAACCATTGTCCTTATTTTATGGTGAGTTAAGCAAAATTTATTTGGAGGTGTGTGTCAGCTTTGTAGTGCTTCTTGAAACAAAGTACCACAAACTGGGGCTCAAAGCGAAAGAAATTTATTCTCTCAGTTGTCACAGAAACCAGAAATGCAAAATCAAAGTTTTGGCCATGCCAGCCTCTCTCCAAAGCCTCTAGGAGACTATCTTCCCTTGCATCTTCCAGCATCTGGTAGCCTCAGGAGTTCCTTGGCTTATAGCAGCAGAACTCCAACCGCTGCATCTGTCTTCACAAGTTCTTTCTGTGTTTCCATATCCAAGTTTCCCTCTTCTCAATAAGGACACCGTTTTGGATTAGGAGCCCACCTACTCGCATGTGACTTTGTCTTCACTAATTAAATGTTCAATGACTTAAGTTCCAAATTAGGTCACATTCTGAGGTACTGAAGGTTAAGACTTCAACATAGCTTTTTGGGGCAAACAAAATTCAACCCGTAACAAGATGACTTTGAGATGTTTGGAAGGTCCACTGAACTTCAGTTTATTCACCATTCATCGTATTGGCTTTCTTTCCATGTGCTTACAAGGTCCACCATTCTACAATGTGAAAAATTCATAAGAAACTCTTGTTAAAAATTAAATATAGGGTTTCCCTGGTGGCGCAGTGGTTGAGAGTCCGCCTGGCGATGCAGGGGACGTGGGTCCGTGCCCCGGTCCGGGAAGATAACACGTGCCGCGGAGCGGCTGGGCCAGTAAGGCATGGCCGCTGAGCCTGCGCATCCGCAGCCTGTGCTCCGCAACGGGAGAGGCCACAGCAGTGAGAGGCCCGCGTACCGCAAGAAAATAAAAAGAAAAGAATTACACTTAAGATAGCCCATGAACCAGAATTTGCAGGGCATTTGGATTGAATTTTGGTGTCCGATTAGTTTTTTAGGAGATACTTTGTGGTTATCCAGAAGAACATACGGTATTGTAAATGCTTTGAAAACCAAAAAGGTCTGTTCTCATCTTTCTATCAGGAATATTAATTGTTCTTTAAAATCCAGGAACCAAAAATTTACATTACCCATGAAAACATAGTTCTTAATTTTCAAAGAAATTCTGATAGTGGTTTATTAAAAAATTTAAAAAAGAACTCCTAAGAACTATTGTAGGACCAAAGATAAAGACATCAGACTGAGTCACAAAGCTTCTGGAAATTCATCCCCAGCATTTTTATCTCCATTGGGCAGTGCCATCCTAATGTCCCTGCTACTTACAGGACCTGCTGGGCAAGGAAAGGAAACTCTGAGACACAGTAGATCACTGGGTAAATCATGTCATTTTTCCAGTGATTTTTATATTGTTTATTTTTTTATGTGGGGTTTTTCACCCAGAGATTAGTGGTACGGATCCCACCGATGAAGGTGAGCATTTAAAACTTTCATCAAAATAGCAGACAAGAAACATGATCCATTATCCTATACAATTGGTCCGTAGCCGTCTTTTAAAACATTTTATTGAAGTGTAGTTGATTTACAATGCGGTGTTAATTTCTGCTGTACAGCAAAGTGACTCAGTTGTACACATATATATTCTTTTTGGAAAGAATGGAACATTCTTTTCCATTAAAATTCTTTTCCATTATGGTTTATCATAGGATCTTAAATATAGTTCCCTGTGCTATACAGTAGGACCTTGTTGTTTATCCATCCTATGTACACTAGTTTGCATCTGCTAATCCCAAACTCCCAATCCTTCCCTCTCCACACCCTTGCCAACCACAGTGTGTTCTCTATGTCTGTGAGTCTGTTTCTGTTTCGTAGATATGTTCATTTGTGGCGTATTTTAGATTGCACATGTAAGTAATATCATCTGGTACTTGTCTTTCTCTGTCTGACTTACTTCACTTAGTATGATAATCTCTAGGTCCATCCATGTTGCTGCAGATGACATTATTTCATGCTTTTTTATGGCTGAGTAATATTCTATTGTATATATAGACCACATCTTCTTTATCCATTCATATGTCAGTGGACATTTCGGTTGTTTACATGTCTTGGCTGTTGTAAATAGTGGTGCTGTGAACATAGGGATGCATTCATTTTTTGAATTGTAGTTTTGTCTTGGTTTATGCCCAGGAGTGGGATTGCTGGATCATATGGCAACTCTATTTTTAGTGTTTACAGGAACCTCCATACTTTTCTCCATAGCAGTTTCACCAATTTTACATTCTCACCAACAGCGTAGGAGGGTTCCCTTTTCTCCACACCCTCTCCAACAATCCGTGGCAATTTCCTATAGGATGATATAAAGTTTATTGTTGGAAATATGGTAAAAGTTAGATTTTAAATCTCTGCCTAAAATCCTTGTGAAAAAATGCAGTTAGAGAAAGAAAATAGTCAGAGAAATCGACATATGTCTGATCTCTGTTCATACTTTTTTTCAGGGCCCGAGAGGACGCCCTTACCTCGGCAGCCTGTGGCTGAACAACCACCTAAAGTGGAAGAAGAAAATAAGGAGTATACTCCTGCTAATCCGAAAATTGGCAATTATTATAAACATAGAAAACAATGTAAGCTTTTCACGTTAATAGCAATACATATACAAAAGCTGATTAGACGGGTTTGATTTAGTTTTGATTAGACTGGTTTGACTTGTTTTAACTCTAAAACTCCTATTATCATTTTATTTCCTATTTAAATTTTAACTTACTTTGTAGACGTTTCAGCGTATGAGATGAAATCCTTGTTTCCTACAACTTTTTTCATGAGGTGTTATGAAGTTTAATAAGATTCTCTTGGTAATTGCCTATAATTAACATAGGGTTTATCATTAGTAGTATGGTTATTTATTCACATTAGTAACAATTGACCTAATTTTATGGTGAGTTAACCAGACTTTATTTGGAGGTGTGTGTCAGCTTTGTAGGGCTTCTTGAAACAAAGTACCACAAACTGGGGCTCAAAGCGAAAGAAATTTATTCTCTCCGTTGTCACAGAAACCAGAAATGCAAAATCAAAGTTTTGGCCATGCCAGCCTCTCTGCAAAGCCTCTAGGAGACTATCTTCCCTTGCATCTTCCAGCATCTGGTAGCCCCAGGAGTTCCTTGGCTTATAGCAGCAGAACTCCAATCGCTGCATCTGTCTTCACAAGTTCTTTCTGTGTTTCCATATACAAATTTCCCTCATCTCAATAAGGACACCACTTTGGATTAGGAGCCCACCTACTTGCATGTGACTTTGTCTTAACTAATTAAATGTTCAATGACTTAACTTCCAAATTAGGTCACATTCTGAGGTATTGAAGGTTAAGACGTCAACATAGCTTTTTGGGGCATACAAAATTCAACCCATAACAAGCTGACTTTGAGATGTTTGGAAGGTCCACTGAACTTCAGTTTATTCACCATTCATCGTATGGGCTTTGTTTCCATGTTCTTACAAGGTCCACCATTCTACAATGTGAAAAATTCGTAAGAAACTCTTGTTAAAAATTAAATATAGGGTTTCCCTGGTGGCGCCAGTGGTTGAGAGTCCGCCTGCCGATGCAGTGGATGCGTATTCATGCCCCGGTCCGGGAAGATCACACATGCCGCGGAGCGGCTGGGCCCGTAAGCCATGGCCGCTGAGCCTGCGCGTCCAGAGTCTGTGCTCCGCAACAGGAGAGTCCACAGCAGTGAGAGGCCTGCGTACCGCCAAAAAAAAAAAAAAAAAAAAAAGTTTTACAGTTAAGATAGCCCATGAACCAGAATTTGCAGGGCACTTGGATTGAATTTTGGTGTCTGATTAGCTTTTTAGGAGATATCTTGTGCTCATCCAAAAGAACATACGGTATTGTACATGCTTTCAAAACCAAAAAGGTCTGTTCCCATCTTTCAATCGGCAATATTAATTGTTCTTTAAAATCTAGGAACCAAAAATTTACATTACCTCATGAAAACATAACCCTTAATTTTCAAAGAAAATCTGATAGTGGTTTATGAAAAGACACCTAAAAACTGTTGTTATACCAAAGATAAAGACATCAGACTGAGTCACAAAGCTCTTGGAAATTCATCCCCAGCATTCTGATCTCCATTTGGCAGTGACATGCTAATGTCCCTGCTACTTACAGGACCTGCTGGGCAAAGAAAGGAAACTCTGAGACACAGTAGATCACTGGGTGAATCATGTCAGTTTTCCAATGATTTTTATATTGTTTATTTTTTTATGTGGGTTTTTCACCCAGAGATTAGTGGTACGGATCCCACCGATGAAGGTGAGCATTTAAAACTTTCATCAAAATAGCAGATAAGAAACATGATCCATTATCCTAGAAAATTGGTCCGTAGCAATTTTTTAAAACATTTTATTGAAGCATAGTTGATTTACAATGCAGTGTTAATTTCTCCTGTACAGCAACGTGACTCAGTTGTACACATATATATTCTTTTTGGAAAGAATTGAAAATTCTTTTCCATTATGGTTTATCATAGGATCTTAAATATAGTTCCCTGTGCTATACAGTAGGACCTTGTTTATCCATCCTATATACACTAGTTTGCATCTGCTAATCCCAAACTCCCAATCCTTCCCTCTCCACCCCCTTCGCAACCACAGTGTGTTCTCTATGTCTGTGAGTCTGTTTCTCTTTCGTAGATATGTTCATTTGTGGCGTATTTTAGATTGCACATGTAAGTGATATCATCTGGTACTTGTCCTTCTGTGTCTGACTTACTTCACTTAGTATGATAATCTCTAGGTCCATCCATGTTGCTGCAGATGACATTATTTCATGCTTTTTATGGCTGAGTAATATTCTATTGTGTATATATATACCACATTTTCTTTATCCATTCATATGTCAGTGGACATTTAGGTTGTTTCCACGTCTTGGCTTTTGTAAAGAGTGCTGCTGTGAACGTAGGGGTGCATTCATCTTTTTGAATTATAGTTTTGTCTTGGTATATGCCCAGGAGTGGGATTGCTGGATCATATGGCAACTCTATTTTTAGTTTTTAGAGGAACCTGCATACTGTTCCCCATAGCAGTTTCACCAATTTTACATCCCAACAAGAGTGTAGGAGGATTCCCTTTTCTCCACACCCTCTCCAACAATCCGTGGCAATTTCCTATAGGATGGTATAAAGTTTATTGTTGGAAATATGGTATAACTTAGATTTTAAATCTCTGACTGAAATCCTTTGTGAAAAAATGCAGTTAGTAAAAGAAAATAATCAAAGAAATCAACATATTTCTGATCTCTGGTCATACTTTTTTTCAGGGCCTGAGATGACGCCCTTACCTGAGCAGCCTATGGCTGAACCACCACATGAAGTGGAAGAAGAAAATAAGGAGTATACTCCTGCTAATGAGAAAACTGGCAATTTTTATACAGCTAAGGAAAAATGTAAGCTTTTCAAGTTAATAGCAATACATATACAACAGCTGATTAGACTGGTTTGATTTAGTTTTGATTAGACTGGTTTGATTTATTTTAAATCTAAAACTCCTATTATCATTTTATTTCCTACTTAAATTTAACTTACTTTGTAGACGTTTTAACGTATGAGATGAAATCCATATTTCCTACAACATTTTCCATGCAGTGTTATGAAGTTTCATAAGATTCTCTTGGTAATTACTAACATAGGGTTTATCATTAGTAGTATGGTTATTTATTCACATTAGTAACCATTGTCCTTATTTTATGGTGAGTTAAGCAAAATTTATTTGGAGGTGTGTGTCAGCTTTGTAGTGCTTCTTGAAACAAAGTACCACAAACTGGGGCTCAAAGCGAAAGAAATTTATTCTCTCAGTTGTCACAGAAACCAGAAATGCAAAATCAAAGTTTTGGCCATGCCAGCCTCTCTCCAAAGCCTCTAGGAGACTATCTTCCCTTGCATCTTCCAGCATCTGGTAGCCTCAGGAGTTCCTTGGCTTATAGCAGCAGAACTCCAACCGCTGCATCTGTCTTCACAAGTTCTTTCTGTGTTTCCATATCCAAGTTTCCCTCTTCTCAATAAGGACACCGTTTTGGATTAGGAGCCCACCTACTCGCATGTGACTTTGTCTTCACTAATTAAATGTTCAATGACTTAAGTTCCAAATTAGGTCACATTCTGAGGTACTGAAGGTTAAGACTTCAACATAGCTTTTTGGGGCAAACAAAATTCAACCCGTAACAAGATGACTTTGAGATGTTTGGAAGGTCCACTGAACTTCAGTTTATTCACCATTCATCGTATTGGCTTTCTTTCCATGTGCTTACAAGGTCCACCATTCTACAATGTGAAAAATTCATAAGAAACTCTTGTTAAAAATTAAATATAGGGTTTCCCTGGTGGCGCAGTGGTTGAGAGTCCGCCTGGCGATGCAGGGGACGTGGGTCCGTGCCCCGGTCCGGGAAGATAACACGTGCCGCGGAGCGGCTGGGCCAGTAAGGCATGGCCGCTGAGCCTGCGCATCCGCAGCCTGTGCTCCGCAACGGGAGAGGCCACAGCAGTGAGAGGCCCGCGTACCGCAAGAAAATAAAAAGAAAAGAATTACACTTAAGATAGCCCATGAACCAGAATTTGCAGGGCATTTGGATTGAATTTTGGTGTCCGATTAGTTTTTTAGGAGATACTTTGTGGTTATCCAGAAGAACATACGGTATTGTAAATGCTTTGAAAACCAAAAAGGTCTGTTCTCATCTTTCTATCAGGAATATTAATTGTTCTTTAAAATCCAGGAACCAAAAATTTACATTACCCATGAAAACATAGTTCTTAATTTTCAAAGAAATTCTGATAGTGGTTTATTAAAAAATTTAAAAAAGAACTCCTAAGAACTATTGTAGGACCAAAGATAAAGACATCAGACTGAGTCACAAAGCTTCTGGAAATTCATCCCCAGCATTTTTATCTCCATTGGGCAGTGCCATCCTAATGTCCCTGCTACTTACAGGACCTGCTGGGCAAGGAAAGGAAACTCTGAGACACAGTAGATCACTGGGTAAATCATGTCATTTTTCCAGTGATTTTTATATTGTTTATTTTTTTATGTGGGGTTTTTCACCCAGAGATTAGTGGTACGGATCCCACCGATGAAGGTGAGCATTTAAAACTTTCATCAAAATAGCAGACAAGAAACATGATCCATTATCCTATACAATTGGTCCGTAGCCGTCTTTTAAAACATTTTATTGAAGTGTAGTTGATTTACAATGCGGTGTTAATTTCTGCTGTACAGCAAAGTGACTCAGTTGTACACATATATATTCTTTTTGGAAAGAATGGAACATTCTTTTCCATTAAAATTCTTTTCCATTATGGTTTATCATAGGATCTTAAATATAGTTCCCTGTGCTATACAGTAGGACCTTGTTGTTTATCCATCCTATGTACACTAGTTTGCATCTGCTAATCCCAAACTCCCAATCCTTCCCTCTCCACACCCTTGCCAACCACAGTGTGTTCTCTATGTCTGTGAGTCTGTTTCTGTTTCGTAGATATGTTCATTTGTGGCGTATTTTAGATTGCACATGTAAGTAATATCATCTGGTACTTGTCTTTCTCTGTCTGACTTACTTCACTTAGTATGATAATCTCTAGGTCCATCCATGTTGCTGCAGATGACATTATTTCATGCTTTTTTATGGCTGAGTAATATTCTATTGTATATATAGACCACATCTTCTTTATCCATTCATATGTCAGTGGACATTTCGGTTGTTTACATGTCTTGGCTGTTGTAAATAGTGGTGCTGTGAACATAGGGATGCATTCATTTTTTGAATTGTAGTTTTGTCTTGGTTTATGCCCAGGAGTGGGATTGCTGGATCATATGGCAACTCTATTTTTAGTGTTTACAGGAACCTCCATACTTTTCTCCATAGCAGTTTCACCAATTTTACATTCTCACCAACAGCGTAGGAGGGTTCCCTTTTCTCCACACCCTCTCCAACAATCCGTGGCAATTTCCTATAGGATGATATAAAGTTTATTGTTGGAAATATGGTAAAAGTTAGATTTTAAATCTCTGCCTAAAATCCTTGTGAAAAAATGCAGTTAGAGAAAGAAAATAGTCAGAGAAATCGACATATGTCTGATCTCTGTTCATACTTTTTTTCAGGGCCCGAGAGGACGCCCTTACCTCGGCAGCCTGTGGCTGAACAACCACCTAAAGTGGAAGAAGAAAATAAGGAGTATACTCCTGCTAATCCGAAAATTGGCAATTATTATAAACATAGAAAACAATGTAAGCTTTTCACGTTAATAGCAATACATATACAAAAGCTGATTAGACGGGTTTGATTTAGTTTTGATTAGACTGGTTTGACTTGTTTTAACTCTAAAACTCCTATTATCATTTTATTTCCTATTTAAATTTTAACTTACTTTGTAGACGTTTCAGCGTATGAGATGAAATCCTTGTTTCCTACAACTTTTTTCATGAGGTGTTATGAAGTTTAATAAGATTCTCTTGGTAATTGCCTATAATTAACATAGGGTTTATCATTAGTAGTATGGTTATTTATTCACATTAGTAACAATTGACCTAATTTTATGGTGAGTTAACCAGACTTTATTTGGAGGTGTGTGTCAGCTTTGTAGGGCTTCTTCAAACAAAGTACCACAAACTGGGGCTCAAAGCGAAAGAAATTTATTCTCTCCATTGTCACAGAAACCAGAAATGCAAAATCAAAGTTTTGGCCATGCCAGCCTCTCTGCAAAGCCACTAGGAGACTATCTTCCCTTGCATCTTCCAGCATCTGGTAGCCCCAGGAGTTCCTTGGCTTATAGCAGCAGAACTCCAACCGCTGCATCTGTCTTCACAAGTTCTTTCTGTGTTTCCATATACAAATTTCCCTCATCTCAATAAGGACACCGCTTTGGATTAGGAGCCCACCTACTTGCATGTGACTTTGTCTTAACTAATTAAATGTTCAATGACTTAACTTCCAAATTAGGTCACATTCTGAGGTATTGAAGGTTAAGACGTCAACATAGCTTTTTGGGGCATACAAAATTCAACCCATAACAAGCTGACTTTGAGATGTTTGGAAGGTCCACTGAACTTCAGTTTATTCACCATTCATCGTATGGGCTTTCTTTCCATGTTCTTACAAGGTCCACCATTCTACAATGTGAAAAATTCGTAAGAAACTCTTGTTAAAAATTAAATATAGGGTTTCCCTGGTGGCGCCAGTGGTTGAGAGTCCGCCTGCCGATGCAGTGGATGCGTATTCATGCCCCGGTCCGGGAAGATCACACATGCCGCGGAGCGGCTGGGCCCGTAAGCCATGGCCGCTGAGCCTGCGCGTCCAGAGTCTGTGCTCCGCAACAGGAGAGTCCACAGCAGTGAGAGGCCTGCGTACCGCCAAAAAAAAAAAAAAAAAAAAAAGTTTTACAGTTAAGATAGCCCATGAACCAGAATTTGCAGGGCACTTGGATTGAATTTTGGTGTCTGATTAGTTTTTTAGGAGATATCTTGTGCTCATCCAAAAGAACATACGGTATTGTACATGCTTTCAAAACCAAAAAGGTCTGTTCCCATCTTTCAATCGGCAATATTAATTGTTCTTTAAAATCTAGGAACCAAAAATTTACATTACCTCATGAAAACATAACCCTTAATTTTCAAAGAAAATCTGATAGTGGTTTATGAAAAGACACCTAAAAACTGTTGTTATACCAAAGATAAAGACATCAGACTGAGTCACAAAGCTCTTGGAAATTCATCCCCAGCATTCTGATCTCCATTTGGCAGTGACATGCTAATGTCCCTGCTACTTACAGGACCTGCTGGGCAAAGAAAGGAAACTCTGAGACACAGTAGATCACTGGGTGAATCATGTCAGTTTTCCAATGATTTTTATATTGTTTATTTTTTTATGTGGGTTTTTCACCCAGAGATTAGTGGTACGGATCCCACCGATGAAGGTGAGCATTTAAAACTTTCCTCAAAATAGCAGATAAGAAACATGATCCATTATCCTAGAAAATTGGTCCGTAGCAATTTTTTAAAACATTTTATTGAAGTATAGTTGATTTACAATGCAGTGTTAATTTCTCCTGTACAGCAATGTGACTCAGTTGTACACATATATATTCTTTTTGGAAAGAATTGAAAATTCTTTTCCATTATGGTTTATCATAGGATCTTAAATATAGTTCCCTGTGCTATACAGTAGGACCTTGTTTATCCATCCTATATACACTAGTTTGCATCTGCTAATCCCAAACTCCCAATCCTTCCCTCTCCACCCCCTTCGCAACCACAGTGTGTTCTCTATGTCTGTGAGTCTGTTTCTCTTTCGTAGATATGTTCATTTGTGGCGTATTTTAGATTGCACATGTAAGTGATATCATCTGGTACTTGTCCTTCTGTGTCTGACTTACTTCACTTAGTATGATAATCTCTAGGTCCATCCATGTTGCTGCAGATGACATTATTTCATGCTTTTTATGGCTGAGTAATATTCTATTGTGTATATATATACCACATTTTCTTTATCCATTCATATGTCAGTGGACATTTAGGTTGTTTCCACGTCTTGGCTTTTGTAAAGAGTGCTGCTGTGAACGTAGGGGTGCATTCATCTTTTTGAATTATAGTTTTGTCTTGGTATATGCCCAGGAGTGGGATTGCTGGATCATATGGCAACTCTATTTTTAGTTTTTAGAGGAACCTGCATACTGTTCCCCATAGCAGTTTCACCAATTTTACATCCCAACAAGAGTGTAGGAGGATTCCCTTTTCTCCACACCCTCTCCAACAATCCGTGGCAATTTCCTATAGGATGGTATAAAGTTTATTGTTGGAAATATGGTATAACTTAGATTTTAAATCTCTGACTGAAATCCTTTGTGAAAAAATGCAGTTAGTAAAAGAAAATAATCAAAGAAATCAACATATTTCTGATCTCTGGTCATACTTTTTTTCAGGGCCTGAGATGACGCCCTTACCTGAGCAGCCTATGGCTGAACCACCACATGAAGTGGAAGAAGAAAATAAGGAGTATACTCCTGCTAATGAGAAAACTGGCAATTTTTATACAGCTAAGGAAAAATGTAAGCTTTTCAAGTTAATAGCAATACATATACAACAGCTGATTAGACTGGTTTGATTTAGTTTTGATTAGACTGGTTTGATTTATTTTAAATCTAAAACTCCTATTATCATTTTATTTCCTACTTAAATTTAACTTACTTTGTAGACGTTTTAACGTATGAGATGAAATCCATATTTCCTACAACATTTTCCATGCAGTGTTATGAAGTTTCATAAGATTCTCTTGGTAATTACGAACATAGGGTTTATCATTAGTAGTATGGTTATTTATTCACATTAGTAACCATTGTCCTTATTTTATGGTGAGTTAAGCAAAATTTATTTGGAGGTGTGTGTCAGCTTTGTAGTGCTTCTTGAAACAAAGTACCACAAACTGGGGCTCAAAGCGAAAGAAATTTATTCTCTCAGTTGTCACAGAAACCAGAAATGCAAAATCAAAGTTTTGGCCATGCCAGCCTCTCTCCAAAGCCTCTAGGAGACTATCTTCCCTTGCATCTTCCAGCATCTGGTAGCCTCAGGAGTTCCTTGGCTTATAGCAGCAGAACTCCAACCGCTGCATCTGTCTTCACAAGTTCTTTCTGTGTTTCCATATCCAAGTTTCCCTCTTCTCAATAAGGACACCGTTTTGGATTAGGAGCCCACCTACTCGCATGTGACTTTGTCTTCACTAATTAAATGTTCAATGACTTAAGTTCCAAATTAGGTCACATTCTGAGGTACTGAAGGTTAAGACTTCAACATAGCTTTTTGGGGCAAACAAAATTCAACCCGTAACAAGATGACTTTGAGATGTTTGGAAGGTCCACTGAACTTCAGTTTATTCACCATTCATCGTATTGGCTTTCTTTCCATGTCCTTACAAGGTCCACCATTCTAAAATGTGAAAAATTCATAAGATACTCTTGTTAAAAATTAAATATAGGGTTTCCCTGGTGGCGCAGTGGTTGAGAGTCCGCCTGGCGATGCAGGGGACGTGGGTCCGTGCCCCGGTCCGGGAAGATAACACGTGCCGCGGAGCGGCTGGGCCGGTAAGCCATGGCCGCTGAGCCTGCGCATCCGCAGCCTGTGCTCCGCAACGGGAGAGGCCACAGCAGTGAGAGGCCCGCGTACCGCAAGAAAATAAAAAGAAAAGAATTACACTTAAGATAGCCCATGAACCAGAATTTGCAGGGCATTTGGATTGAATTTTGGTGTCTGATTAGTTTTTTAGGAGATACTTTGTGGTTATCCAGAAGAACATACGGTATTGTAAATGCTTTGAAAACCAAAAAGGTCTCTTCTCATCTTTCTGTCAGGAATATTAATTGTTCTTTAAAATCCAGGAACCAAAAATTTACATTACCCATGAAAACATAGTTCTTAATTTTCAAAGAAAATCTGATAGTGGTTTATTAAAAAATTTTAAAAAGAACTCCTAAGAACTATTGTAGGACCAAAGATAAAGACATCAGACTGAGTCACAAAGCTTTTGGAAATTCATCCCCAGCATTTTTATCTCCATTGGGCAGTGCCATCCTAATGTCCCTGCTACTTACAGGACCTGCTGGGCAAAGAAAGGAAACTCTGAGACACAGTAGATCACTGGGTAAATCATGTCATTTTTCCAGTGATTTTTATATTGTTTATTTTTTTATGTGGGGTTTTTCACCCAGAGATTAGTGGTACGGATCCCACCGATGAAGGTGAGCATTTAAAACTTTCATCAAAATAGCAGACAAGAAACATGATCCATTATCCTATACAATTGGTCCGTAGCCGTCTTTTAAAACATTTTATTGAAGTGTAGTTGATTTACAATGCGGTGTTAATTTCTGCTGTACAGCAAAGTGACTCAGTTGTACACATATATATTCTTTTTGGAAAGAATGGAACATTCTTTTCCATTAAAATTCTTTTCCATTATGGTTTATCATAGGATCTTAAATATAGTTCCCTGTGCTATACTGTAGGACCTTGTTGTTTATCCATCCTATGTACACTAATTTGCATCTGCTAATCCCAAACTCCCAATCCTTCCCTCTCCACACCCTTGCCAACCACAGTGTGTTCTCTATGTCTGTGAGTCTGTTTCTGTTTCGTAGATATGTTCATTTGTGGCGTATTTTAGATTGCACATGTAAGTAATATCATCTGGTACTTGTCTTTCTCTGTCTGACTTACTTCACTTAGTATGATAATCTCTAGGTCCATCCATGTTGCTGCAGATGACATTATTTCATGCTTTTTTATGGCTGAGTAATATTCTATTGTATATATAGACCACGTCTACTTTATCCATTCATATGTCAGTGGACATTTCGGTTGTTTCCATGTCTTGGCTGTTGTAAATAGTGGTGCTGTGAACATAGGGATGCATTTATTTTTTGAATTGTAGTTTTGTCTTGGTTTATGCCCAGGAGTGGGATTGCTGGATCATATGGCAACTCTATTTTTAGTGTTTACAGGAACCTCCATACTTTTCTCCATAGCAGTTTCACCAATTTTACATTCTCACCAACAGCGTAGGAGGGTTCCCTTTTCTCCACACCCTCTCCAACAATCCGTGGCAATTTCCTATAGGATGATATAAAGTTTATTGTTGGAAATATGGTATAACTTAGATTTTAAATCTCTGCCTCAAATCCTTGTGAAAAAAATGCAGTTAGAGAAAGAAAATAGAGAAATCAACATATGTCTGATCTCTGTTCATACTTTTTTTCAGGGCCCGAGAGGACGCCCTTACCTCGGCAACCTGTGGCTGAACAACCACCTAAAGTGGAAGAAGAAAATAAGGAGTATACTCCTGCTAATCCGAAAATTGGCAATTATTATAAACATAGAAAACAATGTAAGCTTTTCACGTTAATAGCAATACATATACAAAAGCTGATTAGACGGGTTTGATTTAGTTTTGATTAGACTGGTTTGACTTGTTTTAACTCTAAAACTCCTATTATCATTTTATTTCCTATTTAAATTTTAACTTACCTTGTAGACGTTTCAGCGTATGAGATGAAATCCTTGTTTCCTACAACTCTCTTCATGAGGTGTTATGAAGTTTAATAAGATTCTCTTGGTAATTGTCTATAATTAACATAGGGTTTATCATTAGTAGTATGGTTATTTATTCACATTAGTAACAATTGACCTAATTTTATGGTGAGTTAACCAGACTTTATTTGGAGGTGTGTGTCAGCTTTGTAGGGCTTCTTGAAACAAAGTACCACACACCGGGGCTCAAAGCAAAAGAAATTTATTCTGTCACTTCTCACGGAAGCCAGAAATGCAAAATCAAAGTTTTGGCCATGCCAGCCTCTCTGCAAAGCCTGTAGGAGACTATCTTCCCTTGCATCTTCCAGCATCTGGTAGCCCCAGGAGTTCCTTGGCTTATAGCAGCAGAACTCCAATCGCTGCATCTGTCTTCACGAGTTCTTTCTGTGTTTCCATATCCAAATTTCCCTCATCTCAATAAGGACACCGTTTTGGATTCGGAGCCCACCTACTCGCACGTGACTTTGTCTTCACTAATTAAATGTTCAATGACTTAACTTCCAAATTAGGTCACATTCTGAGGTACTGAAGGTTAAGACGTCAACATAGCTTTTTGGGGCGTACAAAATTCAACCCATAACAAGATGACTTTGAGATGTTTGGAAGGTCCACTGAACTTCAGTTTATTCACCATTCATCATATGGGCTTTCTTTCCATGTGCTTACAAGGTCCACCATTCTACAATGTGAAAAATTCATAAGAAACTCTTGTTAAAAATTAAATATAGGGTTTCCCTGGTGGCACAGTGGTTGAGAGTCCGCCTGCCGATGCAGGGGGCGCGGGTTCGTGCCCCTGCCGGGAAGATCACCCGTGCCGCGGAGCGGCTGGGCCCGTGAGCCATGGCCGCTGAGCCTGAGCGTCTGGAGCCTGTGCTCCGCAACGGGAGAGGCCCCAGCAGTGAGAGGCTCTCGTAGCGCAAAACTAAATAAATAAATAAAATAAAGAATTACAGTTAAGATAGCCCGTGAACCAGAATTTGCAGGATATTTGGATTGAATATTGGTGTCATTAGTTTTTCAGAAGATACCTTGTGGTTATCCAAAAGAACATACGGTATTGTAAATGCGTTGAAAACCAAAAAGGTCTGTTCTCATCTTTCTATCAGCAATATTAATTGTTCTTTAAAATCCAAGAACCAAAACTTTACCTTACCTCAGGAGAGCATAACCCTTAGTTTTCAAAGAAAATGTGTTAGTGGTTTATTAAAAAAAAAAACACCTAAAAACTATTGTAGCACCAAAGATAAAGACATCAGACTGAGTCACAAAGCTTTTGGGAATTCATCCCCAGCATTGTGATCTCCATTGGGCAGTGACATCCTAATGTCCCTGCTACTTACAGGACCTGCTGGGCAAAGAAAGGAAACTCTGAGACACAGTAGATCACTGGGTAAATCATGTCATTTTTCCAATGATTTTTACTTCTTTCTGCTTTGCACTTTCAGCTTCAAATATTATTTCTTTTTTGCATCTTTCCACCAAGTGTAACTATTGATAGATAAAACTGTTGCCAGCATGTGACTCTGGAGGCCATTAAAAGTCTCTAAAGTACATATACCACGTCTTTCACCTTGACGTGTCAATAGCTCATATCTATGAAAGACAAGAAGACAAGGAAAAGGGGATGAAAATAAATAAGGCAAGACAGCATATTTCTGACTATGACCATATTCAATATTGGGAAAAGCCAGACTCAGCAATGCCTAACTATTAATAAAGCTACTTGACAATAACGAAATATTTTGAGCAATTCCAAAATTTGGGGCATAAATGGATAGGGACATTTCAAGGGCATACATTAATTAGACAAACCTCTCACGGGAGTTTTGCTTGCACAGAGCAGACAACATCTTGAGCTATTTGGGATAAGACACACAGAGCCAGGTACCTCAAATTCCCTTAGGAAATGGATTATTGAAGGCCACAGTACCCATGGAAGAGATTCCAAAACCCTAACTTCTCTTCCTACAATTCAGGTCCCCAAAGGATTGTCAAAGTTGTATTGGGATAAGAAATTTTTGCCATTTTGAAAGGGGCCCTAACAGAGGGAGACATGTTGACATGGCGGGGACATTGTGGAGGAACAAGCTCCCCGAGGAGATGGAAATCTCCAGAAAAATTTTGACTAACAATTCTTTTAGTCCCTAAAACGATGAGAGCGAGGCAGTAGTGAGACAATCCAGACATTTTTCTCCAAAATCAAGTCTGAGGGTTGCATAGCAGAGTTAAAGGATTACTTACCAATTGTTCCAGCCCTGCCTGAATCTGTGTCAACTCTGGTAACGGGTTCGTTTTTCCATCCTTCCTTGCCAACAAGATACCTATTCTGTTTGTAGGCTCAGTAGAAATCTTCCTAGAAGTGGGGTTGCCTGTACTTCATATGGAACTTTATTGACTCCTGTATGCAGCAATTTAACTGAAATTGCCAACTTCGTGGGGAGAACAATGGTCCTTCAGTCACAATTGTTCCCAAATACACTCTTGCTGACATACCTCCAGATAGACACATTGTAGACTGAGATATATACTAAATCAGGCCTGAAAATCCTTGATCTGTAGCCCCAAATCTTTAGGGCCAAAACTCTGTTTTGCGTAGTTAACATGCATGTGTTTCCAGTTTGCAAGGACATTGATGTTACAACTCTTTCACGTCACCACCCTGACCAGCAACCAACTTGTCCTGAAGTGACAGTATCACTTCAAGGCCTGTTCAGGGAACCATGTGAAGCCAATGCCTCTCATTCGATAGATGTTCCGTACTGTCAAAGGAAGCCTGTGGCCCCACGCTCCCAGTTTTTCCTCACTCTTGCAAATTATACGCATATTAATCCCACCTCAGGCAACCCGTTATCACACAAACATCATTCTTCAAAGCCTTCTTCTTTCCCCTCCTTTAAGGTATCTCAGGAAAATGTCAACATCTTTCTCTTTTTTTGTTTGTTTGTGTGTTTTGATATTCTTGTCTCCTTTTCCTCTACTTTTTTAGCTTAAAAAATGCTTAATCACAAATGTTGAGTCAATATATTTATATGCTGATAATCCATTATGCCTTTTCGTAGATAAACTCGTCAATGAAAACACGACATTACCACCTCCTGAAACAGTCAGCAATGAAGAAGAAGGTAAAGAACCTACTGAAAAAACTATTCACAGTATTAAAGTTACAACACTGTAGGCAGACCTGGAGCATATCATTATATGACTTAAAACTTTTACTTTCATTAATCTGAGTATTTCGTAAAGTAATAACATGCTTAAAGAATTTGTACTACTACAATTTAAAGCCACTCTAAAATCTTTTAAATGGTAAAAAAAAAAATCTAAGGCTGAATTTTCAGATTTACTTGCCAAGTGATAGGAAGTGAGCTCTTTTTAAAATACAACTTTATGTTAGTAAAATGTATTACATTTATATTTATATTAAATATATATTTATCTAAAATATCATGTGTGTTTAAATATATATTTATATAAATATATTTAATACATTTTAATACAATTTGAAAATAATGATATAACAATCACATGCTTGAGAAATAAACTTGCCTCTGCTTAGAATCAATTGTTGGTGTTTCCTAAGATTATCCGTGGGGGAAAGTTCAGAGTGAGAGTTTACAAAATCAAAATTATCCTTTTACTTTTTCTGACAAGAGTATTGTTCCTTATAAAATACTTGTGAAAACATAACAACCCAGGATGGCTCTCCTCGAAGGTCTTGAAAGAGGAGTGGTCTAATTGAAGACAGTGGACTGTCATTACATGAAACCCTATGTTCTCCAGTTCATGCAATCCAAGTATGTTTCTCATATGATTACTCTAATATTATTCACTTTCTTGATATATTTAAATAGAGAAATCTGATCATCCTGGTTGGCCCCTTCTTAAATACCTTCAGTAATTTTCTACTAGGTTTGGGGTCATAGTCTAAGTTCTTAACCAGGCATTCAAGTCTGAAATGATCTGACCATTGAAGAACTTGCCAGTCTCATCTCTGGTCACATTCCTCACCCACATTCTCCACTCCAGACTACCTGAAGCTCTCAGAACTTACCGAACCTGCTTATGACACCTGAGTTTGCTCACCGTGGAATGACCTCTCTCTTACATAGTTTGTCTGGCAAACAATTTCTAGTCCTCTGAGCCTATATGGGAGCATCAGCTCCCTGTCCAAGTGTTTCTGGCCTTTGGAAGTTGAATTAGATCCCTCTGTGCATACCACCTATGCATCGCTATGAAAGCCCTCATTACCCTGCAACATAATGAACAGTGATTCTTGTCTGTCTCCCAAATTGAGAGCGTGTTCCTTGAGCATAAGACCTTGTTCATTTCTGTAACTTTAATGCCAACCACAGGGTCTGGCACATGATAGGAACTCAAGGTCTAACTTTTAGATGACTAAAGTAACGAATGAATGTTCTATCAAAAATTTACTGAAGCCGGGGCTTCCCTGGTGGCGCAGTGGTTGAGAGTCCGCCTGCCAATGCAGGCGACGCGGGTTCGTGCCTCAGTCCGGGAGGATCTCACGTGCCACGGAGCGCCTGGGCCCGTGAGCCATGGCCGCTGAGCCTGCGCATCCAGAGCCTGTGCTCTGCAAGGGGAGAGGCCACAACAGTGAGAGGCCCGCGTACCGCACAAAAAAAAAAAAAAAAAAAATTATTTACGCCAAATTACCTTATTTTGTTATCATGTTCTATTTTGTTTTCTAAACAGAACCAATCCAGAGTCCACCTGAGACTGCATTTTGGAAAATATTAGCTGAAGGTACGCTCATAGTAGTTGGGTTGCTGGGAAAATGTTTTGGTTTTCTAAAGTCTTCTGTAAGAAAGCCAAGATCAGTGTAAATTGTTCTAATACTGAGAATTAATAAGCCAACATTTTGCTGCCATCATCACATGTAATAGCAAATGTAAAACAAACCCAGAAAGCTGATCAGTGTCACACATTTTCTGATTCTCTCCCCAAAACTCTTATTTTCCTACAAGTGTTGCAATCTAGTCATTTAATTTATGATTAAAAATGTTAAATAAGGCTCTTGCTCAATATAATCCCTCTTTGTATTTGGAGCAGTATGCACATGGAGAGGCATGAATGAATGCAAATTATATATCAAAATATATGCATGCATAAAAGTAATATATAATCATAAATGTACAATCATGCATGTATAAATGTAACATGCATAGCATTTGTATGTATCATGTATAAATGTAACATGCATATCATCTATGTATGCAGACATGTATAAATATAATTCATGTATCACACACATACAAGCATGTGTTATAAATGTGAAATACATACCATATTCAATGGATCCTAGCTTGCAGATTCTGTATTTGTGAATTTACCTGTATCTAAAATTTATCTGGAACCCTCCACTTGCAGAACTTTCACAGTCATTTGTGGACACACACAGAGTAGCAAAAAAAATTTAATTGCTTGATGGTCTTGTTCCTAGCTGAGGTATAACAAAGGACTCCTTTTTTCAGCTCTCATGCTTTAAACAAGTTCCTTTTTTTGTGGTCTACTTAGTGCTAGATGTTTCGCATTTTTGTGCTTTCTGTTGGCGATTTTGCTGTTTTAAATGCCCCCCAAGTATAGTAGTACAATGCTGTTTAATGTTCCTAAACACAAGAAGGCTGTGGTGTACCTCAGGAGAAAAATGTGTGTATTATATAAGCTTCATGTAGGTGTGAGTTATAATGCTGTTGATTGTGAGCTCAGTGTTGATGAATCAGCAGTATATACTAAATAAAGTGTCTCTAAACAGAAACACACACATAAAACAAGGTTAGATATTCATTGGTTGATGAAAATGTAGTGACCAGAGGCTCATAGGAACCTAAGCCTGTATTTCCCTTAGGAACAATGATGGTTCAGTATTCATTGATTCAGTGCTCACATAGCTTAACTGCCATGACTACCATGAACAATGAGAATAAGCTGTATACACACACAAAAGTAAGTGAATTTTGTTTACCATAACACCAATTTATTGTTTAAACAGCTATAAATGCAGACACCAATGAGGACAACCAACGAGATCAAGCTTTTCAGCCAATTCCAAGTAAGAACAAAATACTTCAATTAAAGGGATACATAAATACTTTCACACATTGTAGTGTCTACATGGTGATACTGTTTTCCTCAGTACGGTATAGAATATGTAAGAAGGTAGCATGGTGGCTGACATCATGTCAGAGAGGACATTTACAGTTGTAGGAAAGTTATGTTTCCTAAACAGTGTTCTTCAGTGACCACATTACAGATGACTATTTCCATCTCCCTGTTTTGTAACTTATATTCCTGAAACAGTAAACCAAATGAAGGAGTAGGCAAGTGAACAATATTTAGGATGCAGTTGTCTTAAATTGACAGACATTTTTAGAGCGGTTTTAAGCTTACAGAAAAATTGAGTAGAAAGTACAGGGTTCTCATATATTCCCCCTGCTCAGTTTCCCCTGTTATTAATATCTTTCATTCGTGTGGTGCATTTTTTTAACAATTTATGAGCCAATATTGATACATTGCTATTAACTAAACTTCATAGTTTACATTAGGGTCCACCCTTTGTGTTGTACAATTCTACGGGATTTTGACAAATGCATAATGTCTTGTGTCCACCATTACAATCATACCGAGTAGCTTCATTGACCTAAAAATCCCCTACAACCTACTTAGCCATCCCTCCCTTCCCCAACCCTTGGCAACTACTGATCTTTTCACTGTCTCTATAGTTTTGCCTTTTCCAGAAGGTCAAATCATTGGAAATATACAGTATGTATCCTTTTCAGATTGGCTTCTTTTGCTTAGTAGTATGCATTTAAGATTAAATATAGAAATCTGATCATCCTGGTTGGCCCCTTCTTAAATACCTTCAGTAATTTTCTGCTAGGTTTGGGGTCATAGTCTAAGTTCTTAACCAGGCATTCAAGTCTGAAATGATCTGACCATTGAAGAACTTGCCAGTCTCATCTCTGGTCACATTCCTCACCCACATTCTCCACTCCAGGCTACCTGAAGCTCTCAGAACTTACCGAACCTGCTTATGACACCTGAGTTTGCTCACCGTGGAATGACCTCTCTCTTACATAGTTTGTCTGGCAAACAATTTCTAGTCCTCTGAGCCTATATGGGAGCATCAGCTCCCTCTCAAAGTGTTTCTGGCCTTTGGAAGTTGAATTAGATCCCTCTGTGCATACCACCTGTGCATCGCTATGAAAGCCCTCATTACCCTGCAACATAATGAACAGTGATTCTTGTCTGTCTCCCAAATTGAGAGCGTGTTCCTTGAGCATAAGACCTTGTTCATTTCTGTAACTTTAATGCCAACCACAGGGTCTGGCACATGATAGGAACTCAAGGTCTAACTTTTAGATGACTAAAGTAACAAATGAATGAATGTTCTATCAAAAATTTACTGAAGCCGGGGCTTCCCTGGTGGCGCAGTGGTTGAGAGTCCGCCTGCCAAGGCAGGCGACGCGGGTTCGTGCCCCAGTCCGGGAGGATCTCACATGCCACGGAGCGCCTGGGCCCGTGAGCCATGGCCGCTGAGCCTGCGCATCCAGAGCCTGCGCTCTGCAACGGGAGAGGCCACAACAGTGAGAGGCCCACTTACCGGAAAAAAAAAAAACATTACAGTTAAGATAGCCCATGAACCAGAACTTGCAGGGCATTTGGATTGAAGTTTGGTGTCTGATTAGTTTTTGAGGAGATACCTTGTGCTCATCCAAAAGAATATACGGTATTGTAAATGCTTTGAAAACCAAAAAGGTCTGTTCTCATCTTTCAATCGGCAATATTAATTGTTCTTTTAAATCTAGGAACCAAAAATTTACATTACCTCATGAAAACATAAATTTTAATTTTCAAAGAAAATCTGATAGTGGTTTATGAAAAAAAGAAACACCTAAAAACTGTTGTAGGACCAAAGATAAAGACATCAGACTGAGTCACAAAGCTTTTGGGAATTCATCCCCAGCATTGTGATCTCCATTGGGCAGTGACATCCTAATGTCCCTGCTACTTACAGGACCTGCTGGGCAAAGAAAGGAAACTCTGAGACACAGTAGATCACTGGGTAAATCATGTCATTTTTCCAATGATTTTTATATTGTTTATTTTTTTATGCGGGGTTTTTCACCCAGAGATTACTGGTACGGATCCCACCGATGAAGGTGAGCATTTAAAACTTTCATCAAAATAGCAGATAACAAACATGATCCATTATCCTAGAAAATTGGCCCGTAGCAATTTTTTAAAACATTTTATTTAAGTATAGTTGATTTACAATGCAGTGTTAATTTCTCCTGTACAGCAAAGTGACTCAGTTGTACACATATATATTCTTTTTGATATTCTTTTCCATTATGGTTTATCATAGGATCTTAAATATAGTTCCCTGTGCTATACAGTAGGACCTTGTTGTTTATCCATCCTATATACACTAGCTTGCATCTGCTAATCCCAAACTCCCAATCCTTCCCTCTCCACCCCATTGTCAACCACAGTGTGTTCTCTATGTCTGTGAGTCTGTTTCTGTTTCGTAGATATGTTCATTTGTGGCGTATTTTAGATTGCACATGTAAGTAATATCATCTGGTACTTGTCTTTCTCTGTCTGACTTACTTCACTTAGTATGATAATCTCTAGGTCCATCCATGTTGCTGCAGATGACATTATTTCATGCATTTTTATGGCTGAGTAATATTCTATTGTATATATAGACCACGTCTTCTTTATCCATTCATATGTCAGTGGACATTTCGGTTGTTTCCATGTCTTGGCTGTTGTAAATAGTAGTGCTGTGAACATAGGGATGCATTTATTTTTTGAATTATAGTTTTGTCTTGGTTTATGCCCAGGAGTGGGATTGCTGGATCATATGGCAAGTCTATTTTTAGTTTTTACAGGAACCTCCATACTGTTCTCCATAGCAGTTTCACCAATTTTACATTCTCACCAACAGTGTAGGAGGGCTCCCTTTTCTCCACACCCTCTCCAACAATCCGTGGCAATTTCCTATAGGATGATATAAAGTTTATTGTTGGAAATATGGTAAAACTTAGATTTTAAATCTCTGCCTCAAATCCTTGTGAAAAAAATGCAGTTAGAGAAAGAAAATAGTCAGAGAAATCGACATATTTCTGATCTCTGTTCATACTCTTTTTCAGGGCCCGAGAGGACGCCCTTACCTCGGCAGCCTGTGGCTGAACAACCACCTAAAGTGGAAGAAGAAAATAAGGAGTATACTCCTGCTAATCCGAAAATTGGCAATTATTATAAACATAGAAAACAATGTAAGCTTTTCACGTTAATAGCAATACATATACAAAAGCTGATTAGACGGGTTTGATTTAGTTTTGATTAGACTGGTTTGACTTGTTTTAACTCTAAAACTCCTATTATCATTTTATTTCCTATTTAAATTTTAACTTACTTTGTAGACGTTTCAGCGTATGAGATGAAATCCTTGTTTCCTACAACTTTTTTCATGAGGTGTTATGAAGTTTAATAAGATTCTCTTGGTAATTGTCTATAATTAACATAGGGTTTATCATTAGTAGTATGGTTATTTATTCACATTAGTAACAATTGACCTAATTTTATGGTGAGTTAACCAGACTTTATTTGGAGGTGTGTGTCAGCTTTGTAGGGCTTCTTGAAACAAAGTACCACAAACTGGGGCTCAAAGCGAAAGAAATTTATTCTCTCCGTTGTCACAGAAACCAGAAATGCAAAATCAAAGTTTTGGCCATGCCAGCCTCTCTGCAAAGCCTCTAGGAGACTATCTTCCCTTGCATCTTCCAGCATCTGGTAGCCTCAGGAGTTCCTTGGCTTATAGCAGCAGAACTCCAATCGCTGCATCTGTCTTCACGAGTTCTTTCTGTGTTTCCATATACAAATTTCCCTCATCTCAATAAGGACACCGCTTTGGATTAGGAGCCCACCTACTTGCATGTGACTTTGTCTTAACTAATTAAATGTTCAATGACTTAACTTCCAAATTAGGTCACATTCTGAGGTATTGAAGGTTAAGACGTCAACATAGCTTTTTGGGGCATACAAAATTCAACCCATAACAAGATGACTTTGAGATGTTTGGAAGGTCCACTGAAGTTCAATTTATTCACCATTCATCGTATGGGCTTTGTTTCCATGTTCTTACAGGGTCCACCATTCTACAATGTGAAAAATTCGTAAGAAACTCTTGTTAAAAATTAAATATAGGGTTTCCCTGGTGGCGCAGTGGTTGAGAGTCCGCCTGGCGATGCAGGGGACGTGGGTCCGTGCCCCGGTCCGGGAAGATAATACATGCCGCGGAGCGGCTGGGCCAGTAAGCCATGGCCGCTGAGCCTGCGCATCCGCAGCCTGTGCTCCGCAACGGGAGAGGCCCCAGCAGTGAGAGGCTCTCGTAGCGCAAAACTAAATAAATAAATAAATTAAAGAATTACAGTTAAGATAGCCCGTGAACCAGAATTTGCAGGATATTTGGATTGAATTTTGGTGTCTGATTAGTTTTTCAGAAGATACCTTGTGGTTATCCAAAAGAACATACGGTATTGTAAATGCGTTGAAAACCAAAAAGGTCTGTTCTCATCTTTCTATCAGCAATATTAATTGTTCTTTAAAATCCAAGAACCAAAACTTTACCTTACCTCAGGAGAGCATAACCCTTAGTTTTCAAAGAAAATGTGTTAGTGGTTTATTAAAAAAAAAAACACCTAAAAACTATTGTAGCACCAAAGATAAAGACATCAGACTGAGTCACAAAGCTTTTGGGAATTCATCCCCAGCATTGTGATCTCCATTGGGCAGTGACATCCTAATGTCCCTGCTACTTACAGGACCTGCTGGGCAAAGAAAGGAAACTCTGAGACACAGTAGATCACTGGGTAAATCATGTCATTTTTCCAGTGATTTTTACTTCTTTCTGCTTTGCACTTTCAGCTTCAAATATTATTTCTTTTTTGCATCTTTCCACCAAGTGTAACTATTGATAGATAAAACTGTTGCCAGCATGTGACTCTGGAGGCCATTAAAAGTCTCTAAAGTACATATACCACGTCTTTCACCTTGACGTGTCAATAGCTCATATCTATGAAAGACAAGAAGACAAGGAAAAGGGGATGAAAATAAATAAGGCAAGACAGCATATTTCTGACTATGACCATATTCAATATTGGGAAAAGCCAGACTCAGCAATGCCTAACTATTAATAAAGCTACTTGACAATAACGAAATATTTTGAGCAATTCCAAAATTTGGGGCATAAATGGATAGGGACATTTCAAGGGCATACATTAACTAGACAAACCTCTCATGGGAATTTTGCTTGCACACAGCAGACAACATCTTGAGCCTTTTGGGATAATTGACACACAGAGCCAGGTACCTCAAATTCCCTTAGGAAATGGATTATTGAAGACCACAGTACCCATGGAAGAGATTCCAAAACCCTAACTTCTCTTCCTACAATTCAGGTCCCCAAAGGATTGTCAAAGTTGTATTGGGATAAGAAATTTTTGCCATTTTGAAAGGGGCCCTAATGGAGACATGTTGACATGGCGGGGACATTGTGGAGGAGCAAGCTCCCCAAGGAGATGGAAATCTCCAGAAAAATTTTGACTAACAATTCTTTTAGTCCCTAAAACGATGAGAGCGAGGCAGTAGTGAGACAATCCAGACATTTTTCTCCAAAATCAAGTCTGAGGGTTGCATAGCAGAGTTAAAGGATTACTTACCAATTGTTCCAGCCCTGCCTGAATCTGTGTCAACTCTGGTAACGGGTTCGTTTTTCCATCCTTCCTTGCCAACAAGATACCTATTCTGTTTGTAGGCTCAGTAGAAATCTTCCTAGAAGTGGGGTTGCCTGTACTTCATACGGAACTTTATTGACTCCTGTATGAAGCAATTTAACTGAAATTGCCAACTTCGTGGGGAGAACAATGGTCCTTCAGTCACAATTGTTCCCAAATACACTCTTGCTGACATACCTCCAGATGGACACATTGTAGACTGAGATATATACTAAATCAGGCCTGAAAATCCTTGATCTGTAGCCCCAAATCTTTAGGGCCAAAACTCTGTTTTGCGTAGTTAACATGCATGTGTTTCCAGTTTGCAAGGACATTGATGTTACAACTCTTTCACGTCACCACCCTGACCAGCAACCAACTTGTCCTGAAGTGACAGTATCACTTCAAGGCCTGTTCAGGGAGCCATGTGAAGCCAATGCCTCTCATTCGATAGATGTTCCGTACTGTCAAAGGAAGCCTGTGGCCCCACGCTCCCAGTTTTTCCTCACTCTTGCAAATTATACGCATATTAATCCCACCTCAGGCAACCCATTATCACACAAACATCATTCTTCAAAGCCTTCTTCTTTCCCCTCCTTTAATGTATCTCAGGAAAATGTCAACATCTTTCTCTTTTTTTGTTTGTTTGTTTGTTTTGATATTCTTGTCTCCTTTTCCTCTACTTTTTTAGCTTAAAAAATTCTTAATCACAAATGTTGAGTCAATATATTTATATGCTGATAATCCATTATGCCTTTTCGTAGATAAACTCGTCAATGAAAACACGACATTACCACCTCCTGAAACAGTCAGCAATGAAGAAGAAGGTAAAGAACCTATTGAAAAAACTATTCACAGTATTAAAGTTACAACACTGTAGGCAGACCTGGAGCATATCATTATATGACTTAAAACTTTTACTTTCATTAATCTGAGTATTTTGTAAAGTAATAACATGCTTAAAGAATTTGTACTACTACAATTTAAAGCCACTCTAAAATCTTTTAAATGGTAAAAAAAAAATCTAAGACTGAATTTTCAGATTTACTTGCCAAGTGATAGGAAGTGAGCTCTTTTTAAAATACAACTTTATGTTAGTAAAATGTATTACATTTATATTTATATTAAATATACATTTATCTAAAATATCATGTGTGTATATATTTATATAAATATATTTAGTACATTTTAATATAATTTAAAAATAATGATATAACAATCACATGCTTGAGAAATAAACTTGCCTCTGCTTAGAGTCAATTGTTGGTGTTTCCTAAGATTATCCGTGGGGGAAAGTTCAGAGTGAGAGTTTACAAAATCAAAATTATCCTTTTACTTTTTCTGACAAGAGTATTGTTCCTTATAAAATACTTGTGAAAACATAACAACCCAGGATGGCTCTCCTCGAAGGTCTTGAAAGAGGAGTGGTCTAATTGAAGACAGTGGACTGTCATTACATGAAACCCTATGTTCTCCAGTTCATGCAATCCAAGTATGTTTCTCATATGATTACTCTAATATTATTCACTTTCTTGATATATTTAAATAGAGAAATCTGATCATCCTGGTTGGCCCCTTCTTAAATACCTTCAGTAATTTTCTACTAGGTTTGGGGTCATAGTCTAAGTTCTTAACCAGGCATTCAAGTCTGAAATGATCTGAACATTGAAGAACTTGCCAGTCTCATCTCTGGTCACATTCCTCACCCGCATTCTCCACTCCAGACTACCTGAAGCTCTGAGAACTTACCAAACCTGCTTATGACACCTGAGTTTGCTCACCGTGGAATGACCTCTCTCTTACATAGTTTGTCTGGCAAACAATTTCTAGTCCTCTGAGCCTATATGGGAGCATCAGCTCCCTGTCCAAGTGTTTCTGGCCTTTGGAAGTTGAATTAGATCCCTCTGTGCATACCACCTGTGCATCGCTATGAAAGCCCTCATTACCCTGCAACATAATGAACAGTGATTCTTGTCTGTCTCCCAAATTGAGAGCGTGTTCCTTGAGCATAAGACCTTGTTCATTTCTGTAACTTTAATGCCAACCACAGGGTCTGGCACATGATAGGAACTCAAGGTCTAACTTTTAGATGACTAAAGTAACGAATGAATTTTCTATCAAAAATTTACTGAAGCCGGGGCTTCCCTGGTGGCGCAGTGGTTGAGAGTCCGCCTGCCAATGCAGGCGACGCGGGTTCGTGCCTCAGTCCGGGAGGATCTCACGTGCCACGGAGCGCCTGGGCCCGTGAGCCATGGCCGCTGAGCCTGCGCATCCAGAGCCTGTGCTCTGCAAGGGGAGAGGCCACAACAGTGAGAGGCCCGCGTACCGCACAAAAAAAAAAAAAAAAAAAATTATTTACGCCAAATTACCTTATTTTGTTATCATGTTCTATTTTGTTTTCTAAACAGAACCAATCCAGAGTCCACCTGAGACTGCATTTTGGAAAATATTAGCTGAAGGTACGCTCATAGTAGTTGGGTTGCTGGGAAAATGTTTTGGTTTTCTAAAGTCTTCTGTAAGAAAGCCAAGATCAGTGTAAATTGTTCTAATACTGAGAATTAATAAGCCAACATTTTGCTGCCATCATCACATGTAATAGCAAATGTAAAACAAACCCAGAAAGCTGATCAGTGTCACACATTTTCTGATTCTCTCCCCAAAACTCTTATTTTCCTACAAGTGTTGCAATCTAGTCATTTAATTTATGATTAAAAATGTTAAATAAGGCTCTTGCTCAATATAATCCCTCTTTGTATTTGGAGCAGTATGCACATGGAGAGGCATGAATGAATGCAAATTATATATCAAAATATATGCATGCATAAAAGTAATATATAATCATAAATGTACAATCATGCATGTATAAATGTAACATGCATAGCATTTGTATGTATCATGTATAAATGTAACATGCATATCATCTATGTATGCAGACATGTATAAATATAATTCATGTATCACACACATACAAGCATGTGTTATAAATGTGAAATACATACCATATTCAATGGATCCTAGCTTGCAGATTCTGTATTTGTGAATTTACCTGTATCTAAAATTTATCTGGAACCCTCCACTTGCAGAACTTTCACAGTCATTTGTGGACACACACAGAGTAGCAAAAAAAATTTAATTGCTTGATGGTCTTGTTCCTAGCTGAGGTATAACAAAGGACTCCTTTTTTCAGCTCTCATGCTTTAAACAAGTTCCTTTTTTTGTGGTCTACTTAGTGCTAGATGTTTCGCATTTTTGTGCTTTCTGTTGGCGATTTTGCTGTTTTAAATGCCCCCCAAGTATAGTAGTACAATGCTGTTTAATGTTCCTAAACACAAGAAGGCTGTGGTGTACCTCAGGAGAAAAATGTGTGTATTATATAAGCTTCATGTAGGTGTGAGTTATAATGCTGTTGATTGTGAGCTCAGTGTTGATGAATCAGCAGTATATACTAAATAAAGTGTCTCTAAACAGAAACACACACATAAAACAAGGTTAGATATTCATTGGTTGATGAAAATGTAGTGACCAGAGGCTCATAGGAACCTAAGCCTGTATTTCCCTTAGGAACAATGATGGTTCAGTATTCATTGATTCAGTGCTCACATAGCTTAACTGCCATGACTACCATGAACAATGAGAATAAGCTGTATACACACACAAAAGTAAGTGAATTTTGTTTACCATAACACCAATTTATTGTTTAAACAGCTATAAATGCAGACACCAATGAGGACAACCAACGAGATCAAGCTTTTCAGCCAATTCCAAGTAAGAACAAAATACTTCAATTAAAGGGATACATAAATACTTTCACACATTGTAGTGTCTACATGGTGATACTGTTTTCCTCAGTACGGTATAGAATATGTAAGAAGGTAGCATGGTGGCTGACATCATGTCAGAGAGGACATTTACAGTTGTAGGAAAGTTATGTTTCCTAAACAGTGTTCTTCAGTGACCACATTACAGATGACTATTTCCATCTCCCTGTTTTGTAACTTATATTCCTGAAACAGTAAACCAAATGAAGGAGTAGGCAAGTGAACAATATTTAGGATGCAGTTGTCTTAAATTGACAGACATTTTTAGAGCGGTTTTAAGCTTACAGAAAAATTGAGTAGAAAGTACAGGGTTCTCATATATTCCCCCTGCTCAGTTTCCCCTGTTATTAATATCTTTCATTCGTGTGGTGCATTTTTTTAACAATTTATGAGCCAATATTGATACATTGCTATTAACTAAACTTCATAGTTTACATTAGGGTCCACCCTTTGTGTTGTACAATTCTACGGGATTTTGACAAATGCATAATGTCTTGTGTCCACCATTACAATCATACCGAGTAGCTTCATTGACCTAAAAATCCCCTACAACCTACTTAGCCATCCCTCCCTTCCCCAACCCTTGGCAACTACTGATCTTTTCACTGTCTCTATAGTTTTGCCTTTTCCAGAAGGTCAAATCATTGGAAATATACAGTATGTATCCTTTTCAGATTGGCTTCTTTTGCTTAGTAGTATGCATTTAAGATTAAATATAGAAATCTGATCATCCTGGTTGGCCCCTTCTTAAATACCTTCAGTAATTTTCTGCTAGGTTTGGGGTCATAGTCTAAGTTCTTAACCAGGCATTCAAGTCTGAAATGATCTGACCATTGAAGAACTTGCCAGTCTCATCTCTGGTCACATTCCTCACCCACATTCTCCACTCCAGGCTACCTGAAGCTCTCAGAACTTACCGAACCTGCTTATGACACCTGAGTTTGCTCACCGTGGAATGACCTCTCTCTTACATAGTTTGTCTGGCAAACAATTTCTAGTCCTCTGAGCCTATATGGGAGCATCAGCTCCCTCTCAAAGTGTTTCTGGCCTTTGGAAGTTGAATTAGATCCCTCTGTGCATACCACCTGTGCATCGCTATGAAAGCCCTCATTACCCTGCAACATAATGAACAGTGATTCTTGTCTGTCTCCCAAATTGAGAGCGTGTTCCTTGAGCATAAGACCTTGTTCATTTCTGTAACTTTAATGCCAACCACAGGGTCTGGCACATGATAGGAACTCAAGGTCTAACTTTTAGATGACTAAAGTAACAAATGAATGAATGTTCTATCAAAAATTTACTGAAGCCGGGGCTTCCCTGGTGGCGCAGTGGTTGAGAGTCCGCCTGCCAAGGCAGGCGACGCGGGTTCGTGCCCCAGTCCGGGAGGATCTCACATGCCACGGAGCGCCTGGGCCCGTGAGCCATGGCCGCTGAGCCTGCGCATCCAGAGCCTGCGCTCTGCAACGGGAGAGGCCACAACAGTGAGAGGCCCACTTACCGGAAAAAAAAAAAACATTACAGTTAAGATAGCCCATGAACCAGAACTTGCAGGGCATTTGGATTGAAGTTTGGTGTCTGATTAGTTTTTGAGGAGATACCTTGTGCTCATCCAAAAGAATATACGGTATTGTAAATGCTTTGAAAACCAAAAAGGTCTGTTCTCATCTTTCAATCGGCAATATTAATTGTTCTTTTAAATCTAGGAACCAAAAATTTACATTACCTCATGAAAACATAAATTTTAATTTTCAAAGAAAATCTGATAGTGGTTTATGAAAAAAAGAAACACCTAAAAACTGTTGTAGGACCAAAGATAAAGACATCAGACTGAGTCACAAAGCTTTTGGGAATTCATCCCCAGCATTGTGATCTCCATTGGGCAGTGACATCCTAATGTCCCTGCTACTTACAGGACCTGCTGGGCAAAGAAAGGAAACTCTGAGACACAGTAGATCACTGGGTAAATCATGTCATTTTTCCAATGATTTTTATATTGTTTATTTTTTTATGCGGGGTTTTTCACCCAGAGATTACTGGTACGGATCCCACCGATGAAGGTGAGCATTTAAAACTTTCATCAAAATAGCAGATAACAAACATGATCCATTATCCTAGAAAATTGGCCCGTAGCAATTTTTTAAAACATTTTATTTAAGTATAGTTGATTTACAATGCAGTGTTAATTTCTCCTGTACAGCAAAGTGACTCAGTTGTACACATATATATTCTTTTTGATATTCTTTTCCATTATGGTTTATCATAGGATCTTAAATATAGTTCCCTGTGCTATACAGTAGGACCTTGTTGTTTATCCATCCTATATACACTAGCTTGCATCTGCTAATCCCAAACTCCCAATCCTTCCCTCTCCACCCCATTGTCAACCACAGTGTGTTCTCTATGTCTGTGAGTCTGTTTCTGTTTCGTAGATATGTTCATTTGTGGCGTATTTTAGATTGCACATGTAAGTAATATCATCTGGTACTTGTCTTTCTCTGTCTGACTTACTTCACTTAGTATGATAATCTCTAGGTCCATCCATGTTGCTGCAGATGACATTATTTCATGCATTTTTATGGCTGAGTAATATTCTATTGTATATATAGACCACGTCTTCTTTATCCATTCATATGTCAGTGGACATTTCGGTTGTTTCCATGTCTTGGCTGTTGTAAATAGTAGTGCTGTGAACATAGGGATGCATTCATTTTTTGAATTATAGTTTTGTCTTGGTTTATGCCCAGGAGTGGGATTGCTGGATCATATGGCAAGTCTATTTTTAGTTTTTACAGGAACCTCCATACTGTTCTCCATAGCAGTTTCACCAATTTTACATTCTCACCAACAGTGTAGGAGGGCTCCCTTTTCTCCACACCCTCTCCAACAATCCGTGGCAATTTCCTATAGGATGATATAAAGTTTATTGTTGGAAATATGGTAAAACTTAGATTTTAAATCTCTGCCTCAAATCCTTGTGAAAAAAATGCAGTTAGAGAAAGAAAATAGTCAGAGAAATCGACATATTTCTGATCTCTGTTCATACTCTTTTTCAGGGCCCGAGAGGACGCCCTTACCTCGGCAGCCTGTGGCTGAACAACCACCTAAAGTGGAAGAAGAAAATAAGGAGTATACTCCTGCTAATCCGAAAATTGGCAATTATTATAAACATAGAAAACAATGTAAGCTTTTCACGTTAATAGCAATACATATACAAAAGCTGATTAGACGGGTTTGATTTAGTTTTGATTAGACTGGTTTGACTTGTTTTAACTCTAAAACTCCTATTATCATTTTATTTCCTATTTAAATTTTAACTTACTTTGTAGACGTTTCAGCGTATGAGATGAAATCCTTGTTTCCTACAACTTTTTTCATGAGGTGTTATGAAGTTTAATAAGATTCTCTTGGTAATTGTCTATAATTAACATAGGGTTTATCATTAGTAGTATGGTTATTTATTCACATTAGTAACAATTGACCTAATTTTATGGTGAGTTAACCAGACTTTATTTGGAGGTGTGTGTCAGCTTTGTAGGGCTTCTTGAAACAAAGTACCACAAACTGGGGCTCAAAGCGAAAGAAATTTATTCTCTCCGTTGTCACAGAAACCAGAAATGCAAAATCAAAGTTTTGGCCATGCCAGCCTCTCTGCAAAGCCTCTAGGAGACTATCTTCCCTTGCATCTTCCAGCATCTGGTAGCCTCAGGAGTTCCTTGGCTTATAGCAGCAGAACTCCAATCGCTGCATCTGTCTTCACGAGTTCTTTCTGTGTTTCCATATACAAATTTCCCTCATCTCAATAAGGACACCGCTTTGGATTAGGAGCCCACCTACTTGCATGTGACTTTGTCTTAACTAATTAAATGTTCAATGACTTAAGTTCCAAATTAGGTCACATTCTGAGGTATTGAAGGTTAAGACGTCAACATAGCTTTTTGGGGCATACAAAATTCAACCCATAACAAGATGACTTTGAGATGTTTGGAAGGTCCACTGAAGTTCAATTTATTCACCATTCATCGTATGGGCTTTGTTTCCATGTTCTTACAGGGTCCACCATTCTACAATGTGAAAAATTCGTAAGAAACTCTTGTTAAAAATTAAATATAGGGTTTCCCTGGTGGCGCAGTGGTTGAGAGTCCGCCTGGCGATGCAGGGGACGTGGGTCCGTGCCCCGGTCCGGGAAGATAACACGTGCCGCGGAGCGGCTGGGCCAGTAAGCCATGGCCGCTGAGCCTGCGCATCCGCAGCCTGTGCTCCGCAACGGGAGAGGCCACAGCAGTGAGAGGCCCGCGTACCGCAAGAAAATAAAAAGAAAAGAATTACACTTAAGATAGCCCATGAACCAGAATTTGCAGGGCATTTGGATTGAATTTTGGTGTCTGATTAGTTTTTTAGGAGATACTTTGTGGTTATCCAGAAGAACATACGGTATTGTAAATGCTTTGAAAACCAAAAAGGTCTGTTCTCATCTTTCTGTCAGGAATATTAATTGTTCTTTAAAATCCAGGAACCAAAAATTTACATTACCCATGAAAACATAGTTCTTAATTTTCAAAGAAAATCTGATAGTGGTTTATTAAAAAATTTTAAAAAGAACTCCTAAGAACTATTGTAGGACCAAAGATAAAGACATCAGACTGAGTCACAAAGCTTTTGGAAATTCATCCCCAGCATTTTTATCTCCATTGGGCAGTGCCATCCTAATGTCCCTGCTACTTACAGGACCTGCTGGGCAAAGAAAGGAAACTCTGAAACACAGTAGATCTCTGGGTAAATCATGTCATTTTTCCAGTGATTTTTATATTGTTTATTTTTTTATGTGGGGTTTTTCACCCAGAGATTAGTGGTACGGATCCCACCGATGAAGGTGAGCATTTAAAACTTTCATCAAAATAGCAGACAAGAAACATGATCCATTATCCTATACAATTGGTCCGTAGCCGTCTTTTAAAACATTTTATTGAAGTGTAGTTGATTTACAATGCGGTGTTAATTTCTGCTGTACAGCAAAGTGACTCAGTTGTACACATATATATTCTTTTTGGAAAGAATGGAACATTCTTTTCCATTAAAATTCTTTTCCATTATGGTTTATCATAGGATCTTAAATATAGTTCCCTGTGCTATACAGTAGGACCTTGTTGTTTATCCATCCTATGTACACTAGTTTGCATCTGCTAATCCCAAACTCCCAATCCTTCCCTCTCCACACCCTTGCCAACCACAGTGTGTTCTCTATGTCTGTGAGTCTGTTTCTGTTTCGTAGATATGTTCATTTGTGGCGTATTTTAGATTGCACATGTAAGTAATATCATCTGGTACTTGTCTTTCTCTGTCTGACTTACTTCACTTAGTATGATAATCTCTAGGTCCATCCATGTTGCTGCAGATGACATTATTTCATGCTTTTTTATGGCTGAGTAATATTCTATTGTATATATAGACCACGTCTTCTTTATCCATTCATATGTCAGTGGACATTTCGGTTGTTTCCATGTCTTGGCTGTTGTAAATAGTGGTGCTGTGAACATAGGGATGCATTTATTTTTTGAATTGTAGTTTTGTCTTGGTTTATGCCCAGGAGTGGGATTGCTGGATCATATGGCAACTCTATTTTTAGTGTTTACAGGAACCTCCATACTTTTCTCCATAGCAGTTTCACCAATATTACATTCTCACCAACAGCGTAGGGGGGTTCCCTTTTCTCCACACCCTCTCCAACAATCCGTGGCAATTTCCTATAGGATGATATAAAGTTTATTGTTGGAAATATGGTATAACTTAGATTTTAAATCTCTGCCTCAAATCCTTGTGAAAAAAATGCAGTTAGAGAAAGAAAATAGAGAAATCAACATATGTCTGATCTCTGTTCATACTTTTTTTCAGGGCCCGAGAGGACGCCCTTACCTCGGCAGCCTGTGGCTGAACAACCACCTAAAGTGGAAGAAGAAAATAAGGAGTATACTCCTGCTAATCCGAAAATTGGCAATTATTATAAACATAGAAAACAATGTAAGCTTTTCACGTTAATAGCAATACATATACAAAAGCTGATTAGACGGGTTTGATTTAGTTTTGATTAGACTGGTTTGACTTGTTTTAACTCTAAAACTCCTATTATCATTTTATTTCCTATTTAAATTTTAACTTACCTTGTAGACGTTTCAGCGTATGAGATGAAATCCTTGTTTCCTACAACTCTTTCCATGAGGTGTTATGAAGTTTAATAAGATTCTCTTGGTAATTGTCTATAATTAACATAGGGTTTATCATTAGTAGTATGGTTATTTATTCACATTAGTAACAATTGACCTAATTTTATGGTGAGTTAACCAGACTTTATTTGGAGGTGTGTGTCAGCTTTGTAGGGCTTCTTGAAACAAAGTACCACACACCGGGGCTCAAAGCAAAAGAAATTTATTCTGTCACTTCTCACGGAAGCCAGAAATGCAAAATCAAAGTTTTGGCCATGCCAGCCTCTCTGCAAAGCCTGTAGGAGACTATCTTCCCTTGCATCTTCCAGCATCTGGTAGCCCCAGGAGTTCCTTGGCTTATAGCAGCAGAACTCCAACCGCTGCATCTGTCTTCACAAGTTCTTTCTGTGTTTCCATATCCAAATTTCCCTCATCTCAATAAGGACACCGTTTTGGATTCGGAGCCCACCTCCTCGCACGTGACTTTGTCTTCACTAATTAAATGTTCAATGACTTAAATTCCAAATTAGGTCACATTCTGAGGTACTGAAGGTTAAGACGTCAACATAGCTTTTTGGGGCGTACAAAATTCAACCCATAACAAGATGACTCTGAGATGTTTGGAAGGTCCACTGAACTTCAGTTTATTCACCATTCATCATATGGGCTTTCTTTCCATGTGCTTACAAGGTCCACCATTCTACAATGTGAAAAATTCATAAGAAACTCTTGTTAAAAATTAAATATAGGGTTTCCCTGGTGGCACAGTGGTTGAGAGTCCGCCTGCCGATGCAGGGGGCGCGGGTTCGTGCCCCTGCCGGGAAGATCACCCGTGCCGCGGAGCGGCTGGGCCCGTGAGCCATGGCCGCTGAGCCTGAGCGTCTGGAGCCTGTGCTCCGCAACGGGAGAGGCCCCAGCAGTGAGAGGCTCTCGTAGCGCAAAACTAAATAAATAAATAAATTAAAGAATTACAGTTAAGATAGCCCGTGAACCAGAATTTGCAGGATATTTGGATTGAATTTTGGTGTCTGATTAGTTTTTCAGAAGATACCTTGTGGTTATCCAAAAGAACATACGGTATTGTAAATGCGTTGAAAACCAAAAAGGTCTGTTCTCATCTTTCTATCAGCAATATTAATTGTTCTTTAAAATCCAAGAACCAAAACTTTACCTTACCTCAGGAGAGCATAACCCTTAGTTTTCAAAGAAAATGTGTTAGTGGTTTATTAAAAAAAAAAACACCTAAAAACTATTGTAGCACCAAAGATAAAGACATCAGACTGAGTCACAAAGCTTTTGGGAATTCATCCCCAGCATTGTGATCTCCATTGGGCAGTGACATCCTAATGTCCCTGCTACTTACAGGACCTGCTGGGCAAAGAAAGGAAACTCTGAGACACAGTAGATCACTGGGTAAATCATGTCATTTTTCCAGTGATTTTTACTTCTTTCTGCTTTGCACTTTCAGCTTCAAATATTATTTCTTTTTTGCATCTTTCCACCAAGTGTAACTATTGATAGATAAAACTGTTGCCAGCATGTGACTCTGGAGGCCATTAAAAGTCTCTAAAGTACATATACCACGTCTTTCACCTTGACGTGTCAATAGCTCATATCTATGAAAGACAAGAAGACAAGGAAAAGGGGATGAAAATAAATAAGGCAAGACAGCATATTTCTGACTATGACCATATTCAATATTGGGAAAAGCCAGACTCAGCAATGCCTAACTATTAATAAAGCTACTTGACAATAACGAAATATTTTGAGCAATTCCAAAATTTGGGGCATAAATGGATAGGGACATTTCAAGGGCATACATTAACTAGACAAACCTCTCATGGGAATTTTGCTTGCACACAGCAGACAACATCTTGAGCCTTTTGGGATAATTGACACACAGAGCCAGGTACCTCAAATTCCCTTAGGAAATGGATTATTGAAGACCACAGTACCCATGGAAGAGATTCCAAAACCCTAACTTCTCTTCCTACAATTCAGGTCCCCAAAGGATTGTCAAAGTTGTATTGGGATAAGAAATTTTTGCCATTTTGAAAGGGGCCCTAATGGAGACATGTTGACATGGCGGGGACATTGTGGAGGAGCAAGCTCCCCAAGGAGATGGAAATCTCCAGAAAAATTTTGACTAACAATTCTTTTAGTCCCTAAAACGATGAGAGCGAGGCAGTAGTGAGACAATCCAGACATTTTTCTCCAAAATCAAGTCTGAGGGTTGCATAGCAGAGTTAAAGGATTACTTACCAATTGTTCCAGCCCTGCCTGAATCTGTGTCAACTCTGGTAACGGGTTCGTTTTTCCATCCTTCCTTGCCAACAAGATACCTATTCTGTTTGTAGGCTCAGTAGAAATCTTCCTAGAAGTGGGGTTGCCTGTACTTCATACGGAACTTTATTGACTCCTGTATGAAGCAATTTAACTGAAATTGCCAACTTCGTGGGGAGAACAATGGTCCTTCAGTCACAATTGTTCCCAAATACACTCTTGCTGACATACCTCCAGATGGACACATTGTAGACTGAGATATATACTAAATCAGGCCTGAAAATCCTTGATCTGTAGCCCCAAATCTTTAGGGCCAAAACTCTGTTTTGCGTAGTTAACATGCATGTGTTTCCAGTTTGCAAGGACATTGATGTTACAACTCTTTCACGTCACCACCCTGACCAGCAACCAACTTGTCCTGAAGTGACAGTATCACTTCAAGGCCTGTTCAGGGAGCCATGTGAAGCCAATGCCTCTCATTCGATAGATGTTCCGTACTGTCAAAGGAAGCCTGTGGCCCCACGCTCCCAGTTTTTCCTCACTCTTGCAAATTATACGCATATTAATCCCACCTCAGGCAACCCATTATCACACAAACATCATTCTTCAAAGCCTTCTTCTTTCCCCTCCTTTAATGTATCTCAGGAAAATGTCAACATCTTTCTCTTTTTTTGTTTGTTTGTTTGTTTTGATATTCTTGTCTCCTTTTCCTCTACTTTTTTAGCTTAAAAAATGCTTAATCACAAATGTTGAGTCAATATATTTATATGCTGATAATCCATTATGCCTTTTCGTAGATAAACTCGTCAATGAAAACACGACATTACCACCTCCTGAAACAGTCAGCAATGAAGAAGAAGGTAAAGAACCTATTGAAAAAACTATTCACAGTATTAAAGTTACAACACTGTAGGCAGACCTGGAGCATATCATTATATGACTTAAAACTTTTACTTTCATTAATCTGAGTATTTTGTAAAGTAATAACATGCTTAAAGAATTTGTACTACTACAATTTAAAGCCACTCTAAAATCTTTTAAATGGTAAAAAAAAAATCTAAGACTGAATTTTCAGATTTACTTGCCAAGTGATAGGAAGTGAGCTCTTTTTAAAATACAACTTTATGTTAGTAAAATGTATTACATTTATATTTATATTAAATATACATTTATCTAAAATATCATGTGTGTATATATTTATATAAATATATTTAGTACATTTTAATATAATTTAAAAATAATGATATAACAATCACATGCTTGAGAAATAAACTTGCCTCTGCTTAGAGTCAATTGTTGGTGTTTCCTAAGATTATCCGTGGGGGAAAGTTCAGAGTGAGAGTTTACAAAATCAAAATTATCCTTTTACTTTTTCTGACAAGAGTATTGTTCCTTATAAAATACTTGTGAAAACATAACAACCCAGGATGGCTCTCCTCGAAGGTCTTGAAAGAGGAGTGGTCTAATTGAAGACAGTGGACTGTCATTACATGAAACCCTATGTTCTCCAGTTCATGCAATCCAAGTATGTTTCTCATATGATTACTCTAATATTATTCACTTTCTTGATATATTTAAATAGAGAAATCTGATCATCCTGGTTGGCCCCTTCTTAAATACCTTCAGTAATTTTCTACTAGGTTTGGGGTCATAGTCTAAGTTCTTAACCAGGCATTCAAGTCTGAAATGATCTGACCATTGAAGAACTTGCCAGTCTCATCTCTGGTCACATTCCTCACCCGCATTCTCCACTCCAGACTACCTGAAGCTCTGAGAACTTACCGAACCTGCTTATGACACCTGAGTTTGCTCACCGTGGAATGACCTCTCTCTTACATAGTTTGTCTGGCAAACAATTTCTAGTCCTCTGAGCCTATATGGGAGCATCAGCTCCCTGTCCAAGTGTTTCTGGCCTTTGGAAGTTGAATTAGATCCCTCTGTGCATACCACCTGTGCATCGCTATGAAAGCCCTCATTACCCTGCAACATAATGAACAGTGATTCTTGTCTGTCTCCCAAATTGAGAGCGTGTTCCTTGAGCATAAGACCTTGTTCATTTCTGTAACTTTAATGCCAACCACAGGGTCTGGCACATGATAGGAACTCAAGGTCTAACTTTTAGATGACTAAAGTAACGAATGAATGTTCTATCAAAAATTTACTGAAGCCGGGGCTTCCCTGGTGGCGCAGTGGTTGAGAGTCCGCCTGCCAATGCAGGCGACGCGGGTTCGTGCCTCAGTCCGGGAGGATCTCACGTGCCACGGAGCGCCTGGGCCCGTGAGCCATGGCCGCTGAGCCTGCGCATCCAGAGCCTGTGCTCTGCAAGGGGAGAGGCCACAACAGTGAGAGGCCCGCGTACCGCACAAAAAAAAAAAAAAAAAAAATTATTTACGCCAAATTACCTTATTTTGTTATCATGTTCTATTTTGTTTTCTAAACAGAACCAATCCAGAGTCCACCTGAGACTGCATTTTGGAAAATATTAGCTGAAGGTACGCTCATAGTAGTTGGGTTGCTGGGAAAATGTTTTGGTTTTCTAAAGTCTTCTGTAAGAAAGCCAAGATCAGTGTAAATTGTTCTAATACTGAGAATTAATAAGCCAACATTTTGCTGCCATCATCACATGTAATAGCAAATGTAAAACAAACCCAGAAAGCTGATCAGTGTCACACATTTTCTGATTCTCTCCCCAAAACTCTTATTTTCCTACAAGTGTTGCAATCTAGTCATTTAATTTATGATTAAAAATGTTAAATAAGGCTCTTGCTCAATATAATCCCTCTTTGTATTTGGAGCAGTATGCACATGGAGAGGCATGAATGAATGCAAATTATATATCAAAATATATGCATGCATAAAAGTAATATATAATCATAAATGTACAATCATGCATGTATAAATGTAACATGCATAGCATTTGTATGTATCATGTATAAATGTAACATGCATATCATCTATGTATGCAGACATGTATAAATATAATTCATGTATCACACACATACAAGCATGTGTTATAAATGTGAAATACATACCATATTCAATGGATCCTAGCTTGCAGATTCTGTATTTGTGAATTTACCTGTATCTAAAATTTATCTGGAACCCTCCACTTGCAGAACTTTCACAGTCATTTGTGGACACACACAGAGTAGCAAAAAAAATTTAATTGCTTGATGGTCTTGTTCCTAGCTGAGGTATAACAAAGGACTCCTTTTTTCAGCTCTCATGCTTTAAACAAGTTCCTTTTTTTGTGGTCTACTTAGTGCTAGATGTTTCGCATTTTTGTGCTTTCTGTTGGCGATTTTGCTGTTTTAAATGCCCCCCAAGTATAGTAGTACAATGCTGTTTAATGTTCCTAAACACAAGAAGGCTGTGGTGTACCTCAGGAGAAAAATGTGTGTATTATATAAGCTTCATGTAGGTGTGAGTTATAATGCTGTTGATTGTGAGCTCAGTGTTGATGAATCAGCAGTATATACTAAATAAAGTGTCTCTAAACAGAAACACACACATAAAACAAGGTTAGATATTCATTGGTTGATGAAAATGTAGTGACCAGAGGCTCATAGGAACCTAAGCCTGTATTTCCCTTAGGAACAATGATGGTTCAGTATTCATTGATTCAGTGCTCACATAGCTTAACTGCCATGACTACCATGAACAATGAGAATAAGCTGTATACACACACAAAAGTAAGTGAATTTTGTTTACCATAACACCAATTTATTGTTTAAACAGCTATAAATGCAGACACCAATGAGGACAACCAACGAGATCAAGCTTTTCAGCCAATTCCAAGTAAGAACAAAATACTTCAATTAAAGGGATACATAAATACTTTCACACATTGTAGTGTCTACATGGTGATACTGTTTTCCTCAGTACGGTATAGAATATGTAAGAAGGTAGCATGGTGGCTGACATCATGTCAGAGAGGACATTTACAGTTGTAGGAAAGTTATGTTTCCTAAACAGTGTTCTTCAGTGACCACATTACAGATGACTATTTCCATCTCCCTGTTTTGTAACTTATATTCCTGAAACAGTAAACCAAATGAAGGAGTAGGCAAGTGAACAATATTTAGGATGCAGTTGTCTTAAATTGACAGACATTTTTAGAGCGGTTTTAAGCTTACAGAAAAATTGAGTAGAAAGTACAGGGTTCTCATATATTCCCCCTGCTCAGTTTCCCCTGTTATTAATATCTTTCATTCGTGTGGTGCATTTTTTTAACAATTTATGAGCCAATATTGATACATTGCTATTAACTAAACTTCATAGTTTACATTAGGGTCCACCCTTTGTGTTGTACAATTCTACGGGATTTTGACAAATGCATAATGTCTTGTGTCCACCATTACAATCATACCGAGTAGCTTCATTGACCTAAAAATCCCCTACAACCTACTTAGCCATCCCTCCCTTCCCCAACCCTTGGCAACTACTGATCTTTTCACTGTCTCTATAGTTTTGCCTTTTCCAGAAGGTCAAATCATTGGAAATATACAGTATGTATCCTTTTCAGATTGGCTTCTTTTGCTTAGTAGTATGCATTTAAGATTAAATATAGAAATCTGATCATCCTGGTTGGCCCCTTCTTAAATACCTTCAGTAATTTTCTGCTAGGTTTGGGGTCATAGTCTAAGTTCTTAACCAGGCATTCAAGTCTGAAATGATCTGACCATTGAAGAACTTGCCAGTCTCATCTCTGGTCACATTCCTCACCCACATTCTCCACTCCAGGCTACCTGAAGCTCTCAGAACTTACCGAACCTGCTTATGACACCTGAGTTTGCTCACCGTGGAATGACCTCTCTCTTACATAGTTTGTCTGGCAAACAATTTCTAGTCCTCTGAGCCTATATGGGAGCATCAGCTCCCTGTCCAAGTGTTTCTGGCCTTTGGAAGTTGAATTAGATCCCTCTGTGCATACCACCTGTGCATCGCTATGAAAGCCCTCATTACCCTGCAACATAATGAACAGTGATTCTTGTCTGTCTCCCAAATTGAGAGCGTGTTCCTTGAGCATAAGACCTTGTTCATTTCTGTAACTTTAATGCCAACCACAGGGTCTGGCACATGATAGGAACTCAAGGTCTAACTTTTAGATGACTAAAGTAACAAATGAATGAATGTTCTATCAAAAATTTACTGAAGCCGGGGCTTCCCTGGTGGCGCAGTGGTTGAGAGTCCGCCTGCCAAGGCAGGCGACGCGGGTTCGTGCCCCAGTCCGGGAGGATCTCACATGCCACGGAGCGCCTGGGCCCGTGAGCCATGGCCGCTGAGCCTGCGCATTCAGAGCCTGCGCTCTGCAACGGGAGAGGCCACAACAGTGAGAGGCCCACTTACCGGAAAAAAAAAAAACATTACAGTTAAGATAGCCCATGAACCAGAACTTGCAGGGCATTTGGATTGAAGTTTGGTGTCTGATTAGTTTTTGAGGAGATACCTTGTGCTCATCCAAAAGAATATACGGTATTGTAAATGCTTTGAAAACCAAAAAGGTCTGTTCTCATCTTTCAATCGGCAATATTAATTGTTCTTTTAAATCTAGGAACCAAAAATTTACATTACCTCATGAAAACATAACTCTTAATTTTCAAAGAAAATCTGATAGTGGTTTATGAAAAAAAGAAACACCTAAAAACTGTTGTAGGACCAAAGATAAAGACATCAGACTGAGTCACAAAGCTTTTGGGAATTCATCCCCAGCATTGTGATCTCCATTGGGCAGTGACATCCTAATGTCCCTGCTACTTACAGGACCTGCTGGGCAAAGAAAGGAAACTCTGAGACACAGTAGATCACTGGGTAAATCATGTCATTTTTCCAATGATTTTTATATTGTTTATTTTTTTATGCGGGGTTTTTCACCCAGAGATTACTGGTACGGATCCCACCGATGAAGGTGAGCATTTAAAACTTTCATCAAAATAGCAGATAACAAACATGATCCATTATCCTAGAAAATTGGCCCGTAGCAATTTTTTAAAACATTTTATTTAAGTATAGTTGATTTACAATGCAGTGTTAATTTCTCCTGTACAGAAAGTGACTCAGTTGTACACATATATATTCTTTTTGATATTCTTTTCCATTATGGTTTATCATAGGATCTTAAATATAGTTCCCTGTGCTACACAGTAGGACCTTGTTGTTTATCCATCCTATATACACTAGCTTGCATCTGCTAATCCCAAACTCCCAATCCTTCCCTCTCCACCCCATTGTCAACCACAGTGTGTTCTCTATGTCTGTGAGTCTGTTTCTGTTTCGTAGATATGTTCATTTGTGGCGTATTTTAGATTGCACATGTAAGTAATATCATCTGGTACTTGTCTTTCTCTGTCTGACTTACTTCACTTAGTATGATAATCTCTAGGTCCATCCATGTTGCTGCAGATGACATTATTTCATGCATTTTTATGGCTGAGTAATATTCTATTGTATATATAGACCACGTCTTCTTTATCCATTCATATGTCAGTGGACATTTCGGTTGTTTCCATGTCTTGGCTGTTGTAAATAGTAGTGCTGTGAACATAGGGATGCATTCATTTTTTGAATTATAGTTTTGTCTTGGTTTATGCCCAGGAGTGGGATTGCTGGATCATATGGCAAGTCTATTTTTAGTTTTTACAGGAACCTCCATACTGTTCTCCATAGCAGTTTCACCAATTTTACATTCTCACCAACAGTGTAGGAGGGCTCCCTTTTCTCCACACCCTCTCCAACAATCCGTGGCAATTTCCTATAGGATGATATAAAGTTTATTGTTGGAAATATGGTAAAACTTAGATTTTAAATCTCTGCCTCAAATCCTTGTGAAAAAAATGCAGTTAGAGAAAGAAAATAGTCAGAGAAATCGACATATTTCTGATCTCTGTTCATACTCTTTTTCAGGGCCCGAGAGGACGCCCTTACCTCGGCAGCCTGTGGCTGAACAACCACCTAAAGTGGAAGAAGAAAATAAGGAGTATACTCCTGCTAATCCGAAAATTGGCAATTATTATAAACATAGAAAACAATGTAAGCTTTTCACGTTAATAGCAATACATATACAAAAGCTGATTAGACGGGTTTGATTTAGTTTTGATTAGACTGGTTTGACTTGTTTTAACTCTAAAACTCCTATTATCATTTTATTTCCTATTTAAATTTTAACTTACTTTGTAGACGTTTCAGCGTATGAGATGAAATCCTTGTTTCCTACAACTTTTTTCATGAGGTGTTATGAAGTTTAATAAGATTCTCTTGGTAATTGTCTATAATTAACATAGGGTTTATCATTAGTAGTATGGTTATTTATTCACATTAGTAACAATTGACCTAATTTTATGGTGAGTTAACCAGACTTTATTTGGAGGTGTGTGTCAGCTTTGTAGGGCTTCTTGAAACAAAGTACCACAAACTGGGGCTCAAAGCGAAAGAAATTTATTCTCTCCGTTGTCACAGAAACCAGAAATGCAAAATCAAAGTTTTGGCCATGCCAGCCTCTCTGCAAAGCCTCTAGGAGACTATCTTCCCTTGCATCTTCCAGCATCTGGTAGCCTCAGGAGTTCCTTGGCTTATAGCAGCAGAACTCCAATCGCTGCATCTGTCTTCACGAGTTCTTTCTGTGTTTCCATATACAAATTTCCCTCATCTCAATAAGGACACCGCTTTGGATTAGGAGCCCACCTACTTGCATGTGACTTTGTCTTAACTAATTAAATGTTCAATGACTTAACTTCCAAATTAGGTCACATTCTGAGGTATTGAAGGTTAAGACGTCAACATAGCTTTTTGGGGCATACAAAATTCAACCCATAACAAGATGACTTTGAGATGTTTGGAAGGTCCACTGAAGTTCAATTTATTCACCATTCATCGTATGGGCTTTGTTTCCATGTTCTTACAGGGTCCACCATTCTACAATGTGAAAAATTCGTAAGAAACTCTTGTTAAAAATTAAATATAGGGTTTCCCTGGTGGCGCAGTGGTTGAGAGTCCGCCTGGCGATGCAGGGGACGTGGGTCCGTGCCCCGGTCCGGGAAGATAACACGTGCCGCGGAGCGGCTGGGCCAGTAAGCCATGGCCGCTGAGCCTGCGCATCCGCAGCCTGTGCTCCGCAACGGGAGAGGCCACAGCAGTGAGAGGCCCGCGTACCGCAAGAAAATAAAAAGAAAAGAATTACACTTAAGATAGCCCATGAACCAGAATTTGCAGGGCATTTGGATTGAATTTTGGTGTCTGATTAGTTTTTTAGGAGATACTTTGTGGTTATCCAGAAGAACATACGGTATTGTAAATGCTTTGAAAACCAAAAAGGTCTGTTCTCATCTTTCTGTCAGGAATATTAATTGTTCTTTAAAATCCAGGAACCAAAAATTTACATTACCCATGAAAACATAGTTCTTAATTTTCAAAGAAAATCTGATAGTGGTTTATTAAAAAATTTTAAAAAGAACTCCTAAGAACTATTGTAGGACCAAAGATAAAGACATCAGACTGAGTCACAAAGCTTTTGGAAATTCATCCCCAGCATTTTTATCTCCATTGGGCAGTGCCATCCTAATGTCCCTGCTACTTACAGGACCTGCTGGGCAAAGAAAGGAAACTCTGAAACACAGTAGATCTCTGGGTAAATCATGTCATTTTTCCAGTGATTTTTATATTGTTTATTTTTTTATGTGGGGTTTTTCACCCAGAGATTAGTGGTACGGATCCCACCGATGAAGGTGAGCATTTAAAACTTTCATCAAAATAGCAGACAAGAAACATGATCCATTATCCTATACAATTGGTCCGTAGCCGTCTTTTAAAACATTTTATTGAAGTGTAGTTGATTTACAATGCGGTGTTAATTTCTGCTGTACAGCAAAGTGACTCAGTTGTACACATATATATTCTTTTTGGAAAGAATGGAACATTCTTTTCCATTAAAATTCTTTTCCATTATGGTTTATCATAGGATCTTAAATATAGTTCCCTGTGCTATACAGTAGGACCTTGTTGTTTATCCATCCTATGTACACTAGTTTGCATCTGCTAATCCCAAACTCCCAATCCTTCCCTCTCCACACCCTTGCCAACCACAGTGTGTTCTCTATGTCTGTGAGTCTGTTTCTGTTTCGTAGATATGTTCATTTGTGGCGTATTTTAGATTGCACATGTAAGTAATATCATCTGGTACTTGTCTTTCTCTGTCTGACTTACTTCACTTAGTATGATAATCTCTAGGTCCATCCATGTTGCTGCAGATGACATTATTTCATGCTTTTTTATGGCTGAGTAATATTCTATTGTATATATAGACCACGTCTTCTTTATCCATTCATATGTCAGTGGACATTTCGGTTGTTTCCATGTCTTGGCTGTTGTAAATAGTGGTGCTGTGAACATAGGGATGCATTTATTTTTTGAATTGTAGTTTTGTCTTGGTTTATGCCCAGGAGTGGGATTGCTGGATCATATGGCAACTCTATTTTTAGTGTTTACAGGAACCTCCATACTTTTCTCCATAGCAGTTTCACCAATATTACATTCTCACCAACAGCGTAGGGGGGTTCCCTTTTCTCCACACCCTCTCCAACAATCCGTGGCAATTTCCTATAGGATGATATAAAGTTTATTGTTGGAAATATGGTATAACTTAGATTTTAAATCTCTGCCTCAAATCCTTGTGAAAAAAATGCAGTTAGAGAAAGAAAATAGAGAAATCAACATATGTCTGATCTCTGTTCATACTTTTTTTCAGGGCCCGAGAGGACGCCCTTACCTCGGCAGCCTGTGGCTGAACAACCACCTAAAGTGGAAGAAGAAAATAAGGAGTATACTCCTGCTAATCCGAAAATTGGCAATTATTATAAACATAGAAAACAATGTAAGCTTTTCACGTTAATAGCAATACATATACAAAAGCTGATTAGACGGGTTTGATTTAGTTTTGATTAGACTGGTTTGACTTGTTTTAACTCTAAAACTCCTATTATCATTTTATTTCCTATTTAAATTTTAACTTACCTTGTAGACGTTTCAGCGTATGAGATGAAATCCTTGTTTCCTACAACTCTTTCCATGAGGTGTTATGAAGTTTAATAAGATTCTCTTGGTAATTGTCTATAATTAACATAGGGTTTATCATTAGTAGTATGGTTATTTATTCACATTAGTAACAATTGACCTAATTTTATGGTGAGTTAACCAGACTTTATTTGGAGGTGTGTGTCAGCTTTGTAGGGCTTCTTGAAACAAAGTACCACACACCGGGGCTCAAAGCAAAAGAAATTTATTCTGTCACTTCTCACGGAAGCCAGAAATGCAAAATCAAAGTTTTGGCCATGCCAGCCTCTCTGCAAAGCCTGTAGGAGACTATCTTCCCTTGCATCTTCCAGCATCTGGTAGCCCCAGGAGTTCCTTGGCTTATAGCAGCAGAACTCCAACCGCTGCATCTGTCTTCACAAGTTCTTTCTGTGTTTCCATATCCAAATTTCCCTCATCTCAATAAGGACACCGTTTTGGATTCGGAGCCCACCTCCTCGCACGTGACTTTGTCTTCACTAATTAAATGTTCAATGACTTAAATTCCAAATTAGGTCACATTCTGAGGTACTGAAGGTTAAGACGTCAACATAGCTTTTTGGGGCGTACAAAATTCAACCCATAACAAGATGACTCTGAGATGTTTGGAAGGTCCACTGAACTTCAGTTTATTCACCATTCATCATATGGGCTTTCTTTCCATGTGCTTACAAGGTCCACCATTCTACAATGTGAAAAATTCATAAGAAACTCTTGTTAAAAATTAAATATAGGGTTTCCCTGGTGGCACAGTGGTTGAGAGTCCGCCTGCCGATGCAGGGGGCGCGGGTTCGTGCCCCTGCCGGGAAGATCACCCGTGCCGCGGAGCGGCTGGGCCCGTGAGCCATGGCCGCTGAGCCTGAGCGTCTGGAGCCTGTGCTCCGCAACGGGAGAGGCCCCAGCAGTGAGAGGCTCTCGTAGCGCAAAACTAAATAAATAAATAAAATAAAGAATTACAGTTAAGATAGCCCGTGAACCAGAATTTGCAGGATATTTGGATTGAATTTTGGTGTCTGATTAGTTTTTCAGAAGATACCTTGTGGTTATCCAAAAGAACATACGGTATTGTAAATGCGTTGAAAACCAAAAAGGTCTGTTCTCATCTTTCTATCAGCAATATTAATTGTTCTTTAAAATCCAAGAACCAAAACTTTACCTTACCTCAGGAGAGCATAACCCTTAGTTTTCAAAGAAAATGTGTTAGTGGTTTATTAAAAAAAAAAACACCTAAAAACTATTGTAGCACCAAAGATAAAGACATCAGACTGAGTCACAAAGCTTTTGGGAATTCATCCCCAGCATTGTGATCTCCATTGGGCAGTGACATCCTAATGTCCCTGCTACTTACAGGACCTGCTGGGCAAAGAAAGGAAACTCTGAGACACAGTAGATCACTGGGTAAATCATGTCATTTTTCCAATGATTTTTACTTCTTTCTGCTTTGCACTTTCAGCTTCAAATATTATTTCTTTTTTGCATCTTTCCACCAAGTGTAACTATTGATAGATAAAACTGTTGCCAGCATGTGACTCTGGAGGCCATTAAAAGTCTCTAAAGTACATATACCACGTCTTTCACCTTGACGTGTCAATAGCTCATATCTATGAAAGACAAGAAGACAAGGAAAAGGGGATGAAAATAAATAAGGCAAGACAGCATATTTCTGACTATGACCATATTCAATATTGGGAAAAGCCAGACTCAGCAATGCCTAACTATTAATAAAGCTACTTGACAATAACGAAATATTTTGAGCAATTCCAAAATTTGGGGCATAAATGGATAGGGACATTTCAAGGGCATACATTAATTAGACAAACCTCTCACGGGAGTTTTGCTTGCACAGAGCAGACAACATCTTGAGCTATTTGGGATAAGACACACAGAGCCAGGTACCTCAAATTCCCTTAGGAAATGGATTATTGAAGGCCACAGTACCCATGGAAGAGATTCCAAAACCCTAACTTCTCTTCCTACAATTCAGGTCCCCAAAGGATTGTCAAAGTTGTATTGGGATAAGAAATTTTTGCCATTTTGAAAGGGGCCCTAATGGAGACATGTTGACATGGCGGGGACATTGTGGAGGAGCAAGCTCCCCAAGGAGATGGAAATCTCCAGAAAAATTTTGACTAACAATTCTTTTAGTCCCTAAAACGATGAGAGCGAGGCAGTAGTGAGACAATCCAGACATTTTTCTCCAAAATCAAGTCTGAGGGTTGCATAGCAGAGTTAAAGGATTACTTACCAATTGTTCCAGCCCTGCCTGAATCTGTGTCAACTCTGGTAACGGGTTCGTTTTTCCATCCTTCCTTGCCAACAAGATACCTATTCTGTTTGTAGGCTCAGTAGAAATCTTCCTAGAAGTGGGGTTGCCTGTACTTCATACGGAACTTTATTGACTCCTGTATGAAGCAATTTAACTGAAATTGCCAACTTCGTGGGGAGAACAATGGTCCTTCAGTCACAATTGTTCCCAAATACACTCTTGCTGACATACCTCCAGATGGACACATTGTAGACTGAGATATATACTAAATCAGGCCTGAAAATCCTTGATCTGTAGCCCCAAATCTTTAGGGCCAAAACTCTGTTTTGCGTAGTTAACATGCATGTGTTTCCAGTTTGCAAGGACATTGATGTTACAACTCTTTCACGTCACCACCCTGACCAGCAACCAACTTGTCCTGAAGTGACAGTATCACTTCAAGGCCTGTTCAGGGAGCCATGTGAAGCCAATGCCTCTCATTCGATAGATGTTCCGTACTGTCAAAGGAAGCCTGTGGCCCCATGCTCCCAGTTTTTCCTCACTCTTGCAAATTATACGCATATTAATCCCACCTCAGGCAACCCATTATCACACAAACATCATTCTTCAAAGCCTTCTTCTTTCCCCTCCTTTAATGTATCTCAGGAAAATGTCAACATCTTTCTCTTTTTTTGTTTGTTTGTTTGTTTTGATATTCTTGTCTCCTTTTCCTCTACTTTTTTAGCTTAAAAAATGCTTAATCACAAATGTTGAGTCAATATATTTATATGCTGATAATCCATTATGCCTTTTCGTAGATAAACTCGTCAATGAAAACACGACATTACCACCTCCTGAAACAGTCAGCAATGAAGAAGAAGGTAAAGAACCTATTGAAAAAACTATTCACAGTATTAAAGTTACAACACTGTAGGCAGACCTGGAGCATATCATTATATGACTTAAAACTTTTACTTTCATTAATCTGAGTATTTCGTAAAGTAATAACATGCTTAAAGAATTTGTACTACTACAATTTAAAGCCACTCTAAAATCTTTTAAATGGTAAAAAAAAAAATCTAAGACTCAATTTTCAGATTTACTTGACAAGTGATAGGAAGTGAGCTCTTTTTAAAATACAACTTTATGTTAGTAAAATGTATTACATTTATATTTATATTAAATATATATTTATCTAAAATATCATGTGTGTTTAAATATATATTTATATAAATATATTTAATACATTTTAATACAATTTAAAAATAATGATATAACAATCACATGCTTGAGAAATAAACTTGCCTCTGCTTAGAGTCAATTGTTGGTGTTTCCTAAGATTATCCGTGGGGGAAAGTTCAGAGTGAGAGTTTACAAAATCAAAATTATCCTTTTACTTTTTCTGACAAGAGTATTGTTCCTTATAAAATACTTGTGAAAACATAACAACCCAGGATGGCTCTCCTCGAAGGTCTTGAAAGAGGAGTGGTCTAATTGAAGACAGTGGACTGTCATTACATGAAACCCTATGTTCTCCAGTTCATGCAATCCAAGTATGTTTCTCATATGATTACTCTAATATTATTCACTTTCTTGATATATTTAAATAGAGAAATCTGATCATCCTGGTTGGCCCCTTCTTAAATACCTTCAGTAATTTTCTACTAGGTTTGGGGTCATAGTCTAAGTTCTTAACCAGGCATTCAAGTCTGAAATGATCTGACCATTGAAGAACTTGCCAGTCTCATCTCTGGTCACATTCCTCACCCACATTCTCCACTCCAGACTACCTGAAGCTCTGAGAACTTACCGAACCTGCTTATGACACCTGAGTTTGCTCACCGTGGAATGACCTCTCTCTTACATAGTTTGTCTGGCAAACAATTTCTAGTCCTCTGAGCCTATATGGGAGCATCAGCTCCCTGTCCAAGTGTTTCTGGCCTTTGGAAGTTGAATTAGATCCCTCTGTGCATACCACCTGTGCATCGCTATGAAAGCCCTCATTACCCTGCAACATAATGAACAGTGATTCTTGTCTGTCTCCCAAATTGAGAGCGTGTTCCTTGAGCATAAGACCTTGTTCATTTCTGTAACTTTAATGCCAACCACAGGGTCTGGCACATGATAGGAACTCAAGGTCTAACTTTTAGATGACTAAAGTAACGAATGAATGTTCTATCAAAAATTTACTGAAGCCGGGGCTTCCCTGGTGGCGCAGTGGTTGAGAGTCCGCCTGCCAATGCAGGCGACGCGGGTTCGTGCCCCAGTCCGGGAGGATCTCACGTGCCACGGAGCGCCTGGGCCCGTGAGTCATGGCCGCTGAGCCTGCTCATCCAGAGCCTGTGCTCTGCAAGGGGAGAGGCCACAACAGTGAGAGGCCCGTGTACCGCGCAAAAAAAAAAAAAAAATTTATTTACGCCAAATTACCTTATTTTGTTATCATGTTCTATTTTGTTTTCTAAACAGAACCAATCCAGAGTCCACCTGAGACTGCATTTTGGAAAATATTAGCTGAAGGTACGCTCATAGTAGTTGGGTTGCTGGGAAAATATTTTGGTTTTCTAAAGTCTTCTGTAAGAAAGCCAAGATCAGTGTAAATTGTTCTAATACTGAGAATTAATAAGTCAACATTTTGCTGCCATCATCACATGTAATAGCAAATGTAAAACAAACCCAGAAAGCTGATCAGTGTCACACATTTTCTGATTCTCTCCCCAAAACTCTTATTTTCCTACAAGTGTTGCAATCTAGTCATTTAATTTATGATTAAAAATGTTAAATAAGGCTCTTGCTCAATATAATCCCTCTTTGTATTTGGAGCAGTATGCACATGGAGAGGCATGAATGAATGCAAATTATATATCAAAATATATGCATGCATAAAAGTAATATATAATCATAAATGTACAATCATGCATGTATAAATGTAACATGCATAGCATTTGTATGTATCATGTATAAATGTAACATGCATATCATCTATGTATGCAGACATGTATAAATATAATTCATGTATCACACACATACAAGCATGTGTTATAAATGTGAAATACATACCATATTCAATGGATCCTAGCTTGCAGATTCTGTATTTGTGAATTTACCTGTATCTAAAATTTATCTGGAACCCTCCACTTGCAGAACTTTCACAGTCATTTGTGGACACACACAGAGTAGCAAAAAAAATTTAATTGCTTGATGGTCTTGTTCCTAGCTGAGGTATAACAAAGGACTCCTTTTTTCAGCTCTCATGCTTTAAACAAGTTCCTTTTTTTGTGGTCTACTTAGTGCTAGATGTTTCGCATTTTTGTGCTTTCTGTTGGCGATTTTGCTGTTTTAAATGCCCCCCAAGTATAGTAGTACAATGCTGTTTAATGTTCCTAAACACAAGAAGGCTGTGGTGTACCTCAGGAGAAAAATGTGTGTATTATATAAGCTTCATGTAGGTGTGAGTTATAATGCTGTTGATTGTGAGCTCAGTGTTGATGAATCAGCAGTATATACTAAATAAAGTGTCTCTAAACAGAAACACACACATAAAACAAGGTTAGATATTCATTGGTTGATGAAAATGTAGTGACCAGAGGCTCATAGGAACCTAAGCCTGTATTTCCCTTAGGAACAATGATGGTTCAGTATTCATTGATTCAGTGCTCACATAGCTTAACTGCCATGACTACCATGAACAATGAGAATAAGCTGTATACACACACAAAAGTAAGTGAATTTTGTTTACCATAACACCAATTTATTGTTTAAACAGCTATAAATGCAGACACCAATGAGGACAACCAACGAGATCAAGCTTTTCAGCCAATTCCAAGTAAGAACAAAATACTTCAATTAAAGGGATACATAAATACTTTCACACATTGTAGTGTCTACATGGTGATACTGTTTTCCTCAGTACGGTATAGAATATGTAAGAAGGTAGCATGGTGGCTGACATCATGTCAGAGAGGACATTTACAGTTGTAGGAAAGTTATGTTTCCTAAACAGTGTTCTTCAGTGACCACATTACAGATGACTATTTCCATCTCCCTGTTTTGTAACTTATATTCCTGAAACAGTAAACCAAATGAAGGAGTAGGCAAGTGAACAATATTTAGGATGCAGTTGTCTTAAATTGACAGACATTTTTAGAGCGGTTTTAAGCTTACAGAAAAATTGAGTAGAAAGTACAGGGTTCTCATATATTCCCCCTGCTCAGTTTCCCCTGTTATTAATATCTTTCATTCGTGTGGTGCATTTTTTTAACAATTTATGAGCCAATATTGATACATTGCTATTAACTAAACTTCATAGTTTACATTAGGGTCCACCCTTTGTGTTGTACAATTCTACGGGATTTTGACAAATGCATAATGTCTTGTGTCCACCATTACAATCATACCGAGTAGCTTCATTGACCTAAAAATCCCCTACAACCTACTTAGCCATCCCTCCCTTCCCCAACCCTTGGCAACTACTGATCTTTTCACTGTCTCTATAGTTTTGCCTTTTCCAGAAGGTCAAATCATTGGAAATATACAGTATGTATCCTTTTCAGATTGGCTTCTTTTGCTTAGTAGTATGCATTTAAGATTAAATATAGAAATCTGATCATCCTGGTTGGCCCCTTCTTAAATACCTTCAGTAATTTTCTGCTAGGTTTGGGGTCATAGTCTAAGTTCTTAACCAGGCATTCAAGTCTGAAATGATCTGACCATTGAAGAACTTGCCAGTCTCATCTCTGGTCACATTCCTCACCCACATTCTCCACTCCAGGCTACCTGAAGCTCTCAGAACTTACCGAACCTGCTTATGACACCTGAGTTTGCTCACCGTGGAATGACCTCTCTCTTACATAGTTTGTCTGGCAAACAATTTCTAGTCCTCTGAGCCTATATGGGAGCATCAGCTCCCTGTCCAAGTGTTTCTGGCCTTTGGAAGTTGAATTAGATCCCTCTGTGCATACCACCTGTGCATCGCTATGAAAGCCCTCATTACCCTGCAACATAATGAACAGTGATTCTTGTCTGTCTCCCAAATTGAGAGCGTGTTCCTTGAGCATAAGACCTTGTTCATTTCTGTAACTTTAATGCCAACCACAGGGTCTGGCACATGATAGGAACTCAAGGTCTAACTTTTAGATGACTAAAGTAACAAATGAATGAATGTTCTATCAAAAATTTACTGAAGCCGGGGCTTCCCTGGTGGCGCAGTGGTTGAGAGTCCGCCTGCCAAGGCAGGCGACGCGGGTTCGTGCCCCAGTCCGGGAGGATCTCACATGCCACGGAGCGCCTGGGCCCGTGAGCCATGGCTGCTGAGCCTGCGCATCCAGAGCCTGCGCTCTGCAACGGGAGAGGCCACAACAGTGAGAGGCCCACTTACCGGAAAAAAAAAAAACATTACAGTTAAGATAGCCCATGAACCAGAACTTGCAGGGCATTTGGATTGAAGTTTGGTGTCTGATTAGTTTTTGAGGAGATACCTTGTGCTCATCCAAAAGAATATACGGTATTGTAAATGCTTTGAAAACCAAAAAGGTCTGTTCTCATCTTTCAATCGGCAATATTAATTGTTCTTTTAAATCTAGGAACCAAAAATTTACATTACCTCATGAAAACATAACTCTTAATTTTCAAAGAAAATCTGATAGTGGTTTATGAAAAAAAGAAACACCTAAAAACTGTTGTAGGACCAAAGATAAAGACATCAGACTGAGTCACAAAGCTTTTGGGAATTCATCCCCAGCATTGTGATCTCCATTGGGCAGTGACATCCTAATGTCCCTGCTACTTACAGGACCTGCTGGGCAAAGAAAGGAAACTCTGAGACACAGTAGATCACTGGGTAAATCATGTCATTTTTCCAATGATTTTTATATTGTTTATTTTTTTATGCGGGGTTTTTCACCCAGAGATTACTGGTACGGATCCCACCGATGAAGGTGAGCATTTAAAACTTTCATCAAAATAGCAGATAACAAACATGATCCATTATCCTAGAAAATTGGCCCGTAGCAATTTTTTAAAACATTTTATTTAAGTATAGTTGATTTACAATGCAGTGTTAATTTCTCCTGTACAGAAAGTGACTCAGTTGTACACATATATATTCTTTTTGATATTCTTTTCCATTATGGTTTATCATAGGATCTTAAATATAGTTCCCTGTGCTACACAGTAGGACCTTGTTGTTTATCCATCCTATATACACTAGCTTGCATCTGCTAATCCCAAACTCCCAATCCTTCCCTCTCCACCCCATTGTCAACCACAGTGTGTTCTCTATGTCTGTGAGTCTGTTTCTGTTTCGTAGATATGTTCATTTGTGGCGTATTTTAGATTGCACATGTAAGTAATATCATCTGGTACTTGTCTTTCTCTGTCTGACTTACTTCACTTAGTATGATAATCTCTAGGTCCATCCATGTTGCTGCAGATGACATTATTTCATGCATTTTTATGGCTGAGTAATATTCTATTGTATATATAGACCACGTCTTCTTTATCCATTCATATGTCAGTGGACATTTCGGTTGTTTCCATGTCTTGGCTGTTGTAAATAGTAGTGCTGTGAACATAGGGATGCATTCATTTTTTGAATTATAGTTTTGTCTTGGTTTATGCCCAGGAGTGGGATTGCTGGATCATATGGCAAGTCTATTTTTAGTTTTTACAGGAACCTCCATACTGTTCTCCATAGCAGTTTCACCAATTTTACATTCTCACCAACAGTGTAGGAGGGCTCCCTTTTCTCCACACCCTCTCCAACAATCCGTGGCAATTTCCTATAGGATGATATAAAGTTTATTGTTGGAAATATGGTAAAACTTAGATTTTAAATCTCTGCCTCAAATCCTTGTGAAAAAAATGCAGTTAGAGAAAGAAAATAGTCAGAGAAATCGACATATTTCTGATCTCTGTTCATACTCTTTTTCAGGGCCCGAGAGGACGCCCTTACCTCGGCAGCCTGTGGCTGAACAACCACCTAAAGTGGAAGAAGAAAATAAGGAGTATACTCCTGCTAATCCGAAAATTGGCAATTATTATAAACATAGAAAACAATGTAAGCTTTTCACGTTAATAGCAATACATATACAAAAGCTGATTAGACGGGTTTGATTTAGTTTTGATTAGACTGGTTTGACTTGTTTTAACTCTAAAACTCCTATTATCATTTTATTTCCTATTTAAATTTTAACTTACTTTGTAGACGTTTCAGCGTATGAGATGAAATCCTTGTTTCCTACAACTTTTTTCATGAGGTGTTATGAAGTTTAATAAGATTCTCTTGGTAATTGTCTATAATTAACATAGGGTTTATCATTAGTAGTATGGTTATTTATTCACATTAGTAACAATTGACCTAATTTTATGGTGAGTTAACCAGACTTTATTTGGAGGTGTGTGTCAGCTTTGTAGGGCTTCTTGAAACAAAGTACCACAAACTGGGGCTCAAAGCGAAAGAAATTTATTCTCTCCGTTGTCACAGAAACCAGAAATGCAAAATCAAAGTTTTGGCCATGCCAGCCTCTCTGCAAAGCCTCTAGGAGACTATCTTCCCTTGCATCTTCCAGCATCTGGTAGCCTCAGGAGTTCCTTGGCTTATAGCAGCAGAACTCCAATCGCTGCATCTGTCTTCACGAGTTCTTTCTGTGTTTCCATATACAAATTTCCCTCATCTCAATAAGGACACCGCTTTGGATTAGGAGCCCACCTACTTGCATGTGACTTTGTCTTAACTAATTAAATGTTCAATGACTTAACTTCCAAATTAGGTCACATTCTGAGGTATTGAAGGTTAAGACGTCAACATAGCTTTTTGGGGCATACAAAATTCAACCCATAACAAGATGACTTTGAGATGTTTGGAAGGTCCACTGAAGTTCAATTTATTCACCATTCATCGTATGGGCTTTGTTTCCATGTTCTTACAGGGTCCACCATTCTACAATGTGAAAAATTCGTAAGAAACTCTTGTTAAAAATTAAATATAGGGTTTCCCTGGTGGCGCAGTGGTTGAGAGTCCGCCTGGCGATGCAGGGGACGTGGGTCCGTGCCCCGGTCCGGGAAGATAACACGTGCCGCGGAGCGGCTGGGCCAGTAAGCCATGGCCGCTGAGCCTGCGCATCCGCAGCCTGTGCTCCGCAACGGGAGAGGCCACAGCAGTGAGAGGCCCGCGTACCGCAAGAAAATAAAAAGAAAAGAATTACACTTAAGATAGCCCATGAACCAGAATTTGCAGGGCATTTGGATTGAATTTTGGTGTCTGATTAGTTTTTTAGGAGATACTTTGTGGTTATCCAGAAGAACATACGGTATTGTAAATGCTTTGAAAACCAAAAAGGTCTGTTCTCATCTTTCTGTCAGGAATATTAATTGTTCTTTAAAATCCAGGAACCAAAAATTTACATTACCCATGAAAACATAGTTCTTAATTTTCAAAGAAAATCTGATAGTGGTTTATTAAAAAATTTTAAAAAGAACTCCTAAGAACTATTGTAGGACCAAAGATAAAGACATCAGACTGAGTCACAAAGCTTTTGGAAATTCATCCCCAGCATTTTTATCTCCATTGGGCAGTGCCATCCTAATGTCCCTGCTACTTACAGGACCTGCTGGGCAAAGAAAGGAAACTCTGAAACACAGTAGATCTCTGGGTAAATCATGTCATTTTTCCAGTGATTTTTATATTGTTTATTTTTTTATGTGGGGTTTTTCACCCAGAGATTAGTGGTACGGATCCCACCGATGAAGGTGAGCATTTAAAACTTTCATCAAAATAGCAGACAAGAAACATGATCCATTATCCTATACAATTGGTCCGTAGCCGTCTTTTAAAACATTTTATTGAAGTGTAGTTGATTTACAATGCGGTGTTAATTTCTGCTGTACAGCAAAGTGACTCAGTTGTACACATATATATTCTTTTTGGAAAGAATGGAACATTCTTTTCCATTAAAATTCTTTTCCATTATGGTTTATCATAGGATCTTAAATATAGTTCCCTGTGCTATACAGTAGGACCTTGTTGTTTATCCATCCTATGTACACTAGTTTGCATCTGCTAATCCCAAACTCCCAATCCTTCCCTCTCCACACCCTTGCCAACCACAGTGTGTTCTCTATGTCTGTGAGTCTGTTTCTGTTTCGTAGATATGTTCATTTGTGGCGTATTTTAGATTGCACATGTAAGTAATATCATCTGGTACTTGTCTTTCTCTGTCTGACTTACTTCACTTAGTATGATAATCTCTAGGTCCATCCATGTTGCTGCAGATGACATTATTTCATGCTTTTTTATGGCTGAGTAATATTCTATTGTATATATAGACCACGTCTTCTTTATCCATTCATATGTCAGTGGACATTTCGGTTGTTTCCATGTCTTGGCTGTTGTAAATAGTGGTGCTGTGAACATAGGGATGCATTTATTTTTTGAATTGTAGTTTTGTCTTGGTTTATGCCCAGGAGTGGGATTGCTGGATCATATGGCAACTCTATTTTTAGTGTTTACAGGAACCTCCATACTTTTCTCCATAGCAGTTTCACCAATATTACATTCTCACCAACAGCGTAGGGGGGTTCCCTTTTCTCCACACCCTCTCCAACAATCCGTGGCAATTTCCTATAGGATGATATAAAGTTTATTGTTGGAAATATGGTATAACTTAGATTTTAAATCTCTGCCTCAAATCCTTGTGAAAAAAATGCAGTTAGAGAAAGAAAATAGAGAAATCAACATATGTCTGATCTCTGTTCATACTTTTTTTCAGGGCCCGAGAGGACGCCCTTACCTCGGCAGCCTGTGGCTGAACAACCACCTAAAGTGGAAGAAGAAAATAAGGAGTATACTCCTGCTAATCCGAAAATTGGCAATTATTATAAACATAGAAAACAATGTAAGCTTTTCACGTTAATAGCAATACATATACAAAAGCTGATTAGACGGGTTTGATTTAGTTTTGATTAGACTGGTTTGACTTGTTTTAACTCTAAAACTCCTATTATCATTTTATTTCCTATTTAAATTTTAACTTACCTTGTAGACGTTTCAGCGTATGAGATGAAATCCTTGTTTCCTACAACTCTTTCCATGAGGTGTTATGAAGTTTAATAAGATTCTCTTGGTAATTGTCTATAATTAACATAGGGTTTATCATTAGTAGTATGGTTATTTATTCACATTAGTAACAATTGACCTAATTTTATGGTGAGTTAACCAGACTTTATTTGGAGGTGTGTGTCAGCTTTGTAGGGCTTCTTGAAACAAAGTACCACACACCGGGGCTCAAAGCAAAAGAAATTTATTCTGTCACTTCTCACGGAAGCCAGAAATGCAAAATCAAAGTTTTGGCCATGCCAGCCTCTCTGCAAAGCCTGTAGGAGACTATCTTCCCTTGCATCTTCCAGCATCTGGTAGCCCCAGGAGTTCCTTGGCTTATAGCAGCAGAACTCCAACCGCTGCATCTGTCTTCACAAGTTCTTTCTGTGTTTCCATATCCAAATTTCCCTCATCTCAATAAGGACACCGTTTTGGATTCGGAGCCCACCTCCTCGCACGTGACTTTGTCTTCACTAATTAAATGTTCAATGACTTAAATTCCAAATTAGGTCACATTCTGAGGTACTGAAGGTTAAGACGTCAACATAGCTTTTTGGGGCGTACAAAATTCAACCCATAACAAGATGACTCTGAGATGTTTGGAAGGTCCACTGAACTTCAGTTTATTCACCATTCATCATATGGGCTTTCTTTCCATGTGCTTACAAGGTCCACCATTCTACAATGTGAAAAATTCATAAGAAACTCTTGTTAAAAATTAAATATAGGGTTTCCCTGGTGGCACAGTGGTTGAGAGTCCGCCTGCCGATGCAGGGGGCGCGGGTTCGTGCCCCTGCCGGGAAGATCACCCGTGCCGCGGAGCGGCTGGGCCCGTGAGCCATGGCCGCTGAGCCTGAGCGTCTGGAGCCTGTGCTCCGCAACGGGAGAGGCCCCAGCAGTGAGAGGCTCTCGTAGCGCAAAACTAAATAAATAAATAAAATAAAGAATTACAGTTAAGATAGCCCGTGAACCAGAATTTGCAGGATATTTGGATTGAATTTTGGTGTCTGATTAGTTTTTCAGAAGATACCTTGTGGTTATCCAAAAGAACATACGGTATTGTAAATGCGTTGAAAACCAAAAAGGTCTGTTCTCATCTTTCTATCAGCAATATTAATTGTTCTTTAAAATCCAAGAACCAAAACTTTACCTTACCTCAGGAGAGCATAACCCTTAGTTTTCAAAGAAAATGTGTTAGTGGTTTATTAAAAAAAAAAACACCTAAAAACTATTGTAGCACCAAAGATAAAGACATCAGACTGAGTCACAAAGCTTTTGGGAATTCATCCCCAGCATTGTGATCTCCATTGGGCAGTGACATCCTAATGTCCCTGCTACTTACAGGACCTGCTGGGCAAAGAAAGGAAACTCTGAGACACAGTAGATCACTGGGTAAATCATGTCATTTTTCCAATGATTTTTACTTCTTTCTGCTTTGCACTTTCAGCTTCAAATATTATTTCTTTTTTGCATCTTTCCACCAAGTGTAACTATTGATAGATAAAACTGTTGCCAGCATGTGACTCTGGAGGCCATTAAAAGTCTCTAAAGTACATATACCACGTCTTTCACCTTGACGTGTCAATAGCTCATATCTATGAAAGACAAGAAGACAAGGAAAAGGGGATGAAAATAAATAAGGCAAGACAGCATATTTCTGACTATGACCATATTCAATATTGGGAAAAGCCAGACTCAGCAATGCCTAACTATTAATAAAGCTACTTGACAATAACGAAATATTTTGAGCAATTCCAAAATTTGGGGCATAAATGGATAGGGACATTTCAAGGGCATACATTAATTAGACAAACCTCTCACGGGAGTTTTGCTTGCACAGAGCAGACAACATCTTGAGCTATTTGGGATAAGACACACAGAGCCAGGTACCTCAAATTCCCTTAGGAAATGGATTATTGAAGGCCACAGTACCCATGGAAGAGATTCCAAAACCCTAACTTCTCTTCCTACAATTCAGGTCCCCAAAGGATTGTCAAAGTTGTATTGGGATAAGAAATTTTTGCCATTTTGAAAGGGGCCCTAATGGAGACATGTTGACATGGCGGGGACATTGTGGAGGAGCAAGCTCCCCAAGGAGATGGAAATCTCCAGAAAAATTTTGACTAACAATTCTTTTAGTCCCTAAAACGATGAGAGCGAGGCAGTAGTGAGACAATCCAGACATTTTTCTCCAAAATCAAGTCTGAGGGTTGCATAGCAGAGTTAAAGGATTACTTACCAATTGTTCCAGCCCTGCCTGAATCTGTGTCAACTCTGGTAACGGGTTCGTTTTTCCATCCTTCCTTGCCAACAAGATACCTATTCTGTTTGTAGGCTCAGTAGAAATCTTCCTAGAAGTGGGGTTGCCTGTACTTCATACGGAACTTTATTGACTCCTGTATGAAGCAATTTAACTGAAATTGCCAACTTCGTGGGGAGAACAATGGTCCTTCAGTCACAATTGTTCCCAAATACACTCTTGCTGACATACCTCCAGATGGACACATTGTAGACTGAGATATATACTAAATCAGGCCTGAAAATCCTTGATCTGTAGCCCCAAATCTTTAGGGCCAAAACTCTGTTTTGCGTAGTTAACATGCATGTGTTTCCAGTTTGCAAGGACATTGATGTTACAACTCTTTCACGTCACCACCCTGACCAGCAACCAACTTGTCCTGAAGTGACAGTATCACTTCAAGGCCTGTTCAGGGAGCCATGTGAAGCCAATGCCTCTCATTCGATAGATGTTCCGTACTGTCAAAGGAAGCCTGTGGCCCCATGCTCCCAGTTTTTCCTCACTCTTGCAAATTATACGCATATTAATCCCACCTCAGGCAACCCATTATCACACAAACATCATTCTTCAAAGCCTTCTTCTTTCCCCTCCTTTAATGTATCTCAGGAAAATGTCAACATCTTTCTCTTTTTTTGTTTGTTTGTTTGTTTTGATATTCTTGTCTCCTTTTCCTCTACTTTTTTAGCTTAAAAAATGCTTAATCACAAATGTTGAGTCAATATATTTATATGCTGATAATCCATTATGCCTTTTCGTAGATAAACTCGTCAATGAAAACACGACATTACCACCTCCTGAAACAGTCAGCAATGAAGAAGAAGGTAAAGAACCTATTGAAAAAACTATTCACAGTATTAAAGTTACAACACTGTAGGCAGACCTGGAGCATATCATTATATGACTTAAAACTTTTACTTTCATTAATCTGAGTATTTCGTAAAGTAATAACATGCTTAAAGAATTTGTACTACTACAATTTAAAGCCACTCTAAAATCTTTTAAATGGTAAAAAAAAAAATCTAAGACTCAATTTTCAGATTTACTTGACAAGTGATAGGAAGTGAGCTCTTTTTAAAATACAACTTTATGTTAGTAAAATGTATTACATTTATATTTATATTAAATATATATTTATCTAAAATATCATGTGTGTTTAAATATATATTTATATAAATATATTTAATACATTTTAATACAATTTAAAAATAATGATATAACAATCACATGCTTGAGAAATAAACTTGCCTCTGCTTAGAGTCAATTGTTGGTGTTTCCTAAGATTATCCGTGGGGGAAAGTTCAGAGTGAGAGTTTACAAAATCAAAATTATCCTTTTACTTTTTCTGACAAGAGTATTGTTCCTTATAAAATACTTGTGAAAACATAACAACCCAGGATGGCTCTCCTCGAAGGTCTTGAAAGAGGAGTGGTCTAATTGAAGACAGTGGACTGTCATTACATGAAACCCTATGTTCTCCAGTTCATGCAATCCAAGTATGTTTCTCATGTGATTACTCTAATATTATTCACTTTCTTGATATATTTAAATAGAGAAATCTGATCATCCTGGTTGGCCCCTTCTTAAATACCTTCAGTAATTTTCTACTAGGTTTGGGGTCATAGTCTAAGTTCTTAACCAGGCATTCAAGTCTGAAATGATCTGAACATTGAAGAACTTGCCAGTCTCATCTCTGGTCACATTCCTCACCCGCATTCTCCACTCCAGACTACCTGAAGCTCTGAGAACTTACCAAACCTGCTTATGACACCTGAGTTTGCTCACCGTGGAATGACCTCTCTCTTACATAGTTTGTCTGGCAAACAATTTCTAGTCCTCTGAGCCTATATGGGAGCATCAGCTCCCTGTCCAAGTGTTTCTGGCCTTTGGAAGTTGAATTAGATCCCTCTGTGCATACCACCTGTGCATCGCTATGAAAGCCCTCATTACCCTGCAACATAATGAACAGTGATTCTTGTCTGTCTCCCAAATTGAGAGCGTGTTCCTTGAGCATAAGACCTTGTTCATTTCTGTAACTTTAATGCCAACCACAGGGTCTGGCACATGATAGGAACTCAAGGTCTAACTTTTAGATGACTAAAGTAACGAATGAATTTTCTATCAAAAATTTACTGAAGCCGGGGCTTCCCTGGTGGCGCAGTGGTTGAGAGTCCGCCTGCCAATGCAGGCGACGCGGGTTCGTGCCTCAGTCCGGGAGGATCTCACGTGCCACGGAGCGCCTGGGCCCGTGAGCCATGGCCGCTGAGCCTGCGCATCCAGAGCCTGTGCTCTGCAAGGGGAGAGGCCACAACAGTGAGAGGCCCGCGTACCGCACAAAAAAAAAAAAAAAAAAAATTATTTACGCCAAATTACCTTATTTTGTTATCATGTTCTATTTTGTTTTCTAAACAGAACCAATCCAGAGTCCACCTGAGACTGCATTTTGGAAAATATTAGCTGAAGGTACGCTCATAGTAGTTGGGTTGCTGGGAAAATGTTTTGGTTTTCTAAAGTCTTCTGTAAGAAAGCCAAGATCAGTGTAAATTGTTCTAATACTGAGAATTAATAAGCCAACATTTTGCTGCCATCATCACATGTAATAGCAAATGTAAAACAAACCCAGAAAGCTGATCAGTGTCACACATTTTCTGATTCTCTCCCCAAAACTCTTATTTTCCTACAAGTGTTGCAATCTAGTCATTTAATTTATGATTAAAAATGTTAAATAAGGCTCTTGCTCAATATAATCCCTCTTTGTATTTGGAGCAGTATGCACATGGAGAGGCATGAATGAATGCAAATTATATATCAAAATATATGCATGCATAAAAGTAATATATAATCATAAATGTACAATCATGCATGTATAAATGTAACATGCATAGCATTTGTATGTATCATGTATAAATGTAACATGCATATCATCTATGTATGCAGACATGTATAAATATAATTCATGTATCACACACATACAAGCATGTGTTATAAATGTGAAATACATACCATATTCAATGGATCCTAGCTTGCAGATTCTGTATTTGTGAATTTACCTGTATCTAAAATTTATCTGGAACCCTCCACTTGCAGAACTTTCACAGTCATTTGTGGACACACACAGAGTAGCAAAAAAAATTTAATTGCTTGATGGTCTTGTTCCTAGCTGAGGTATAACAAAGGACTCCTTTTTTCAGCTCTCATGCTTTAAACAAGTTCCTTTTTTTGTGGTCTACTTAGTGCTAGATGTTTCGCATTTTTGTGCTTTCTGTTGGCGATTTTGCTGTTTTAAATGCCCCCCAAGTATAGTAGTACAATGCTGTTTAATGTTCCTAAACACAAGAAGGCTGTGGTGTACCTCAGGAGAAAAATGTGTGTATTATATAAGCTTCATGTAGGTGTGAGTTATAATGCTGTTGATTGTGAGCTCAGTGTTGATGAATCAGCAGTATATACTAAATAAAGTGTCTCTAAACAGAAACACACACATAAAACAAGGTTAGATATTCATTGGTTGATGAAAATGTAGTGACCAGAGGCTCATAGGAACCTAAGCCTGTATTTCCCTTAGGAACAATGATGGTTCAGTATTCATTGATTCAGTGCTCACATAGCTTAACTGCCATGACTACCATGAACAATGAGAATAAGCTGTATACACACACAAAAGTAAGTGAATTTTGTTTACCATAACACCAATTTATTGTTTAAACAGCTATAAATGCAGACACCAATGAGGACAACCAACGAGATCAAGCTTTTCAGCCAATTCCAAGTAAGAACAAAATACTTCAATTAAAGGGATACATAAATACTTTCACACATTGTAGTGTCTACATGGTGATACTGTTTTCCTCAGTACGGTATAGAATATGTAAGAAGGTAGCATGGTGGCTGACATCATGTCAGAGAGGACATTTACAGTTGTAGGAAAGTTATGTTTCCTAAACAGTGTTCTTCAGTGACCACATTACAGATGACTATTTCCATCTCCCTGTTTTGTAACTTATATTCCTGAAACAGTAAACCAAATGAAGGAGTAGGCAAGTGAACAATATTTAGGATGCAGTTGTCTTAAATTGACAGACATTTTTAGAGCGGTTTTAAGCTTACAGAAAAATTGAGTAGAAAGTACAGGGTTCTCATATATTCCCCCTGCTCAGTTTCCCCTGTTATTAATATCTTTCATTCGTGTGGTGCATTTTTTTAACAATTTATGAGCCAATATTGATACATTGCTATTAACTAAACTTCATAGTTTACATTAGGGTCCACCCTTTGTGTTGTACAATTCTACGGGATTTTGACAAATGCATAATGTCTTGTGTCCACCATTACAATCATACCGAGTAGCTTCATTGACCTAAAAATCCCCTACAACCTACTTAGCCATCCCTCCCTTCCCCAACCCTTGGCAACTACTGATCTTTTCACTGTCTCTATAGTTTTGCCTTTTCCAGAAGGTCAAATCATTGGAAATATACAGTATGTATCCTTTTCAGATTGGCTTCTTTTGCTTAGTAGTATGCATTTAAGATTAAATATAGAAATCTGATCATCCTGGTTGGCCCCTTCTTAAATACCTTCAGTAATTTTCTGCTAGGTTTGGGGTCATAGTCTAAGTTCTTAACCAGGCATTCAAGTCTGAAATGATCTGACCATTGAAGAACTTGCCAGTCTCATCTCTGGTCACATTCCTCACCCACATTCTCCACTCCAGGCTACCTGAAGCTCTCAGAACTTACCGAACCTGCTTATGACACCTGAGTTTGCTCACCGTGGAATGACCTCTCTCTTACATAGTTTGTCTGGCAAACAATTTCTAGTCCTCTGAGCCTATATGGGAGCATCAGCTCCCTGTCCAAGTGTTTCTGGCCTTTGGAAGTTGAATTAGATCCCTCTGTGCATACCACCTGTGCATCGCTATGAAAGCCCTCATTACCCTGCAACATAATGAACAGTGATTCTTGTCTGTCTCCCAAATTGAGAGCGTGTTCCTTGAGCATAAGACCTTGTTCATTTCTGTAACTTTAATGCCAACCACAGGGTCTGGCACATGATAGGAACTCAAGGTCTAACTTTTAGATGACTAAAGTAACAAATGAATGAATGTTCTATCAAAAATTTACTGAAGCCGGGGCTTCCCTGGTGGCGCAGTGGTTGAGAGTCCGCCTGCCAAGGCAGGCGACGCGGGTTCGTGCCCCAGTCCGGGAGGATCTCACATGCCACGGAGCGCCTGGGCCCGTGAGCCATGGCTGCTGAGCCTGCGCATCCAGAGCCTGCGCTCTGCAACGGGAGAGGCCACAACAGTGAGAGGCCCACTTACCGGAAAAAAAAAAAACATTACAGTTAAGATAGCCCATGAACCAGAACTTGCAGGGCATTTGGATTGAAGTTTGGTGTCTGATTAGTTTTTGAGGAGATACCTTGTGCTCATCCAAAAGAATATACGGTATTGTAAATGCTTTGAAAACCAAAAAGGTCTGTTCTCATCTTTCAATCGGCAATATTAATTGTTCTTTTAAATCTAGGAACCAAAAATTTACATTACCTCATGAAAACATAACTCTTAATTTTCAAAGAAAATCTGATAGTGGTTTATGAAAAAAAGAAACACCTAAAAACTGTTGTAGGACCAAAGATAAAGACATCAGACTGAGTCACAAAGCTTTTGGGAATTCATCCCCAGCATTGTGATCTCCATTGGGCAGTGACATCCTAATGTCCCTGCTACTTACAGGACCTGCTGGGCAAAGAAAGGAAACTCTGAGACACAGTAGATCACTGGGTAAATCATGTCATTTTTCCAATGATTTTTATATTGTTTATTTTTTTATGCGGGGTTTTTCACCCAGAGATTACTGGTACGGATCCCACCGATGAAGGTGAGCATTTAAAACTTTCATCAAAATAGCAGATAACAAACATGATCCATTATCCTAGAAAATTGGCCCGTAGCAATTTTTTAAAACATTTTATTTAAGTATAGTTGATTTACAATGCAGTGTTAATTTCTCCTGTACAGAAAGTGACTCAGTTGTACACATATATATTCTTTTTGATATTCTTTTCCATTATGGTTTATCATAGGATCTTAAATATAGTTCCCTGTGCTACACAGTAGGACCTTGTTGTTTATCCATCCTATATACACTAGCTTGCATCTGCTAATCCCAAACTCCCAATCCTTCCCTCTCCACCCCATTGTCAACCACAGTGTGTTCTCTATGTCTGTGAGTCTGTTTCTGTTTCGTAGATATGTTCATTTGTGGCGTATTTTAGATTGCACATGTAAGTAATATCATCTGGTACTTGTCTTTCTCTGTCTGACTTACTTCACTTAGTATGATAATCTCTAGGTCCATCCATGTTGCTGCAGATGACATTATTTCATGCATTTTTATGGCTGAGTAATATTCTATTGTATATATAGACCACGTCTTCTTTATCCATTCATATGTCAGTGGACATTTCGGTTGTTTCCATGTCTTGGCTGTTGTAAATAGTAGTGCTGTGAACATAGGGATGCATTCATTTTTTGAATTATAGTTTTGTCTTGGTTTATGCCCAGGAGTGGGATTGCTGGATCATATGGCAAGTCTATTTTTAGTTTTTACAGGAACCTCCATACTGTTCTCCATAGCAGTTTCACCAATTTTACATTCTCACCAACAGTGTAGGAGGGCTCCCTTTTCTCCACACCCTCTCCAACAATCCGTGGCAATTTCCTATAGGATGATATAAAGTTTATTGTTGGAAATATGGTAAAACTTAGATTTTAAATCTCTGCCTAAAATCCTTGTGAAAAAATGCAGTTAGAGAAAGAAAATAGTCAGAGAAATCGACATATTTCTGATCTCTGTTCATACTCTTTTTCAGGGCCCGAGAGGACGCCCTTACCTCGGCAGCCTGTGGCTGAACAACCACCTAAAGTGGAAGAAGAAAATAAGGAGTATACTCCTGCTAATCCGAAAATTGGCAATTATTATAAACATAGAAAACAATGTAAGCTTTTCACGTTAATAGCAATACATATACAAAAGCTGATTAGACGGGTTTGATTTAGTTTTGATTAGACTGGTTTGACTTGTTTTAACTCTGAAACTCCTATTATCATTTTATTTCCTATTTAAATTTTAACTTACTTTGTAGACGTTTCAGCGTATGAGATGAAATCCTTGTTTCCTACAACTTTTTTCATGAGGTGTTATGAAGTTTAATAAGATTCTCTTGGTAATTGTCTATAATTAACATAGGGTTTATCATTAGTAGTATGGTTATTTATTCACATTAGTAACAATTGACCTAATTTTATGGTGAGTTAACCAGACTTTATTTGGAGGTGTGTGTCAGCTTTGTAGGGCTTCTTGAAACAAAGTACCACAAACTGGGGCTCAAAGCGAAAGAAATTTATTCTCTCCGTTGTCACAGAAACCAGAAATGCAAAATCAAAGTTTTGGCCATGCCAGCCTCTCTGCAAAGCCTCTAGGAGACTATCTTCCCTTGCATCTTCCAGCATCTGGTAGCCTCAGGAGTTCCTTGGCTTATAGCAGCAGAACTCCAATCGCTGCATCTGTCTTCACGAGTTCTTTCTGTGTTTCCATATACAAATTTCCCTCATCTCAATAAGGACACCGCTTTGGATTAGGAGCCCACCTACTTGCATGTGACTTTGTCTTAACTAATTAAATGTTCAATGACTTAACTTCCAAATTAGGTCACATTCTGAGGTATTGAAGGTTAAGACGTCAACATAGCTTTTTGGGGCATACAAAATTCAACCCATAACAAGATGACTTTGAGATGTTTGGAAGGTCCACTGAAGTTCAATTTATTCACCATTCATCGTATGGGCTTTGTTTCCATGTTCTTACAAGGTCCACCATTCTACAATGTGAAAAATTCGTAAGAAACTCTTGTTAAAAATTAAATATAGGGTTTCCCTGGTGGCGCCAGTGGTTGAGAGTCCGCCTGCCGATGCAGTGGATGCGTATTCGTGCCCCGGTCCGGGAAGATCACACATGCCGCGGAGCGGCTGGGCCCGTAAGCCATGGCCGCTGAGCCTGCGCGTCCAGAGTCTGTGCTCCACAACAGGAGAGTCCACAGCAGTGAGAGGCCTGCGTACCGCAAAAAAAAAAAAAAAAAAAAATGTTTTACAGTTAAGATAGCCCATGAACCAGAATTTGCAGGGCACTTGGATTGAATTTTGGTGTCTGATTAGTTTTTTAGGAGATACCTTGTGCTCATCCAAAAGAACATACGGTATTGTAAATGCTTTGAAAACCAAAAAGGTCTGTTCTCATCTTTCAATCAGCAATATTAATTGTTCTTTAAAATCTAGGAACCAAAAATTTACATTACCTCATGAAAACATAACCCTTAATTTTCAAAGAAAATCTGATAGTGGTTTATGAAAAGACACCTAAAACCTGTTGTTATACCAAAGATAAAGACATCAGACTGAGTCACAAAGCTCTTGGAAATTCATCCCCAGCATTCTGATCTCCATTTGGCAGTGACATGCTAATGTCCCTGCTACTTACAGGACCTGCTGGGCAAAGAAAGGAAACTCTGAGACACAGTAGATCACTGGGTGAATCATGTCAGTTTTCCAATGATTTTTATATTGTTTATTTTTTTATGTGGGTTTTTCACCCAGAGATTAGTGGTACGGATCCCACCGATGAAGGTGAGCATTTAAAACTTTCCTCAAAATAGCAGATAAGAAACATGATCCATTATCCTAGAAAATTGGTCCGTAGCAATTTTTTAAAACATTTTATTTAAGTATAGTTGATTTACAATGCAGTGTTAATTTCTCCTGTACAGCAAAGTGACTCAGTTGTACACATATATATTCTTTTTGATATTCTTTTCCATTATGGTTTATCATAGGATCTTAAATATAGTTCCCTGTGCTATACAGTAGGACCTTGTTGTTTATCCATCCTATATACACTAGCTTGCATCTGCTAATCCCAAACTCCCAATCCTTCCCTCTCCACCCCATTGTCAACCACAGTGTGTTCTCTATGTCTGTGAGTCTGTTTCTGTTTCGTAGATATGTTCATTTGTGGCGTATTTTAGATTGCACATGTAAGTAATATCATCTGGTACTTGTCTTTCTCTGTCTGACTTACTTCACTTAGTATGATAATCTCTAGGTCCATCCATGTTGCTGCAGATGACATTATTTCATGCATTTTTATGGCTGAGTAATATTCTATTGTATATATAGACCACGTCTTCTTTATCCATTCATATGTCAGTGGACATTTCGGTTGTTTCCATGTCTTGGCTGTTGTAAATAGTAGTGCTGTGAACATAGGGATGCATTCATTTTTTGAATTATAGTTTTGTCTTGGTTTATGCCCAGGAGTGGGATTGCTGGATCATATGGCAAGTCTATTTTTAGTTTTTACAGGAACCTCCATACTGTTCTCCATAGCAGTTTCACCAATTTTACATTCTCACCAACAGCGTAGGAGGGCTCCCTTTTCTCCACACCCTCTCCAACAATCCGTGGCAATTTCCTATAGGATGATATAAAGTTTATTGTTGGAAATATGGTATAACTTAGATTTTAAATCTCTGCCTCAAATCCTTGTGAAAAAAATGCAGTTAGAGAAAGAAAATAGTCAGAGAAATCGACATATTTCTGATCTCTGTTCATACTCTTTTTCAGGGCCCGAGAGGACGCCCTTACCTCGGCAGCCTGTGGCTGAACAACCACCTAAAGTGGAAGAAGAAAATAAGGAGTATACTCCTGCTAATCCGAAAATTGGCAATTATTATAAACATAGAAAACAATGTAAGCTTTTCACGTTAATAGCAATACATATACAAAAGCTGATTAGACGGGTTTGATTTAGTTTTGATTAGACTGGTTTGACTTGTTTTAACTCTAAAACTCCTATTATCATTTTATTTCCTATTTAAATTTTAACTTACTTTGTAGACGTTTCAGCGTATGAGATGAAATCCTTGTTTCCTACAACTTTTTTCATGAGGTGTTATGAAGTTTAATAAGATTCTCTTGGTAATTGTCTATAATTAACATAGGGTTTATCATTAGTAGTATGGTTATTTATTCACATTAGTAACAATTGACCTAATTTTATGGTGAGTTAACCAGACTTTATTTGGAGGTGTGTGTCAGCTTTGTAGGGCTTCTTGAAACAAAGTACCACAAACTGGGGCTCAAAGCGAAAGAAATTTATTCTGTCACTTCTCACGGAAGCCAGAAATGCAAAATCAAAGTTTTGGCCATGCCAGCCTCTCTGCAAAGCCTCTAGGAGACTATCTTCCCTTGCATCTTCCAGTATCTGGTAGCCCCATGAGTTCCTTGGCTTATAGCAGCAGAACTCCAATCGCTGCATCTGTCTTCACGAGTTCTTTCTGTGTTTCCATATACAAATTTCCCTCATCTCAATAAGGACACCGCTTTGGATTAGGAGCCCACCTACTTGCATGTGACTTTGTCTTAACTAATTAAATGTTCAATGACTTAACTTCCAAATTAGGTCACATTCTGAGGTATTGAAGGTTAAGACGTCAACATAGCTTTTTGGGGCATACAAAATTCAACCCATAACAAGATGACTTTGAGATGTTTGGAAGGTCCACTGAAGTTCAGTTTATTCACCATTCATCGTATGGGCTTTGTTTCCATGTTCTTACAAGGTCCACCATTCTACAATGTGAAAAATTCGTGAGAAACTCTTGTTAAAAATTAAATATAGTGTTTCCCTGGTCGCGCCAGTGGTTGAGAGTCCGCCTGCCTATGCAGTGGACGCGTATTCGTGCCCCGGTCCGGGAAGGTCACACATGCCGCGGAGCGGCTGGGCCCGTGAGCCATGGCCGCTGAGCCTGCGCATCCGGAGCCTGTGCTCTGCATCGGGAGAGGCCACAGAAATGAGCGGCCTGCGTACCGCAAAAAAAAACAGACCAAAGAAAAAAAACAAACTAACAAAAATTAAATAGTATTGAGATTAAATCTGATTATCCTGCAATCTTTCATAATATTAATCGAAGATAAAATAGAAATAGTATTAAGATATACACATGTACATTCACTCAAGTACTTTGAAAACTATAATACATAAGTTGTATTTCTGTATGTTCTTTGGTGAATCACTGTCCTCTTTTGTAAGTTCAAAAAATCACTGATGCTTCACAGAGGTCAATTGCCAGGTTTCATAGCTACGAAGAAGCAGAGTCACTAGTGGTGTCCAGTCTGTTCACCACAGGCTGCCTCTACTGTATGCAAAATCATGCAGTTATTTCCTTTTCAGGATGTATCTCTATTTTGAATTTCCAGAGGGTAAATAAATTAAGAGCCTGATATTTACTTAGATTGAAGAAAAAAATCTTTCTTACACACACACATATATATATAAAATATAAATGGGATTATACGAAAGGATTGTATTATGACTTGCTTTTTTCATTTAACAACTCCAGAGCTCTTTTCACATCTACCTCCTTATTTTTAATGGATATATACTGTTCCATAAAATGATATGTTCCATAATTTATCCACTATCTCATTAAAGAATTAGATTATGTGCAGTTTTTTCCCTGTACATTCTTCTCATGTACACTTGTGTGTATCTCTCTTTGGATAGATACCTAATACTGGAATTTTTGAATCAAGGATTAATCTTTTAAAATATTGATAGATACCACAAATTGTACTCCAAACCTTATCTACCAATTTACATCCCCCAAGAATGCACCACAATATCACATCACATACAATGAATATTGTTAATCATATTTTGTGAATAAGTGAGAATTTTTCATTACTGTTGTAATTTGCACTCTGATTCCTTTTGAAACTGAGGATTTTTCTCTGTATTTACTGGGCATTTTTATTTCTACTTCCATGATTTACCTGTTCATATCCTTGGCCCATTTTTCTATTAGGTTGTATTTTATTTGTTTGTAGGGGCTCTTTTTATGTTTTGTATATTAATTTTTTCTCTATGATAAAAGTAACAAGTATTTTCTCCCAAGCTGTTGCTTATCTTTAAACTTATTTAGGTATCTTAATCACAGAGAAAATTTTAAATTTTATGAGATCAATTCTTGATTAATTTCTTCTTCATTTTGTATCTTATTTAGGTAGGCCTTATCCAATCCAAGATATTAAATTATTTTCCAATTTTTGGATAATTTTTTATTTTTGTTTAAACTCTTAGGTCTTAAATCCAATTATCTTTGTATATGGCATAAAATATGCATAAAACTTTACATTTTTCCAGGAGGATTGCCGGTTGTCTAACACTAGTTCCCTACTGATATGACACTCACATTTAATATAATCTAAATTCCATTTGAAATTGTTCAGTTGCTACCTTTTTATTGTTTCTTTTATCTGTCTTTCCCTACAAAAATACCACAGTGTTTTAATTTTTATACTTTCATAACTCATAACATGAATATTGAGCTGTGATTTCCTTTTATTTCTCCATAGATCTAGTCCAGAAATTCTTCAAAATTAATGGCAGTGTGTGTGTGTGTGTGTGTGTGTGTGTGTGTGTGTTGGGGAAGTGAATATATATATTTATATACTAAACACACATATACATTCATGTGTGTAAAATTTTCTGTCATTTCATGAGATTTTGGAAAGTGGAGACATGCATATGAATGTTCAGTCTGGCATCTTGATCCAATTTACTTTGACTCTGGTTGGGTGGGCATGTCCATTAGTTTTGAATTACAACCAGCCTCACTGACAACTCTTAATAGCAGGCTTCTTTATGTGCATGTGTAAATGTGAATCTGTTGGGGAGATCTTGATTGTTACTGAAGTATGTGCTTTTTAAGCTGAACTATTACAGTCTAACAGAAGGTTCAAGGGCAAGTGAATGCTTCTTACTTGGCTAAAATTTGACAATGTTAATACAAACAGTGATAATATTACACATCTACAAATCCTTTGGGCACCTATTATGCACCTATATATGTTTTTTTGCAATTTCCTTAATAATTTCTTTTCAGAAATAATCAGTTAGTATAAGGATACTAGTTTGGCTTTTTTCCCCATGAATTTTATTTTTGACCCTTGCCCCACTTGTTATTTTGTAGCTGAAGAATGTCTCAAATACTTTATTATTCTTTTCTTGGAATTAGTTAGTGCATATGTTTTAAGAAAAAAAACATCTGGTGAGGAAAAATGTAAAAGGAACAAGAAGGGACTTAGCAAGCTGCTGAAAAATTTTGATCTTATTAGAGATTAGAGATTATTTAGATCTTTTTAGATGTGTTTACATCACAAAATCCAAATGGCACACAGTCTGAAATACCTGTGAGAACAACAACTGACCTGAATTTTTCTCTAAGAAACTCTTAAGTACTGAAAGGCACCATTGCAAATATGAAGAACCCTTAAAGCAAGATTCCAAAATAGCACTACAGAGTATTGGGTAGGAAAAAGGTCTTAGTGGAGCTAATGTCATCAGGGAGTCTCAGTTCCTAAAATAGGGAGACTCCACGATAGCCATTGCACTGATAAATTCAGAAGGCAAGGACGTTCTTATATTTCTTAGCCTCATATTTTTGGTTTGTGTGGACAGGAAAATGAAATAACTAAATTTAGGACTCTAGAAAATTGTTTTTTCTTTTTTTTTTTTTTTTTTTTTTTTTTTTGCTGTATGCGGGCCTCTCACTGTTGTGGCCTCTCCCGTTGCGGAGCACAGGCTCCGGATGCGCAGGCCCAGCGGCCATGGCTCACGGGCCCAGCAGCTCCGCGGCATATGGGATCCTCCCAGACCGGGGCACGAACCCGTATCCCCTGCATCGGCAGGCGGACTCTCAACCACTGCGCCACCAGGGAGAAAATTGTTTTTTCTTAAACCCACAGTTTTACTTCTTTCTGCTTTGCACTTTCAACTTCAAATATTATTTCTTTTTTGCATCTTTCCACCAAGTGTAACTATTGATAGATAAAACTGTTGCCAGCATGTGACTCTGGAGGCCATTAAAAGTCTCTAAAGTACATATACCACGTCTTTCACCTTGACGTGTCAATAGCTCATGTCTATGAAAGACAAGAAGACAAGGAAAAGGGGATGAAAATAAATAAGGCAAGACAGCATATTTCTGACTATGACCATATTCAATATTGGGAAAAGCCAGACTCAGCAATGCCTAACTATGAATAAAGCTACTTGACAATAACGAAATATTTTGAGCAATTCCAAAATTTGGGGCATAAATGGATAGGGACATTTCAAGGGCATACATTAATTAGACAAACCTCTCATGGGAATTTTGCTTGCACACAGCAGACAACATCTTGAGCTATTTGGGATAAGACACACAGAGCCAGGTACCTCAAATTCCCTTAGGAAATGGATTATTGAGGACCACAGTACCCATGGAAGAGATTCCAAAACCCTAACTTCTCTTCCTACAATTCAGGTCCCCAAAGGATTGTCAAAGTTGTATTGGGATAAGAAATTTTTGCCATTTTGAAAGGGGCCCTAACAGAGGGAGACATGTTGACATGGCGGGGACATTGTGGAGGAGCAAGCTCCCCAAGGAGATGGAAATCTCCAGAAAAATTTTGACTAACAATTCTTTTAGTCCCTAAAACGATGAGAGCGAGGCAGTAGTGAGACAATCCAGACATTTTTCTCCAAAATCAAGTCTGAGGGTTGCATAGCAGAGTTAAAGGATTACTTACCAATTGTTCCAGCCCTGCCTGAATCTGTGTCAACTCTGGTAACGGGTTCGTTTTTCCATCCTTCCTTGCCAACAAGATACCTATTCTGTTTGTAGGCTCAGTAGAAATCTTCCTAGAAGTGGGGTTGCCTGTACTTCATACGGAACTTTATTGACTCCTGTATGAAGCAATTTAACTGAAATTGCCAACTTCGTGGGGAGAACAATGGTCCTTCAGTCACAATTGTTCCCAAATACACTCTTGCTGACATACCTCCAGATGGACACATTGTAGACTGAGATATATACTAAATCAGGCCTGAAAATCCTTGATTTGTAGCCCCAAATCTTTAGGGCCAAAACTCTGTTTTGAGTAGTTAACATGCATGTGTTTCCAGTTTGCAAGGACATTGATGTTACAACTCTTTCACGTCACCACCCTGACCAGCAACCAACTTGTCCTGAAGTGACAGTATCACTTCAAGGCCTGTTCAGGGAGCCATGTGAAGCCAATGCCTCTCATTCCATAGATGTTCCGTACTGTCAAAGGAAGCCTGTGGCCCCACGCTCCCAGTTTTTCCTCACTCTTGCAAATTATACGCATATTAATCCCACCTCAGGCAACCCATTATCACACAAACATCATTCTTCAAAGCCTTCTTCTTTCCCCTCCTTTAAGGTATCTCAGGAAAATGTCAACATCTCTCTCTTTGTTTTTTTTGTTTGTTTGTTTTGATATTTTTGTCTCCTTTTCTTCTACTTTTTTAGCTTAAAAAATGCTTAATCACAAATGTTGAGTCAATATATTTATATGCTGATAATCCATTATGCCTTTTCGTAGATAAACTCGTCAATGAAAACACGACATTACCACCTCCTGAAACAGTCAGCAATGAAGAAGAAGGTAAAGAACCTATTGAAAAAACTATTCACGGTATTAAAGTTACAACACTGTAGGCAGACCTGGAGCATATCATTATATGACTTAAAACTTTTACTTTCATTAATCTGAGTATTTCGTAAAGTAATAACATGCTTAAAGAATTTGTACTACTACAATTTAAAGCCACTCTAAAATCTTTTAAATGGTAAAAAAAAATCTAAGACTGAATTTTCAGATTTACTTGACAAGTGATAGGAAGTGAGCTCTTTTTAAAATACAACTTTATGTTAGTAAAATGTATTACATTTATATTTATATTAAATATATATTTATCTAAAATATCATGTGTGTATATATTCATATAAATATATTTAGTACATTTTAATATAATTTAAAAATAATGATATAACAATCACATGCTTGAGAAATAAACTTGCCTCTGCTTAGAGTCAATTGTTGGTGTTTCCTAAGATTATCCGTGGGGGAAAGTTCAGAGTGAGAGTTTACAAAATCAAAATTATCCTTTTACTTTTTCTGACAAGAGTATTGTTCCTTATAAAATACTTGTGAAAACATAACAACCCAGGATGGCTCTCCTCGAAGGTCTTGAAAGAGGAGTGGTCTAATTTAAGACAGTGGACTGTCATTACGTGAAACCCTATGTTCTCCAGTTCATGCAATCCAAGTATGTTTCTCATATGATTACTCTAATATTATTCACTTTCTTGATATATTTAAATAGAGAAATCTGATCATCCTGGTTGGCCCCTTCTTAAATACCTTCAGTAATTTTCTACTAGGTTTGGGGTCATAGTCTAAGTTCTTAACCAGGCATTCAAGTCTGAAATGATCTGACCATTGAAGAACTTGCCAGTCTCATCTCTGGTCACATTCCTCACCCACATTCTCCACTCCAGACTACCTGAAGCTCTGAGAACTTACCAAACCTGCTTATGACACCTGAGTTTGCTCACCGTGGAATGACCTCTCTCTTACATAGTTTGTCTGGCAAACAATTTCTAGTCCTCTGAGCCTATATGGGAGCATCAGCTCCCTGTCCAAGTGTTTCTGGCCTTTGGAAGTTGAATTAGATCCCTCTGTGCATACCACCTGTGCATCGCTATGAAAGCCCTCATTACCCTGCAACATAATGAACAGTGATTCTTGTCTGTCTCCCAAATTGAGAGCGTGTTCCTTGAGCATAAGACCTTGTTCATTTCTGTAACTTTAATGCCAACCACAGGGTCTGGCACATGATAGGAACTCAAGGTCTAACTTTTAGATGACTAAAGTAACGAATGAATGTTCTATCAAAAATTTACTGAAGCCGGGGCTTCCCTGGTGGCGCAGTGGTTGAGAGTCCGCCTGCCAAGGCAGGCGACGCGGGTTCGTGCCTCAGTCCGGGAGGATCTCACGTGCCACGGAGCGCCTGGGCCCGTGAGCCATGGCCGCTGAGCCTGCGCATCCAGAGCCTGTGCTCTGCAAGGGGAGAGGCCACAACAGTGAGAGGCCCGCGTACCGCACAAAAAAAAAAAAAAAAAAATTATTTACGCCAAATTACCTTATTTTGTTATCATGTTCTATTTTGTTTTCTAAACAGAACCAATCCAGACTCCACCTGAGACTGCATTTTGGAAAATATTAGCTGAAGGTACGCTCATAGTAGTTGGGTTGCTGGGAAAATGTTTTGGTTTTCTAAAGTCTTCTGTAAGAAAGCCAAGATCAGTGTAAATTGTTCTAATACTGAGAATTAATAAGCCAACATTTTGCTGCCATCATCACATGTAATAGCAAATGTAAAACAAACCCAGAAAGCTGATCAGTGTCACACATTTTCTGATTCTCTCCCCAAAACTCTTATTTTCCTACAAGTGTTGCAATCTAGTCATTTAATTTATGATTAAAAATGTTAAATAAGGCTCTTGCTCAATATAATCCCTCTTTGTATTTGGAGCAGTATGCACATGGAGAGGCATGAATGAATGCAAATTATATATCAAAATATATGCATGCATAAAAGTAATATATAATCATAAATGTACAATCATGCATGTATAAATGTAACATGCATAGCATTTGTATGTATCATGTATAAATGTAACATGCATATCATCTATGTATGCAGACATGTATAAATATAATTCATGTATCACACACATACAAGCATGTGTTATAAATGTGAAATACATACCATATTCAATGGATCCTAGCTTGCAGATTCTGTATTTGTGAATTTACCTGTATCTAAAATTTATCTGGAACCCTCCACTTGCAGAACTTTCACAGTCATTTGTGGACACACACAGAGTAGCAAAAAAAATTTAATTGCTTGATGGTCTTGTTCCTAGCTGAGGTATAACAAAGGACTCCTTTTTTCAGCTCTCATGCTTTAAACAAGTTCCTTTTTTTGTGGTCTACTTAGTGCTAGATGTTTCGCATTTTTGTGCTTTCTGTTGGCGATTTTGCTGTTTTAAATGCCCCCCAAGTATAGTAGTACAATGCTGTTTAATGTTCCTAAACACAAGAAGGCTGTGGTGTACCTCAGGAGAAAAATGTGTGTATTATATAAGCTTCATGTAGGTGTGAGTTATAATGCTGTTGATTGTGAGCTCAGTGTTGATGAATCAGCAGTATATACTAAATAAAGTGTCTCTAAACAGAAACACACACATAAAACAAGGTTAGATATTCATTGGTTGATGAAAATGTAGTGACCAGAGGCTCATAGGAACCTAAGCCTGTATTTCCCTTAGGAACAATGATGGTTCAGTATTCATTGATTCAGTGCTCACATAGCTTAACTGCCATGACTACCATGAACAATGAGAATAAGCTGTATACACACACAAAAGTAAGTGAATTTTGTTTACCATAACACCAATTTATTGTTTAAACAGCTATAAATGCAGACACCAATGAGGACAACCAACGAGATCAAGCTTTTCAGCCAATTCCAAGTAAGAACAAAATACTTCAATTAAAGGGATACATAAATACTTTCACACATTGTAGTGTCTACATGGTGATACTGTTTTCCTCAGTACGGTATAGAATATGTAAGAAGGTAGCATGGTGGCTGACATCATGTCAGAGAGGACATTTACAGTTGTAGGAAAGTTATGTTTCCTAAACAGTGTTCTTCAGTGACCACATTACAGATGACTATTTCCATCTCCCTGTTTTGTAACTTATATTCCTGAAACAGTAAACCAAATGAAGGAGTAGGCAAGTGAACAATATTTAGGATGCAGTTGTCTTAAATTGACAGACATTTTTAGAGCGGTTTTAAGCTTACAGAAAAATTGAGTAGAAAGTACAGGGTTCTCATATATTCCCCCTGCTCAGTTTCCCCTGTTATTAATATCTTTCATTCGTGTGGTGCATTTTTTTAACAATTTATGAGCCAATATTGATACATTGCTATTAACTAAACTTCATAGTTTACATTAGGGTCCACCCTTTGTGTTGTACAATTCTACGGGATTTTGACAAATGCATAATGTCTTGTGTCCACCATTACAATCATACCGAGTAGCTTCATTGACCTAAAAATCCCCTACAACCTACTTAGCCATCCCTCCCTTCCCCAACCCTTGGCAACTACTGATCTTTTCACTGTCTCTATAGTTTTGCCTTTTCCAGAAGGTCAAATCATTGGAAATATACAGTATGTATCCTTTTCAGATTGGCTTCTTTTGCTTAGTAGTATGCATTTAAGATTAAATATAGAAATCTGATCATCCTGGTTGGCCCCTTCTTAAATACCTTCAGTAATTTTCTGCTAGGTTTGGGGTCATAGTCTAAGTTCTTAACCAGGCATTCAAGTCTGAAATGATCTGACCATTGAAGAACTTGCCAGTCTCATCTCTGGTCACATTCCTCACCCACATTCTCCACTCCAGACTACCTGAAGCTCTCAGAACTTACCGAACCTGCTTATGACACCTGAGTTTGCTCACCGTGGAATGACCTCTCTCTTACATAGTTTGTCTGGCAAACAATTTCTAGTCCTCTGAGCCTATATGGGAGCATCAGCTCCCTCTCAAAGTGTTTCTGGCCTTTGGAAGTTGAATTAGATCCCTCTGTGCATACCACCTGTGCATCGCTATGAAAGCCCTCATTACCCTGCAACATAATGAACAGTGATTCTTGTCTGTCTCCCAAATTGAGAGCGTGTTCCTTGAGCATAAGACCTTGTTCATTTCTGTAACTTTAATGCCAACCACAGGGTCTGGCACATGATAGGAACTCAAGGTCTAACTTTTAGATGACTAAAGTAACAAATGAATGAATGTTCTATCAAAAATTTACTGAAGCCAGGGCTTCCCTGGTGGCGCAGCGGTTGAGAGTCCGCCTGCCAAGGCAGGCGACGCGGGTTTGTGCCCCAGTCCGGGAGGATCTCACATGCCACGGAGCGCCTGGGCCCGTGAGCCATGGCCGCTGAGCCTGCGCATCCAGAGCCTGCGCTCTGCAACGGGAGAGGCCACAACAGTGAGAGGCCCACTTACCGGAAAAAAAAAAAACATTACAGTTAAGATAGCCCATGAACCAGAACTTGCAGGGCATTTGGATTGAAGTTTGGTGTCTGATTAGTTTTTGAGGAGATACCTTGTGCTCATCCAAAAGAATATACGGTATTGTAAATGCTTTGAAAACCAAAAAGGTCTGTTCTCATCTTTCAATCGGCAATATTAATTGTTCTTTTAAATCTAGGAACCAAAAATTTACATTACCTCATGAAAACATAACTCTTAATTTTCAAAGAAAATCTGATAGTGGTTTATGAAAAAAAGAAACACCTAAAAACTGTTGTAGGACCAAAGATAAAGACATCAGACTGAGTCACAAAGCTTTTGGGAATTCATCCCCAGCATTGTGATCTCCATTGGGCAGTGACATCCTAATGTCCCTGCTACTTACAGGACCTGCTGGGCAAAGAAAGGAAACTCTGAGACACAGTAGATCACTGGGTAAATCATGTCATTTTTCCAATGATTTTTATATTGTTTATTTTTTTATGCGGGGTTTTTCACCCAGAGATTACTGGTACGGATCCCACCGATGAAGGTGAGCATTTAAAACTTTCCTCAAAATAGCAGATAACAAACATGATCCATTATCCTAGAAAATTGGCCCGTAGCAATTTTTTAAAACATTTTATTTAAGTATAGTTGATTTACAATGCAGTGTTAATTTCTCCTGTACAGCAAAGTGACTCAGTTGTACACATATATATTCTTTTTGATATTCTTTTCCATTATGGTTTATCATAGGATCTTAAATATAGTTCCCTGTGCTATACAGTAGGACCTTGTTGTTTATCCATCCTATATACACTAGCTTGCATCTGCTAATCCCAAACTCCCAATCCTTCCCTCTCCACCCCATTGTCAACCACAGTGTGTTCTCTATGTCTGTGAGTCTGTTTCTGTTTCGTAGATATGTTCATTTGTGGCGTATTTTAGATTGCACATGTAAGTAATATCATCTGGTACTTGTCTTTCTCTGTCTGACTTACTTCACTTAGTATGATAATCTCTAGGTCCATCCATGTTGCTGCAGATGACATTATTTCATGCATTTTTATGGCTGAGTAATATTCTATTGTATATATAGACCACGTCTTCTTTATCCATTCATATGTCAGTGGACATTTCGGTTGTTTCCATGTCTTGGCTGTTGTAAATAGTAGTGCTGTGAACATAGGGATGCATTCATTTTTTGAATTATAGTTTTGTCTTGGTTTATGCCCAGGAGTGGGATTGCTGGATCATATGGCAAGTCTATTTTTAGTTTTTACAGGAACCTCCATACTGTTCTCCATAGCAGTTTCACCAATTTTACATTCTCACCAACAGCGTAGGAGGGCTCCCTTTTCTCCACACCCTCTCCAACAATCCGTGGCAATTTCCTATAGGATGATATAAAGTTTATTGTTGGAAATATGGTATAACTTAGATTTTAAATCTCTGCCTCAAATCCTTGTGAAAAAAATGCAGTTAGAGAAAGAAAATAGTCAGAGAAATCGACATATTTCTGATCTCTGTTCATACTCTTTTTCAGGGCCCGAGAGGACGCCCTTACCTCGGCAGCCTGTGGCTGAACAACCACCTAAAGTGGAAGAAGAAAATAAGGAGTATACTCCTGCTAATCCGAAAATTGGCAATTATTATAAACATAGAAAACAATGTAAGCTTTTCACGTTAATAGCAATACATATACAAAAGCTGATTAGACGGGTTTGATTTAGTTTTGATTAGACTGGTTTGACTTGTTTTAACTCTAAAACTCCTATTATCATTTTATTTCCTATTTAAATTTTAACTTACTTTGTAGACGTTTCAGCGTATGAGATGAAATCCTTGTTTCCTACAACTTTTTTCATGAGGTGTTATGAAGTTTAATAAGATTCTCTTGGTAATTGTCTATAATTAACATAGGGTTTATCATTAGTAGTATGGTTATTTATTCACATTAGTAACAATTGACCTAATTTTATGGTGAGTTAACCAGACTTTATTTGGAGGTGTGTGTCAGCTTTGTAGGGCTTCTTGAAACAAAGTACCACAAACTGGGGCTCAAAGCGAAAGAAATTTATTCTGTCACTTCTCACGGAAGCCAGAAATGCAAAATCAAAGTTTTGGCCATGCCAGCCTCTCTGCAAAGCCTCTAGGAGACTATCTTCCCTTGCATCTTCCAGTATCTGGTAGCCCCATGAGTTCCTTGGCTTATAGCAGCAGAACTCCAATCGCTGCATCTGTCTTCACGAGTTCTTTCTGTGTTTCCATATACAAATTTCCCTCATCTCAATAAGGACACCGCTTTGGATTAGGAGCCCACCTACTTGCATGTGACTTTGTCTTAACTAATTAAATGTTCAATGACTTAACTTCCAAATTAGGTCACATTCTGAGGTATTGAAGGTTAAGACGTCAACATAGCTTTTTGGGGCATACAAAATTCAACCCATAACAAGATGACTTTGAGATGTTTGGAAGGTCCACTGAAGTTCAGTTTATTCACCATTCATCATATGGGCTTTGTTTCCATGTTCTTACAAGGTCCACCATTCTACAATGTGAAAAATTCGTGAGAAACTCTTGTTAAAAATTAAATATAGTGTTTCCCTGGTCGCGCCAGTGGTTGAGAGTCCGCCTGCCTATGCAGTGGACGCGTATTCGTGCCCCGGTCCGGGAAGGTCACACATGCCGCGGAGCGGCTGGGCCCGTGAGCCATGGCCGCTGAGCCTGCGCATCCGGAGCCTGTGCTCTGCATCGGGAGAGGCCACAGAAATGAGCGGCCTGCGTACCGCAAAAAAAAACAGACCAAAGAAAAAAAACAAACTAACAAAAATTAAATAGTATTGAGATTAAATCTGATTATCCTGCAATCTTTCATAATATTAATCGAAGATAAAATAGAAATAGTATTAAGATATACACATGTACATTCACTCAAGTACTTTGAAAACTATAATACATAAGTTGTATTTCTGTATGTTCTTTGGTGAATCACTGTCCTCTTTTGTAAGTTCAAAAAATCACTGATGCTTCACAGAGGTCAATTGCCAGGTTTCATAGCTACGAAGAAGCAGAGTCACTAGTGGTGTCCAGTCTGTTCACCACAGGCTGCCTCTACTGTATGCAAAATCATGCAGTTATTTCCTTTTCAGGATGTATCTCTATTTTGAATTTCCAGAGGGTAAATAAATTAAGAGCCTGATATTTACTTAGATTGAAGAAAAAAATCTTTCTTACACACACACATATATATATAAAATATAAATGGGATTATACGAAAGGATTGTATTATGACTTGCTTTTTTCATTTAACAACTCCAGAGCTCTTTTCACATCTACCTCCTTATTTTTAATGGATATATACTGTTCCATAAAATGATATGTTCCATAATTTATCCACTATCTCATTAAAGAATTAGATTATGTGCAGTTTTTTCCCTGTACATTCTTCTCATGTACACTTGTGTGTATCTCTCTTTGGATAGATACCTAATACTGGAATTTTTGAATCAAGGATTAATCTTTTAAAATATTGATAGATACCACAAATTGTACTCCAAACCTTATCTACCAATTTACATCCCCCAAGAATGCACCACAATATCACATCACATACAATGAATATTGTTAATCATATTTTGTGAATAAGTGAGAATTTTTCATTACTGTTGTAATTTGCACTCTGATTCCTTTTGAAACTGAGGATTTTTCTCTGTATTTACTGGGCATTTTTATTTCTACTTCCATGATTTACCTGTTCATATCCTTGGCCCATTTTTCTATTAGGTTGTATTTTATTTGTTTGTAGGGGCTCTTTTTATGTTTTGTATATTAATTTTTTCTCTATGATAAAAGTAACAAGTATTTTCTCCCAAGCTGTTGCTTATCTTTAAACTTATTTAGGTATCTTAATCACAGAGAAAATTTTAAATTTTATGAGATCAATTCTTGATTAATTTCTTCTTCATTTTGTATCTTATTTAGGTAGGCCTTATCCAATCCAAGATATTAAATTATTTTCCAATTTTTGGATAATTTTTTATTTTTGTTTAAACTCTTAGGTCTTAAATCCAATTATCTTTGTATATGGCATAAAATATGCATAAAACTTTACATTTTTCCAGGAGGATTGCCGGTTGTCTAACACTAGTTCCCTACTGATATGACACTCACATTTAATATAATCTAAATTCCATTTGAAATTGTTCAGTTGCTACCTTTTTATTGTTTCTTTTATCTGTCTTTCCCTACAAAAATACCACAGTGTTTTAATTTTTATACTTTCATAACTCATAACATGAATATTGAGCTGTGATTTCCTTTTATTTCTCCATAGATCTAGTCCAGAAATTCTTCAAAATTAATGGCAGTGTGTGTGTGTGTGTGTGTGTGTGTGTGTGTGTGTGTGTTGGGGAAGTGAATATATATATTTATATACTAAACACACATATACATTCATGTGTGTAAAATTTTCTGTCATTTCATGAGATTTTGGAAAGTGGAGACATGCATATGAATGTTCAGTCTGGCATCTTGATCCAATTTACTTTGACTCTGGTTGGGTGGGCATGTCCATTAGTTTTGAATTACAACCAGCCTCACTGACAACTCTTAATAGCAGGCTTCTTTATGTGCATGTGTAAATGTGAATCTGTTGGGGAGATCTTGATTGTTACTGAAGTATGTGCTTTTTAAGCTGAACTATTACAGTCTAACAGAAGGTTCAAGGGCAAGTGAATGCTTCTTACTTGGCTAAAATTTGACAATGTTAATACAAACAGTGATAATATTACACATCTACAAATCCTTTGGGCACCTATTATGCACCTATATATGTTTTTTTGCAATTTCCTTAATAATTTCTTTTCAGAAATAATCAGTTAGTATAAGGATACTAGTTTGGCTTTTTTCCCCATGAATTTTATTTTTGACCCTTGCCCCACTTGTTATTTTGTAGCTGAAGAATGTCTCAAATACTTTATTATTCTTTTCTTGGAATTAGTTAGTGCATATGTTTTAAGAAAAAAAACATCTGGTGAGGAAAAATGTAAAAGGAACAAGAAGGGACTTAGCAAGCTGCTGAAAAATTTTGATCTTATTAGAGATTAGAGATTATTTAGATCTTTTTAGATGTGTTTACATCACAAAATCCAAATGGCACACAGTCTGAAATACCTGTGAGAACAACAACTGACCTGAATTTTTCTCTAAGAAGCTTAAGTACTGAAAGGCACCATTGCAAATATGAAGAACCCTTAAAGCAAGATTCCAAAATAGCACTACAGAGTATTGGGTAGGAAAAAGGTCTTAGTGGAGCTAATGTCATCAGGGAGTCTTAGTTCCTAAAATAGGGAGACTCCACGATAGCCATTGCACTGATAAATTCAGAAGGCAAGGACGTTCTTATATTTCTTAGCCTCATATTTTTGGTTTGTGTGGACAGGAAAATGAAATAACTAAATTTAGGACTCTAGAAAATTGTTTTTTCTTAAACCCACATTTTTACTTCTTTCTGCTTTGCACTTTCAACTTCAAATATTATTTCTTTTTTGCATCTTTCCACCAAGTGTAACTATTGATAGATAAAACTGTTGCCAGCATGTGACTCTGGAGGCCATTAAAAGTCTCTAAAGTACATATACCACGTCTTTCACCTTGACGTGTCAATAGCTCATATCTATGAAAGACAAGAAGACAAGGAAAAGGGGATGAAAATAAATAAGGCAAGACAGCATATTTCTGACTATGACCATATTCAATATTGGGAAAAGCCAGACTCAGCAATGCCTAACTATTAATAAAGCTACTTGACAATAACGAAATATTTTGAGCAATTCCAAAATTTGGGGCATAAATGGATAGGGACATTTCAAGGGCATACATTAATTAGACAAACCTCTCATGGGAATTTTGCTTGCACACAGCAGACAACATCTTGAGCTATTTGGGATAAGACACACAGAGCCAGGTACCTCAAATTCCCTTAGGAAATGGATTATTGAGGACCACAGTACCCATGGAAGAGATTCCAAAACCCTAACTTCTCTTCCTACAATTCAGGTCCCCAAAGGATTGTCAAAGTTGTATTGGGATAAGACATTTTTGCCATTTTAAAAGGGGCCCTAACAGAGGGAGTCATGTTGACATGGCGGGGACATTGTGGAGGAGCAAGCTCCCCAAGGAGATGGAAATCTCCAGAAAAATTTTGACTAACAATTCTTTTAGTCCCCAAAACGATGAGAGCGAGGCAGTAGTGAGACAATCCAGACATTTTTCTCCAAAATCAAGTCTGAGGGTTGCATAGCAGAGTTAAAGGATTACTTACCAATTGTTCCAGCCCTGCCTGAATCTGTGTCAACTCTGGTAACGGGTTCGTTTTTCCATCCTTCCTTGCCAACAAGATACCTATTCTGTTTGTAGGCTCAGTAGAAATCTTCCTAGAAGTGGGGTTGCCTGTACTTCATACGGAACTTTATTGACTCCTGTATGAAGCAATTTAACTGAAATTGCCAACTTCATGGGGAGAACAATGGTCCTTCAGTCACAATTGTTCCCAAATACACTCTTGCTGACATACCTCCAGATGGACACATTGTAGACTGAGATATATACTAAATCAGGCCTGAAAATCCTTGATTTGTAGCCCCAAATCTTTAGGGCCAAAACTCTGTTTTGAGTAGTTAACATGCATGTGTTTCCAGTTTGCAAGGACATTGATGTTACAACTCTTTCACGTCACCACCCTGACCAGCAACCAACTTGTCCTGAAGTGACAGTATCACTTCAAGGCCTGTTCAGGGAGCCATGTGAAGCCAATGCCTCTCATTCCATAGATGTTCCGTACTGTCAAAGGAAGCCTGTGGCCCCACGCTCCCAGTTTTTCCTCACTCTTGCAAATTATACGCATATTAATCCTACCTCAGGCAACCCATTATCACACAAACATCATTCTTCAAAGCCTTCTTCTTTCCCCTCCTTTAAGGTATCTCAGGAAAATGTCAACATCTCTCTCTTTGTTTTTTTTGTTTGTTTTGATATTTTTGTCTCCTTTTCTTCTACTTTTTTAGCTTAAAAAATGCTTAATCACAAATGTTGAGTCAATATATTTATATGCTGATAATCCATTATGCCTTTTCGTAGATAAACTCGTCAATGAAAACACGACATTACCACCTCCTGAAACAGTCAGCAATGAAGAAGAAGGTAAAGAACCTATTGAAAAAACTATTCACAGTATTAAAGTTACAACACTGTAGTCAGACCTGGAGCATATCATTATATGACTTAAAAATTTTACTTTCATTAATCTGAGTATTTTGTAAAGTAATAACATGCTTAAAGAATTTGTACTACTACAATTTAAAGCCACTCTAAAATCTTTTAAATGGTAAAAAAAATCTAAGACTCAATTTTCAGATTTACTTGACAAGTGATAGGAAGTGAGCTCTTTTTAAAATATAACTTTATGTTAGTAAAATGTATTACATTTATATTTATATTAAATATATATTTATCTAAAATATCATGTGTGTATATATTTATATAAATATATTTAGTACATTTTAATATAATTTAAAAATAATGATATAACAATCACATGCTTGAGAAACAAACTTGCCTCTGCTTAGAGTCAATTGTTGGTGTTTCCTAAGATTATCCGTGGGGGAAAGTTCAGAGTGAGAGTTTACAAAATCAAAATTATCCTTTTACTTTTTCTGACAAGAGTATTGTTCCTTATAAAATACTTGTGAAAACATAACAACCCAGGATGGCTCTCCTCGAAGGTCTTGAAAGAGGAGTGGTCTAATTGAATACAGTGGACTGTCATTACATGAAACCCTATGTTCTCCAGTTCATGCAATCCAAGTATGTTTCTCATATGATTACTCTAATATTATTCACTTTCTTGATATATTTAAATAGAGAAATCTGATCATCCTGGTTGGCCCCTTCTTAAATACCTTCAGTAATTTTCTACTAGGTTTGGGGTCATAGTCTAAGTTCTTAACCAGGCATTCAAGTCTGAAATGATCTGACCATTGAAGAACTTGCCAGTCTCATCTCTGGTCACATTCCTCACCCACATTCTCCACTCCAGACTACCTGAAGCTCTGAGAACTTACCGAACCTGCTTATGGCACCTGAGTTTGCTCACCGTGGAATGACCTCTCTCTTACATAGTTTGTCTGGCAAACAATTTCTAGTCCTCTGAGCCTATATGGGAGCATCAGCTCCCTCTCAAAGTGTTTCTGGCCTTTGGAAGTTGAATTAGATCCCTCTGTGCATACCACCTGTGCATCGCTATGAAAGCCCTCATTACCCTGCAACATAATGAACAGTGATTCTTGTCTGTCTCCCAAATTGAGAGCGTGTTCCTTGAGCATAAGACCTTGTTCATTTCTGTAACTTTAATGCCAACCACAGGGTCTGGCACATGATAGGAACTCAAGGTCTAACTTTTAGATGACTAAAGTAACAAATGAATGAATGTTCTATCAAAAATTTACTGAAGCCGGGGCTTCCCTGGTGGCGCAGTGGTTGAGAGTCCGCCTGCCAATGCAGGTGACGCGGGTTCGTGCCCCAGTCCGGGAGGATCTCACATGTCACGGAGCGCCTGGGCCCGTGAGCCATGGCCGCTGAGCCTGCGCATCCAGAGCCTGCGCTCTGCAACGGGAGAGGCCACAACAGTGAGAGGCCCGCGTATCGCACAAAAAAAAAAAAAATTTTACTGAAGCCAAATTACCTTATTTTGTTATCTTGTTCTATTTTGTTTTTTAAACAGAACCAATCCAGAGTCCACATGAGACTGCATTTTGGAAAATGTTAGCTAAAGGTACGCTCATAGTAGTTGGGTAGCTGGGAAAATGTTTTGGTTTTCTAAAGTCTTCTGTAAGAAATCCAAGATCAGTGTAAATTGTTCTAATACTGAGAATTAATAAGTCAACATTTTGCTGCCATCATCACATGTAATAGCAAATGTAAAACAAACCCAGAAAGCTGATCAGTGTCACACATTTTCTGATTCTCTCCCCAAAACTCTTATTTTCCTACAAGTGTTGCAATCTAGTCATTTAATTTATGATTAAAAATGTTAAATAAGGCTCTTGCTCAATATAATCCCTCTTTGTATTTGGAGCAGTATGCACATGGAGAGGCATGAATGAATGCAAATTATATATCAAAATATATGCATGCATAAAAGTAATATATAATCATAAATGTACAATCATGCATGTATAAATGTAACATGCATAGCATTTGTATGTATCATGTATAAATGTAACATGCATATCATCTATGTATGCAGACATGTATAAATATAATTCATGTATCACACACATACAAGCATGTGTTATAAATGTGAAATACGTACCATATTCAATGGATCCTAGCTTGCAGATTCTGTATTTGTGAATTTACCTGTATCTAAAATTTATCTGGAACCCTCTACTTGCAGAACTTTCACAGTCATTTGTAGACACACACAGAGTAGCAATTTCTGTTGGCGATTTTGCTATTTTAAATGCCCCCCAAGTATAGTAGTACAATGCTGTTTAATGTTCCTAAACACAAGAAGGCTGTGGTGTACCTCAGGAGAAAAATGTGTGTATTATATAAGCTTCATGTAGGTGTGAGTTATAATGCTGTTGATTGTGAGCTCAGTGTTGATGAATCAGCAGTATATACTAAATAAAGTGTCTCTAAACAGAAACACACACATAAAACAAGGTTAGATATTCATTGGTTGATGAAAATGTAGTGACCAGAGGCTCATAGGAACCTAAGCCTGTATTTCCCTTAGGAACAATGCTGGTTCAGTATTCATTGATTCAGTGCTTACATAGCTTAACTACCATGACTACCATGAACAATGAGAATAAGCTGTATACACACACAAAAGTAAGTGAATTTTGTTTACCATAACACCAATTTATTGTTTAAACAGCTATAAATGCAGACACCATTGAGGACAACCAACGAGATCAAGCTTTTCAGCCAATTCCAAGTAAGAACAAAATACTTCAATTAAAGGGATACATAAATACTTTCACACATTGTAGTGTCTACATGGTGATACTGTTTTCCTCAGTAAGGTATAGAATATGTAAGAAGGTAGCATGGTGGCTGACATCATGTCAGAGAGGACGTTTACAGTTGTAGGAAAGTTATGTTTCCTAAACAGTGTTCTTCAGTGACCACATTACAGATGACTATTTCCATCTCCCTGTTTTGTAACTTATATTCCTGAAACAGTAAACCAAATGAAGGAGTAGGCAAGTGAACAATATTTAGGATGCAGTTGTCTTAAATTGACAGACATTTTTAGAGCAGTTTTAAGCTTATAGAAAAATTGAGTAGAAAGTACAGAGTTCTCATATATTCCCCCTGCTCAGTTTCCCCTGTTATTAATATCTTTCATTCGTGTGGTGCATTTTTTTAACAATTTATGAGCCAATATTGATACATTGCTATTAACTAAACTTCATAGTTTACATTAGGGTCCACCCTTTGTGTTGTACAATTCTACGGGATTTTGACAAATGCATAATGTCTTGTGTCCACCATTACAATCATACCGAGTAGCTTCATTGACCTAAAAATCCCCTACGATCTACTTAGCCATCCCTCCCTTCCCCAACCCTTGGCAACTACTGATCTTTTCACTGTCTCTATAGTTTTGCCTTTTTCAGAAGGTCAAATCATTGGAAACATACAGTATGTATCCTTTTCAGATTGGCTTCTTTTGCTTAGTCAGATGCATTTAAGATTCCTCCATGTCTTTTTGTGCCTTGATGGTTCACTTCTGTTCATCACAGAATAATATTCCATTGTATGGATGTACCAGTTTGTTTATCCATTCACCTATTGAAGGACGTCTTGACTGTTTCCAAATTTTGGCAATAATGAATAAAGCTGCTAGAGACATGCACTTGTAGGTTTTTGTGTAGTCATAAGTTTTCAACTCATTCGGGTAAATACCAAGGATCGTGATTGCTGAATCATGTGGTAAGACTATGTTTAGATATGTAAGAAACTACCAAACTGTCTTACAAAGTGGCTGTACCATTTTGTATTCCCACCAGCAAGGAATGAAAGAATTCCTGCTACTGAATGTAGTTTTCATTCATGGATTAATTTTATTTGTATGAGTGAAAGAACTCCTGACTTGATGGAAAATTTCATAATGAGGCAATATATTAATTTTCCCCAATCCTCTGTCTTTCAAAAGGACATTGAAAAAGAAATAACATCTGATAATACATCTAAGTCCTGTCACCTCAATTCTGTACTGGATTATTTGACCAGTACAGCCACTTGCCTTTCAGTGCATCAAGAAAACAGAGTCAGTCTTCTTTGTTTAGAAAAGTGATATACAGTAATGACAAATACTTTAGAAATATTTTGTGTTTTCAAGTAATTAAAATGAGCATCACTGATTTTCTATTACATATTGAGCACATACTACACTATACATACATTATTATGTCAGCACTCACAGCAACTCCATGAAAGTTGGTATTATCTCCATTTTACAGATGAGGAAACTGAGGCTTAGAGGAAAAAAAAGCTGTCCAAACTTGTAATTAGCTTTTCTATAATTTCCAGTGGTTAGGAATTTCAAACCCTTCTCTAGTTTTGACCACCACCTTGATAAACAAAATGTACTATAAGCACACCTATTTACAAACACCCTTTTAAGGAGTAACAAAGCAATTCAGGAGCACAGTCCATTTTAACATAATTTGTTTATTCCCAAAATAATCTCCCTCAAAGTCAAGATATCAGTCATTGACAACTGTGCACATTTCACTCCCCTTGGCCTAGGATTGCACTTTGACAATTACAAGTTTTTTAAATATCAGAGAGTTAGATATGGGAGCTTGTCATTGCTTATTACCAAAATATCATTACCTAGAAAATCATGAAAACCCTTGGAACTTTTAGGTGGGAGGAGGTTGGGGGAAAGGGGAGAAATAGCAACATGGTTATTTAAAGTCACTATTAAATGCCTATTAAGTCAGACATATATTCAGGAAGTTATAAAATTTGGCAGTAAAGATATATTTTCATAACTTTAGGAAAAAGACTTTTGACGTTTCTGGATCCAGACATGATTTTTATTATATAATGTATTTTAGAAAGTTAACTAAATTTCCATTTCTTTAACATCAAGTACACTAGATTTGATCACAGTAATAAAATGGCAAATTCAGTTCTTTTTTTAAAAATAAATTTATTTATTTTATTTATTTTTGGCTGTGTTGGGTCTTCGTTGCTGCATGCGGGCTTTCTCTAGTTGCGGTGAGTGGGGGCTGCTCTTCATTGTGGTGCACGGGCTTCTCATTGCAGTGGCTTCTGTTGTGGAGCACAGGCTCTAGGCGCGTGGGCTTCAGTAGCTGTGGCATGCAGGCTCAGTAGTTGTGGCTTGTGGACTCCAGAGCTCAGGCTCAGTAGTTGTGGTGCATGGGCTTAGTTGCTCCATGACATGTGGGATCTTCCAGGACCAGGGCTTGAACCCATGTCCCTTGCATTGGCAGGCAGATTCTTAACCACTATACCACCAGGGAAGCCCGCAAATTCAGTTCTTAAGCCTTGTGGAGAAAGCATTGTAATACATCATCCTTTTAGCTTAAAAGAAAGTCAATGCATGTCCCAACAGTAGAATTGCATCTTTCTCTCTTGAAGGACTAATCCCTTGTGTGTAATTTCATCACTTTTTTTTTTTTTTTTTTTTTTTTGCGGTACGCGGGCCTCTCACTGTTGTGGTCTCTCCCGTTGCGGAGCACAGGCTCCGGATGCGCAGGCTCAGCGGCCATGGCTCACGGGCCCAGCCGCTCCGCGGCATATGGGATCCTCCCGGACCGGGGCACGAACCCGTATACCCTGCATCGGCAGGCGGACTCTCAACCACTGCGCCACCAGGGAGGCCCCATCACATTTTTTTTTTTTTTTGCGGTATGCGGGCCTCTCACTGTTGTGGCCTCTCCCGTTGCGGAGCACAGGCTCCGGACGCGCAGGCCCAGCGGCCATGGCTCACGGGCCCAGCCGCTCCGCGGCATATGGGATCCTCCCAGACCGGGGCACGAACCCGTATCCCCTGCATCGGCAGGCGGACTCTCAACCACTGCGCCACCAGGGAGGCCCCCCATCACATTTTTAATAGTAATCTCTTCAGTCTTGAATTGTTTTTATTATTATTATTATTCAGGGAGGAAGTCTGATACATATTTTAACATCTGGTAACCTGGGTTTGATACCAAATTTTGCCACTTATTAGCTGTGTACCAAGGGCAAATCCATAAACTTCTGTGATCCTGGAAAATGGAGCAAAGGACAGCTCCCCCATGATTGCTGTGAAGGGGAAAGGTAAAAAAGTTAAGAGTACTTGGCTGTAGGGAGTGGCCTATAGCCTTCTCCTTTGCATTGCATGAGGGTAGTGGGGAGAACTCAGTGAAGACTCCGGGTGGTGAAGGCTTCTCTTCAGTTGCTTTGCGATCCTTATTCCTCCAGGAAAACATGCTGAGCAGAGTCACTCTTTCCCATTGCATTTTCTTTCTTTTCTCTCAGACTCTGATGTGAATGCTACAGATAAAGACAACCTGGCAGAAGTTAAGAAAGCCAAATTAAGGTTAATTCTGGGCATCTCGTTGACGAGCCTCTTCCTTTTTGCCATCCTCTTGGCAGTCAGTTGTACCGTGCTGTACAAAGTGAAGATAAAGAAGTAAGTCTACAGACCTCTGGAGTCTTTAAAACACGTGAGAGGAAACACCCACTCTGCTCTCTTTAGTCGAGTGCTAGGCAAACGTGACTCCCAAGTTTATAAGGTATTCATTTTGGCTCCATTTCCCCTATTTGGAAAGGAGCATGGGGCTGTCTCTCAGGGAATATCCCACTTGGACTTTTTCCCAATATTTTAAATAGTCATCTAGAGATAGTAACAACCCTAGTCAATTGGAAAGGGTATAGAGAATCTAGAAATGTATTCTTTTTTAATAGCCTTGAAACAAAAGGGCTATGACCTCTGTTCTAAACAGCACATCTGTGTAGGGTCTAACATTTTTCATTCATTTTTATATAGTGTTATAATAAATAGCTAATATATTGGACAGAATTCATATATCACTTTAAGATGCTTTTCTAAGCCAAGCTGCAAACGTACACAATTAAAAACAATTTTTGATGTATGTTTTTTTTTTTCAGATGTAAAAAAGCTCTTCAGTCTGGTGAAGACTTTGTCGACCCAGAGCAGGCATCTCTTTATAACTGATCCATGAGAAGGCGTATCAACACATCTTTTTCTCAGAGTACTGACAGCAGCACATTTTGGGGCACCACTTCTTCAGAATTAAGGAAATCAGACACAAGGTCAAAATCTAGGACAACAGACGTGGTTTCCACAGGCTCAGATGAGACAGGCATGAATGATGAGTCAGACTTAATTCAGAGTGAGGAACAAAGACAAACCCACTGATGAATAGACAACTTTAATTTTTTTTGTCATAAAAAATATGTTGGTGCCACTCATGTTATGATTTGGAAACTCTGTTGAGACCTTTAAATTTTCTGGTGCTTTAAAAGGAGGGCAGGGCTTCCCTGGTGGCACAGTGGTTGCGAGTCCGCCTGCTGATGCAGGGGACACGGGTTCGTGCCCCGGTCCGGGAAGATCCCACATGCCGCGGAGCGGCTGGGCCCGTGAGCCATGGCCGCTGAGCCTGCGCTTCCGGAGCTCCGCAACGGGAGAGGCCACAAAAGTGAGGCCCGCGTAACGCAAAAAAAAAAAAAAAAGGAGGGCATATTCAATTAAAAAATCTCTCAGCTATAAAAACCATTCAATGGAAAAAAAATAGAAGGAAATAACTTAAGGTGTGGAAAACTTCATCAAGTAAAAATGATCCTGGAAAGTGACTTAAGGAAACTATTCATTCTAGGCTGGTTCTTTTTAAAATGAGAACATTTAGTTTTTTACCTTACTTGGGGGCATTTTGAGGACTTTCAGGGTAATCACTACTAACTACGCCCCTCCCCACCACCAAAGCAAAAAAAACACACCTGTTCATGTTTTACTGGCAAAACAGGTGTGCCGTATCAAGAGACAAAACTAGCACTAGAGACTCTTAGCATTCTTCAATTGTTTCCAAGTCATCAGGGTCCTCTCATAGGACAGTAAGATTTAGGACCTTCTAAAGTATCCATAACCATTTGAGATAACATTGTTTTTCAGAAGAAAAGAAAGGAAGGAGGGATCCCAGCATGTAATTTCCTAGAGGGGGATCCATGGACCCTGAATCTTTTAGAGCTGGAGGACCCTTCCTTCTCTCTTCCCCCCAGCACCCAGGCTCAGTATGTGCTACTGGAAGAAAAGCAAACATCTCAAAGACTAATTGAAGTTATCAGTGACTTATGAACCTATCTATCCTAGGAGTATTTCAGTTTACAAAGAAGAACAATGGAATAGGGAACTGTTTCCCTTTTAGGAATCAGTTTCAACTGGAAGGATTTTAGGGACATGTACCAGGTCCTTTGTGGATATGTGTTGATGATGGGAAGGGGAAGAACTTGTCCTCCTCAATTCTCACCTACTTTATGCTAGGCACTTTGGTACATTACAGCACACTGAATTCTACTACCCTATGAAAGGCAAGTTTATTTTACAGATCAAGAAAGGAGAACTCGGGTAAGTCAGATACCTTGCCTAAGATCACCTGCTAGAGAGAAGCAAAGTTTAGATGTGCTTCACAGCTGAGGTTCTCTCCATGATCCATGAGGGTTAATAGCCAAACTTACTATAAGTCAAAGGATGTTGTTTAGGAGCAAGGTAGGCATCCACAAGGCAGGAGATTCCTTAATCCAAGGGTCCTTTCATCTCTTGGGAAATTGTTTTCCTTACCTGTAGGTTAGGTCTTTATGAACCTTCTTCCCCATGGAGGACAGACACACACTACACTCACCTGACGCAGCCCTACCATGCATTCTCTGGGTCATTCCCTCCCTCGTTATTTTCTCCCCTGACGCCAGCCCCAAGCTCTCCATTGGCTGGGAAAGCTACGAAGCTCCGCCTTCGAGTAGCAACGGACTATATAAGGCGGTACCCTGGCTGGAGAAGAGGTAGTAGGGTGTGTGTTAAGCTCTGCTTGCTTTTCCCATCAGTGCACACAATTTTCGAAGCCAGAGGAGGTGGCCTTGAGCAGTAGCCCATGCTGCCCTCCGTGGGTTACTTTTGCCATTTTCCATGCCCTTTTGACAGCCCCTGGGGCCGGTGCCAGCGTTTGTGCTGCCAGTTCAGGCACCGGGAAACGCGGTGGGAACTGAGTTAGGCAGCTCATTGCAGCAGCTTGGAGGTGCTCGGAGTGCAGCGGAGCCATGTTGAATCCATGGGTGAGAAAAGGCTTGTGGGAAGAATGTCAGGTGGGCTTGGGGAGGGGTTGGCTACCAACCGTTCCCACCTTTTTACTCCACCCACCCTTGGAAGGGACCACGAATTTTCTTGATTGGAAAGAGGTGTAAGGGTTGCTTTTGTCTCCAGGACTAATGTACCTTGAGAAAGTTACTCAATATGGTTTTACTATGCCTAAAAGGGCCAAAAGAGATGTTAACTATATATATATATATATATATATTTTTTTTTTTTTTTTTAATTGGTTTCTCATCCTCAGCATAACTTGCAGATACCATTGTAGGTAACATTGTAAAGTGCAGTCATGGTATTGGGGGCGGGGCATGAAGAATGTCAGGTAGTCTAGAAGTGAGGAGAGGGTCCTACATCCCAGGCTGGTGTGTATGTGTATTGGGAGGGGGAGTGTCTTTTCATTTGTCCCCTGCTGACCCTCCATGCCATGACTAAACCTGGATTTCCTAAACAGGTTGTCTGGACCTCTGATGTGTTTGTTTCCTCTTAAAGGACAAAATAAAACCAGTTCCTTTTTAACTTGTTTCCCCCCATTCCAAAACACCCTTGCATTTCCTTTCTCTGATGCCCATAATCTGTCTCTTCCCCAGCCCTCAGAAAGGGCTGTTTACTCCCACCTACCTACTTAAGGGCAATTCCTATAGAGTGGCTATTATGGGCAAGAGGAAAACAAGCACTTGCCTTCGAACGAGGAACCAAGTTGTTAAGAGTTCGCAAGAGTAAATCTTCCCAGCATCGCACAGCCAGGTTCAGGAGCCTTAAGGGCTAGTCCTTACTCCCTCTTACTTCACCCCTCCCACGTCAAGTGTGTTCGACATATACTGAGCAGTGAGGGTGCTATGCAAGATCCTGTTTGAGGACGTTCTTCGAGAGCCTTTTGGGTGGTCACACAGTTTCTGAAACCGTGGAGCGGGGGCGTCCAAGAGACATTCGGGAAGATGGTTGGCTTAGGCTGGTCATCCGCAGAGAATCTCCGCCCCAGTACTGAGAAGCTGAGAGAGCTGAGAGAGCTCAGCTTCCAGGCCGGCTCTACGTGGGTGGCCACCCCGCCCCCAAGGCTCCGGAGGGGGAGAGTGGGGCGGGGCCAAAGTCACGTGGCCAGGGAGGCAGGGCGAGGAGCGTGCTGTGGACCGGCGTGTGCGGACGGTTGATGCCAGCTCTTGGGAACGCGGGATCCTAGAAAGGCATGCACAGTAAGATGCACGTGCGTGGTCTTGTGTGGTTTTATCATCGCTTCCTGTCACCCATCCCCAGTATGGTATTACTCTAAGGAGCTTCCTGTGCTCTGGGGAAAGGTGATGGGTGGGGTGGGACCCCGGTTGTGGTGAAGAGGATTTACAAGTCAGGAGGAGCTGTTTCCAATCACCTGTAGCCTGAGCAAAGGTTATAAGTGTGCCTCAGACTTCAAAATTTGCCCTCCAAATCCAGCTTCTGATGCAGCAAAGAAATTTTAAACTTCGGACATGGAGGTAAAGTACAGTTTTTTGTTTGTTTGTTTTGTTTTTTCAGTAGCACCCCAACGCACTGCTTAAATAGCCTTTCCTGAATCATGGCAACCAGATAAAACCCAGCTTATGCCAAAATGCAGTTCTAGCTGGTTACCCAGAGTTTACTCCCCTTTCCAAGTTTATTTAAAAAGAAATTAGACCCATTTGTTTATGTTTGGAACATAGGATAGTTCTCATTCTTGTGCCTGCTCTTCACCTTTTTCCTTCTCCATCAAAATGTCCTACACCTTTGTTACACACGTTGTTTTGGATTTCAATAGAGTTGATTTCTTAATAGAAAACAAATGATAAATTGAAAAGCGAGTGAGCCAGGAGAAAGCTCATTGTGTAAAGAGGAAGCACATGTGTGTTATCAAAACACGTAGGTTATCTAAAATAAATTCAGAGTTTTAACGAGTATAATTTGGACGACATCTCATATCTGAAATTTCTTGTTGGGGAGAAGAGAGAAGTATGTAAATTATCCCATCATTGCCATAGGAAAGTATATCTTGGAAAGAGGGAAGAGGTGGAGATTTCCTTAGTAAAAAGTCAGGAAGGAGCTGCCAGGTATTGTGAAGAGCCATGACTAAGCAGCCTGATCTCTTGTCGCTGTCCTGGGTTTCCTCAGGAGTGTGGATCCAACTGGTCTGGAGTTTTATTTTTTTGATTTTTTTTAAGGTTTTTTTAATGGTTGGTTGTGGAAGGGTGTGTTTTGCTTAACTTGGTGTTTGAGGCATTCTGTAGAATATCAGGGACCTTAGTGAGAATGTTAAGAACCACTAAATTAAGAAAAGACTAATGTTTTAAAAAAACTTTCTTGTGACAGAGGAGATATATTGGTGTGTGAGTCTATGTACAGTTCTGTGTAAGAGGCATTTGACTATTTGAACTATTACCAAATTGTCACTGCTTGGTAAATAATAAGGTGAATAGTGTATATCCAAACCATGTCATGTTTGACACAGCTCAATATGTATACACGTGGCCTATCCCACAGATGTATAGTTACTCTAGTAATAAGACACGAATGTACTTTAATCAGTCATGGGAATGAGCTAGACATTTGAAAGACTTAATCAGTAATAGCCGTTGACATTCTCATTCCAGGAACTGACCTGTTAGTCAACAATTCCCTGCATTTAAGGCTGGGTTTGGAAAAGTTAATGTCCTTGTGATAGGAAACTCATTGTCCAGGATATTCTGGAGTCCACATTTCATCTTAAGTGATGTTTAAAGATAAACCCATCTTCCATTAACAACACTAGGCACAACTATGGAAGAATTGGAAAGAATCAACAAAGAAATCGAGTCAGTCAAGGCTGAGGTTGCAGAAAAGGGGAAGAGGCTCTCCAGGTTTACTTTAGCGCTTGAAGAGCTATCGCAAAGCCCCGCGGCCTCCTTGAGTGACACAAAAGTGAGACAAGGTTCTCCTGAAACTAGTCTGCTCCCAAAAGAACAGTGGAATGAACCGTCAAAGAGCAAAGAGAGTCAGCCTAGAAAGTACGTGATGGACCACAGATGTCCAGCAACTGACCTTGAGTATGATCCCTTGCTCAATTATTCTGCAGGGCTGCTTGGGGCATCTAAAGCAAAGCAGGGTAAGACTGACAAGCAGCACTTCTGGAAGAAATCTGTGGGTGGAAATTGCCACAAGTCCCTGGAGAGCCAAAGACCTTATGTTTCACCAATACGAATTAAAATAAATCTTCAAGATTCTGATGAAGATGACCTTGTTATGGATGTACCTCCAATCATTCCTACTTCTAAGAAATCTAAGCCATTTAGAGGCTTTAAATATCAGAATATGGATGAAAAGATACAAGTATTGCCCCCGGAGGAGAGAAATCTTCAGATCAGTGGTATGGAAGAGGAGAAGATAGATGAAACGCAACTAACCACACAAACAGATGATGACAGTAACAAGTTAGAACCACCAAAATCACACATGAAAACCTCACTAGATACTAAAACTAACATAAACTTATGTGGTGTTAAAAACCACATTTCTAAGATGGAAAGCTTCAATGGTGAGGAAAAGCATGTCTGTATTTCAGGAGAAAGTATAACTTGTGCACCTCTCAGTGACAAAGAAATACAGAAGGAAAGTCATAATGAAAGTTACCCAAAGAGCAGAAGACGTGTAAAAACAATTGATGATACTCAAAAAGAAGAAACTGAATGGCAATATTCACCAAGCCAACTCCGGTTCTGTTATTCAGACGATCATGTGAAAGACAAAGTTCTGAGAGTACAAGACGACAGTCAAGACTTCACTACTCTTGAAGACAACAGATTAGTTGAATTTGATTTTGATAAGGAATGTACTGAAGATGACACTCCTTCTGATTCTGATGACACTGTGAAGGAATGTCTTCGAATTTTCAGTAAGTTCACACGAAGCAAAGCTCATAAGGGAGAGACTGCTAAGCAGGTTGGTCACTTTTTTAAAAATCCTTTTCCTAAATCTAAAGGAGTTTCCCTTAAATATATATTCTCTATATTCTAAACCCTATAGAATATATATAACATCTATTATATATATTTCTAATACTTATGATTAATAATGTATTAAAATAAGGCAAAACCTTGGTAATTGGCCAGCCATCATGTCTTGCAGACTTGACATTTTCCAGAGACCCTGGTATTATGTACAGTAACTTATAGTTGATTTCCCAAATTAGAGGTATCTTTTATAGGAACCTATGCATGTCAGATTATCCAAATTAAATTATTTTTTCTGAATTATTTTTTAATAATTTGCCTAGTATTTTGTAGCTTGGATTCCTGTGGCTCTTCGGGAAACATAACTTTGCTTTTACTACACTGAAATTGGATGTCTTATCTTTTTCCCATTAGCCTTCAGGAAAGCAAATGGAATTAGATATGCAGTATTACCAAAACGTTTCTGGACCAAAAAGGAGAATTGCGCACACTGCCAAGTTTGATGTGAGTCATTTTGTTTCTCTTTCTATCGCACTTCTCACCCTCCCTGTCTCTCTCAGCAGGTTATGAAGTACCTACCTTGTCATTTCAAGCTTTAAGTATATTCCAGTACTTGTTATCCTATTATCCACTAGGGGGCACAAGTGGGCAGTCAATAAATTTATTGCCTACTTGTAAGCATTTTCTGAAACCTTCATTTTTCTCCCCCATTATCTAACGTTTTCATTAAAAGAAGGTATGTTGTTTTTGTATAACCTTTTAACTATAAATTAAAATGGTCAATCCTTATTATTTTCAGATTCTGTATTTGCAAATTTGCCTCTTCAGTAAAATTAATTTGTAACTTTAAAATCAAGACTCATGCTTCTGTGGTCCTCTGTACACAGGCGCAGTGGCCAAAAAATTGAATTGAATCGCCTGACATGCACGTTCCCAACTAAGGTTGAACAAGGCAACACTGACTTCTTGTTCAGCTGTCATACTGTTAACCAAGGTCCTTACCTGAGTCTGTCTGGTGCCATGTTTTCTGCATTTTTGTGTGTTTTGTTGGTGATTTTGTTATTTAAAATGGTCCCCAAGTATAGTGCTGTCTAGTGTTCCTTGGCGCAAGAAGGCTGTGCTGTGCCTTACAGAGAAAATGTGTGTTAAACAACTTTGTTCAGGCACGAGTTATTAGTGCTGTTGACCACAAATTCAGCGTTGATGAATCAGCATTATATACTAAATGAAGTATCTTTAAACAGAAACACGCATATAACAAGGTTATGTATTCATTGGTTGATGAAACTGCTGTGACCAGATACTCACCTGCACCTAGGAGTAATGGTTCAGTATTTTCTAATTCATTGTTTGCGGGACTCTATAGAACTTAACTAGCGTAAGTAAGGGGAATTGACTGTAGTTTTGCAAAGCAATTTGAACCTCTTGTAAATTTATATTATAAATGCTGAAGTTCTTTTATGACATGTAAAGGAACTGTACAAACACTGCAGCAAGTATTATTCCTTTAACACTTTTGTGTTAAAAAGTGCTATTTAACACAAACTTTATTTCTCTGCTCTAGTCTCTGTATTATTTTTACTTGGTACATACTGACAGCAGAATCTTCTGCATGGCATAAAAAGGCTTTATGCTTCCAAGTCGCAATTAAGACCCTGAATTCCAGTTCTTAACAGAATAGTTGAACGTCCTTGAGCAAATTACTTAATTTCTCTGTTTCATTTTCCATATCCATGAAATGGAGATAGTGAATACCTGCACATCCCGGGGTCAGATATTATAGATATTTACTAAACTAGTTTCTCTCCCCTTCTCTCTTATGAAAAAAGTTTTTAGGAGGCTAACCTTGTTTCTCTTTAATTGCAAGTGATGTGGTGGTTAGTTTTCACATTACTGTGCTATATAACGTCCCCCCAAATTCTTATATTTAAATGATTGTCGGTTTCATCAGCAATTTTTAAAGAATACATTCTCACAAATAGAAGTAACTGGGCAAAAGAAGATAAAGATTTTTATGATTTTAAAAATATGTTACTGGGCTTCCCTGGTGGTGCAGTGGTTGACAGTCCGCCTGCCGATGCAGGGGACACGGGTTCGTGCCCCGGTCGGGGAAGATCCCACATGCCGCGGAGCAGCTGGGCCTGTGAGCCATGGCCGCTGAGCCTGCGTGTCTGGAGCCTGTGCTCCACAACGGGAGAGGCCACAACAGTGAGAGGCCCACGTACAGCAAAAAATATATATATATATGTTACCATATTGCCTTCTAGAAGGGTTGTGACAATTTACAGTCCTACACAGTGTTCCAGGGTTCCCTTCCCACAAACCTTACAAAAAATGGGTATTATCATTTTTTAAACCTGTAAATCAGAGTGAAATTTTATTTCCTTAGTTTATATTACATTTCTTTGGTTACTAGTGAAGCTGAACATTTTTTCATATGTTCCCTTCTTTTCTCATAATGAATGTTGCTGTGGAGAAGTCTGATGCTAGCCTGCTATTTCTCCCTGTATGGGTCACCTGATACGTCTGCCAGGTTACCTAATGAATTCTTTTCTTAACTTTGAATTTCAGTAACTTCAGTAGGATATGTCTTATTACCACTTCTACCTGCATACAAAGTGTCATTATCTTATAAGATTTAATTTTCTCTCTTATTTCAAGAAAAAATGTCTCAAATCATATGCTTAAATTGTTGTTCAGTTTTATTATTTCTGTTTATTTCTGGGAATATTCCAATTATGTGTGTATCGGACTACATGTAGTATTGTGAATGGAGTCAATTCCAAAGAGCTTTTGTGCAAAAGGAAAGTGAAATTATCCATCTTATCCATTTTTAAAATCAGGATTTTTTTGTTTTATGTTGATTCTCTATAGGTTCCAACCAGTAAAGAGATCACTAGCCCATCCAGGGGACCAGTTCTACCATTAATTAGTCACACTGGAATCCTTCAGGCCCAGCAACAGGCAGTGCAGATAATGGCTGCCATTAAGGGTGGGCAGGCTTTTGTTGCTGCCACTTCAGAACAGAAAAAAAAAAACATTTGCATGTCCAGCCTCTCAGACCCAAAGGAAAGCCTCAGGAGGTATGAGAAAATCTCTTTTTTAAGTCACTTATTTAATAAATGTGGTTTTACCTTATTTTAAAAATGTTTCTTATGAAGTCCATATATTCCCAATTATAGTTAAGTCAATCACCTAGAGCTTTACATGAAATAATATGATTAGCATGATATCTAAATCATTTATATTGTTTATCTCTATATGCTAGGCAATAAATGGTAGTATTTTGCATGCATTCTTACATGGAGCAAGTTGCTTTATAAATTATTTAAATTTGTTCTAGGTTATACTGGAGTTGGTTATTGAGACCCTTTTGTGTTAGCATTTTGTTTTCTTCCAGAAAAAAATATATATGTATATATATAGATCAAGCCTATAAACGAAGCATTGTGAAATTTTGAGCTGATGATTGAAATAAACTCATCTTCTGAGACTAATGACATTAAAATTTACCTTTTCCTTTTTCTCTCGTTCATTTTAAACTTCTTAGAAAATTCATGTACATCAGACAGCCTTCATGTGGATGTAGTTCTTTCAAAGGAAAATCTAACTGCAAAGCCAAACAGATCACACATTCCTGTGAAAAGTATTGCTTCTTTTCCTGTAAAGGTACTATAAACTAAGTCTGAAGATAATAATTTTATTTCTAATTACCATCATATCCTACCCATATATAGAGCCCCTTGGAGAGTGGGTATATTCTTCTCTCTGAAGACCCCTAATTCAGATAAATGCCAAACCTATTGAAGAGAAATTTCAACCTTTTTTGGTTACCCTTAGATATAGTTATTTTCATATTTTCATGGGATGTGTGCCTGTGCGTCACTTTTGGTTAATTTGGTTTTCCTATCCTTGGAAACATTAGGCATTTTTTCAGACCTAAAATATCTGTAGCTATGATTAATTTAAGCTGCCTCAGAGTTTTTCAGAGAAAAGTTTTACATTGGAATATGCCTTTCAGGCCACATCCAGTGAGGGGTGTATATGTGTACATATGTGAGAGAGACAGGGAGACAGAGAGACAGACCTTTAGAAAATAATGCCCACTAGTAATATGATAGTACAACCTTTCCTCTTTAGTCAATTTTCCCCTACTTGTGGCAATGATGTTTTTTTTTTTTCTTTTTACCAAATATTCTTTAGCAGAAAACTACCGGTCAGTTTTAAGGCTTTGTCCCTCCTAAAAGTGAGGTAGATTAACTCATCCTAGAATTCTTAGTCTTTTTAAGTCCGTCGAAAGGAATGCTCACCTTGTTTCTAGCTGGGATCGTTTTAATATTGAATATGCAAAGATTGTCATAAATTTAAGTCCAAACATTTTTCTCAATGAAAAGTTAACTGAAAGGCATTGGGACATATATTTGTTTTAAGAATAGTAAGCTGGGACTTCCCTGGTGGTGCAGTGGTTAAGAATCCGCCTGCCAATGCAGGGGACACGGGTTCGAGCCCTAGTTCGGGAAGATCCCACATGCTGTGGAGCAACTAGGTCTGTGCACCACAACTACTGAGCCCGCGTGCCTAGAGCCCGTGTTCCACAACAAGAGAAGCCACAGCAGTCAGAAGCCTGCGCACCACGACAAAGAGTAGCCCCCGCTTGCCGCAACTAGAGAAAGCCCTCGTGCAGCAACGAAGACCCAATGCAGCCAAAAATAAATAAATAAATTTATTTTTAAAAAAAGAATAGTAAACTTCACACCTTCCTGTACGCTGATCAGAGGACCAAACCATGGTTCTAAGAATCTGGATGTGGAAACAGCAAAGGGATTAGATGAGTAATCAGATCAGCCTTAATAATGGTGGACATACAGGCAGCTGTCCCACTTCTCCCTTTTGTGAGTGTAGATAATTTATGCCTTGCATTTATTCTACTTCTGATGAATTTAAAATGAAATTATTTTTAAATTTAATTCTGGATATAAAACTTACCTAAGATAGTTATACTTTCATACACATAGTAGGAATGTTAAACAGAACACACATGTATTCTTCTTTTCTCTAATCAATTTTGTATTTAACAAGATGTTGAAACATAAAGTGGCTCATCAGAAGAGGGCTGTAGGAGCATCAGAATCCTCGTCCAAAGTACCTGATGAAGTAAGACAACGCTATGTCAACCTCTTTTTTGAGAAGTATTTGAGAGTTTATAAAACAGAGGATGAGGCTTTTAACAAGGTCAGTACTAAATAATGTAATTTATCTGAAAACAACACACACACACACACACTCAGTAACTATTACTTTGACTAAAGAACTCATGAGGCACAACTAGCAAACAACTTTATTCAGTTTCTCTCCAGTACTTTTTTGAAGCCAGGCTGTAGACCTAGATTTTTCCTCCCTCTTGAATGACTTTTCTGGTCTTGATAATTTGTAAAAAGTACTCTGGTTACTTTTCTTTTTTTAAAAAAATAATTAAACTCTTTATGTTGGAGATTCATCAGGTTTTTTAAAAAATTAATTTATTATTTATTTTTGGTTGCATTGGGTCCTTGTTGCTATGCGCGGGCTTTCTCTAGTTGCAGCGAGTGGGGGCTACTCTTCATTGCGGTGCGCGGGCTTCTCATTGTGGTGGCTTCTCTTGTTGTGGAGCACGGGCTCTAGGTGCACAGGCTTCAGTAGTTGTGGCACATGGGCTCAGTAGTTGTGGCTCATGGACTCTAGAGCACAGGCTCCATAGTTGTGGCGCACGGGCTTAGTTGCTCTGCAACATGTGGGATCTTCCCAGCCCAGGAATCGAACCCATGTCCCCTGCATTGGCAGGCAGATTCTTAACCACTGTGCCACCAGGGAAGCCCCTGGTTACTTTTAGTGGTAAAACTGTCTTAGTCAGTCCTGCGATTTCATATCAAAGCAAGTAGTTTATTAATCTGAGTTGTGTCTCCCCCTTTATGTGCTGTCTAGTGAGCCACAGTCCCCACCACTCCCTATTAGGCACACCTGCTACACTCATTTCTAAGCCATGCCTGGTTTCTTGGCAGCACCTGTATTTGCAGTTCCTACTCAAAACCTTTTTCCCAAATTGAAACCTTTCAAATCAGTGGCAATAGCTGTAGCTCTCACCCCATGCATATTTTCAAAATCCAATGTGGAGTGGTGAGGATGGTGACTTACTAGGTAGAATAAGTCCCATCTAAAGGTGGGCAGATACCTCTCGGCTCCATCTGATTATTGCAGTTTGGAAATGCAAGTTCAAAATGTACAGATTTCTAATCTTCGAATAATTTTTATCTTAAAATCTCTACTTAACACACTGTCAGACAAACACATGTCTGAGCACTCGATTTGGGCTTTGTGCTGCCCCTCCTCTGATTGAGGTGAATTCAGATGGCTCTGGAGGTTATTTTAAAAGACTATGGCTGGATGAAACAAGAGGCACATTTCAGATCAACATGAAAAAGACCTTTGTAACTGATATGCTGTCCATAAAACAGATTCACAAAACAGTGAGCTGCCAGTTGCTAAAAGTGTTTGGGATAGAAGCTAAATTGTCATCACAACAGGAGATTCATGCATTAGGAGTGAGGAAAAATCAATTTAAGAATTCTTTTTATTAACAGCTTTGTTGAGATATGATTCACATACCCTACAATTCATCCATTTAACATATATAGTTCAGTAACTTTAGTATATTCACAGGGTTGTGCGATCACTGCCACAATTAATTTAACTACATTTCCATCGCCCCCAAAAGACACCCTTTACCCTTCATCTGCCATTCCCCCACTCCTCCATATCTCCCAGCCCTAGGAAACTACTAATTTACTCTCTATTTCTATTGATTTGCCTATTCTAGACATTTCATGAAAATGGAATCATATAATATGTGGTTCTTTTGTGACTGATGTAATGTTTTCCCTTAGCATAATGTTGTCAAGGGTCATCCACGCTATAGCATGTGTCATTGCTGAGTAATATTCTGTTTTATGGATATACACATTTTATTTCTCCATTCATTAGTTGATGGACGTTTGGATTATTTCTATTTGGGGCTATTATGAATAACAAACATTTGTACAGAATGTTTATTTGTATTTGTGTACAAGTTTTTGTGTGGACAAATAGTTACATTACCCTTAAGCATATTTCTAGGAGTAAAATTACTGGGTTATATGCTAGTTCTACATTTAGCTTTTTGTGGAACTAACAAACTGTTTTCCAAAGTGACTATACCACTACATTCCCACCAACAACATACAGGGGTTCTGGTTTCTCCACATCCTTGCCGACACTTGTTATTGTCTGTCTTTCTAGCCATCCTAGTGGGTATGAAGTGGTAGCTCATTTGTAGTTTTGATTTGCATTTCCCTACCAAATAATGATGTTAAACATACTTTCATGTACCTGTTGGCCATTTGTATATCTTCCTGAAGAAATGTCTATTCAAATCCTTTGCCCATATTTTGGGTTATTTGTTTTCTTACTGTTGAGTTATAAGAGTTGTTTATGTATTCTGGATACAAGTCTCTTAGATAAAACATTGTCAAATATTTTTTCTTTTCTGTGGGTCGTCTTCTCACTTTCTTGATGGTATCAGTTGCAGCACAAAGTTTTTCACCGTGATGTATTCCAATTTATTTTTCTTCTGTTCCTTGTGCTTTTGGTATCATATGTAAGAAAACTAGGTCACAAAGTTCTTTCTTTTTTTTTTTTTCCTAAGAGATTGAAAGTTTTAGTTTTTACACTTAGGTGTATGATCTGTTTTGAGTTTAGTTTTGCATAATGTTTGAGGTAGGGGGTCCAACTTCATTCTTTTGAATGTGGATAAACCAGTTATACCACCATTTGTTGAAAAGACTATTTTTCCTTATTTAATTTTTGTGTCACTTTTGTCAGAAATCAGTTGTAAATATAAGAGTAACTGACCATAAATTCTGAGCTCTGGTTCTCTTGCTTTGATTTCTATTTCTGTCCTCATGCCAGTACTACACAGTCTGAATTACTGTAGCTTTGTAGTAAGTATTGAAATTAGAAGTGTGAGTTCTTAAAATTTGTTGTTCTTTTTTAAGAACGTTTTGGTCTCTGGCATATCCATATAACTTTTAGGATCAGCTTGTATTTTCTGCAAAAATATCGAGTTAGGATTTTGGTAGAGATTGTTCTGAATCAGTAGATCAATTTGTGGAGTATTACCATTTAACAATATTAAGTCTTGTGAGCCATGAACATGGGATGTCTTTACATTTATTTAGATCTTTAAATCCTTTCAACAGTTTTTGTAGTTTTTCAGAGGACAAGTCTTGAACTGCTTTTGTTAAACTTATTCCTAGGTATTTTAATCTTTTTAATGCTATTGTAAATGGAATTGTTTTTGTAATTTTATTTTCAAATTATTCATTACAAGTGTGTAAAAATACAATTGATTTCTGATCTTGTATCTTGCAACTTTGCTGTATTTGTTTATTAGTTCTAATCATTTTTATTGAGCTCCTTGGAAGTTTCTTTATAAAAGATTATATCTTCTATAAATAGAGTTTTATTTTTTCCTTTCCAATGTGGGTACTTTTATTTCATTTTCTTGCCTAATTTCTCTAGGCATAAACTCCAGGATGATATTGAATACAAGTGATAAGAGGGGCCATGCTTATCTCTTTCCTCATTCTAGGAGAAAAACTTACAGTCTTTCTTCATTAAGTACAATAGTAACTGTGGGTTTTTTGCATGTGTCCCTTCTGTCTCATCTAAATGTTCTGATTTATTGGCATATAGTTGTTCATAGTATTCCTTTATAATTCTTTCTATTTCTGCAAGTTCTATAATGATGTCTTCTTTCAATATTTATTTATTTATTTATTTATTTATTTATTTATTTATTTATTTATTTATTTATTTATGGCTGCATTGGGTCTTCATTGCTGTGTATGGGCTTTCTCTAGTTGCAGTGAGCAGGGGCTACTCTTCATTGTGGTGCACAGGCTTCTCATTGTGGTGGCATCTCTTGTTGCAGAGCACAGGCTCTAGGGCATGCGGGCTTCAGTAGTTGTGGCACATGGGCTTAGTTGCTCTGCGGTATTGTGATCTTCCCAGAGCAGGGCTTGAACCCATGTCTCCTGCATTGTCAGGTGGATTCTTAACCACTGCGCCACCAGGAAAGCCCTCATTTATTTTAATAATTCGAGCGTTCTCTCTTTTTTCTTGGTCAATCTGGCTAAAGTTTTATCTATTTGGTTGATCTTTTTCAAAGAATGAACTTTTAGTTTTTATGATTATCTCATTTTTAATTCTTTATTTTACTTATTTCCACTCTACTCTTTATTATTTGATTCCTTTTGCATTCTTTGGGTTTAGTTTCCATTAAAATTCTAGTTGCTTAAGGTGGAAGGCAAATTTACTGATTTGAGATCTTTTTAATATAGCCATTTACAATATTAATTTTACTCTAAGCACTACTTTAGGTGCATCCTATATGTTTCATTATGTTGTGTTTCCATTTTCATTCATCTCAAAGAACTTTTAAGTTTCCCTTTTATTTTTGTATACATCTTTATTGGAGTATAATTGCTTCACAATGTTGTGTTAGTTTCTGCTGTACAACAAAGTGAATCAGCTATATGCACACACATATCCCCATATCCCCTCCCTCTTGAGCCTCCCTCCCACCCTCCCTACCCAACCCCGGTAGGTGGTCACAAAGCACCGAGCTGATCTCCCTGTGCTATGCAGCAGCTTCCCACCAGCCATCCGTTTTACATTTGGTAGTGTATATATGTCAGTGATACTCTCTCACTACATCCCAGCCTCCCATAACCCCCGTGTCCTCAAGTCTGTTCTCAGAACCTACCACTAGGTTCATCAGTACCATTTTTCTAGATTCCATATATATGCGTTAGCATATGGTATTTGTTTTTCTCTTTCTGACTTACTTCACTCTGTATGACAGAGTCTAGGTCCATCCACCTCACTACAAATAATTCAGTTTCATTCCTTTATATGGCAGAGTGATATCCCATTGTATATATGTGCCATATCTTCTTTATCCATTTGTCTGTCGATGGGCATTTAGGTTGTTTCCGTGTCCTGGCTATTGTAAATAGTGCTGCAGTGAACATTGTGGTACATGTCTCTTTTGGAATTATGGTTCTCTCAGGGTATATGCCCAGTAGTAGGATTGCTGGGTCATATGGTACTTCTATTTTTAATTTTTTAAGGAATCACCATACTGATCTCCATAGTGGCAGTATCAATTTATATTCCCACCAACAGTGCAGGAGCGTTCCCTTTCCTCCACACCCTCTCCAGCATTTATTGTTTCTAGATTTTTTGATGATGGCCATTCTGACTGGTGTGAGGTGATACCTCATTGTAGTTTTGATTTGCATTTCTCTAATGATTAGTGATGTTGAGCATTCTTTCATGTGTTTGTTGGCAATCTGTATGTCTTCTTTGGAGAAATGTCTATTTAGGTCTTCTGCCCATTTTTGGATTGGGTTGTTTTTTTTTCTGATATTGAGCTGCATGAGCTGCTTGTATATTTTGGAGATTAATCCTTTGTCCATTGCTTTATTTGCAAATATTTTCTCCCATTCTGAGGGTTGTCTTTTCTCTTGTTTGTGGTTTCCTTTGCTGTGCAAAAGCGTTTAAGTTTCATTAGATCCCATTTGTTTATTTTTGTTTTTATTTCCATTTCTCTAGGAGGTGGGTCAAAAAGGATCTTGCTGTGATTTATGTCATAGAGTGTTCTGCCTGTGTTTTCCTCTAAGAGTTTTATAGTGTCTGGCCTTACATTTAAGTCTTTAATCCATTTTGAGTTTATTTTTGTGTATGATGTTAGGGAGTGTTCTAATTTCATTCTTTTACATGTAGCTGTCCAGTTTTCTCAGCACCACTTATTGAAGAGACTGTCTTTTCTCCATTGTATAGTCTTGCCTCCTTTATCAAAGATAAGTTGACCATATGTGCGTGGGTTTATATCTGGGCTTTCTATCCTGTTCCATTGATCTATATTTCTGTTTTTGTGCCAGTACCATATTGTCTTGACTACTATAGCTTTGTAGTATAGCCTGAAGTCAGGGAGCCTGATTCCTCCAGCTCCGTTTTTTTCCCTCAAGATTGCTTTGGCTATTTGGGGTCTTTTGTGTTTCCATACAAATTGTAAAATTTTTTGTTCTAGTTCTGTGAAAAATGCCATTGGTGGTTTGATAGGAATTGCATTGAATCTGTAGATTGCTTTGGGTAGTATAGTAATTTTCACAATGTGGAGTCTTCTAATCCAAGAACATGGTATATATCTCCATCTGTTTGTATCGTCTTTGATTTCTTTCATCACTGTCTTGTAGTTTTCTGAGTAAAGGTTTTTTGCACCTTAGGTAGGTTTATTCCTAGGCATTTTTTTCTTTTTGTTGCAGTGGTAATTGGGAGTGTTTCCTTAATTTCTCTTTCTCATTTTCCATTGTTAGTGTATAGGAATGCAAGAGATTTCTGTGCATTAATTTTGTATCCTGCTACTTTACCAATTCATCAATTAGCTCTAGTAGTTTTCTGCTGGCACCTTTAGGATTTTCTATGTGTAGTATCACATAATCTGCAAACAGTAACAGCTTTACTTCTTTTCCAGTTTGGATTCCTTTTATTTCTTTTTCTTCTCTGATGGTCATGGCTAAAACTTCCAAAACTATGTTGAATAATGGTGAGAGTGGAAATCCTTGTCTTCTTCCTGATCTTAGAGAAAATGGTTTCAGTTTTCCACCATTGAGAATGATGTTGGCTGTGGGTTTGTCATATATGGCCTTTAGTATGTTGAGGTAGGTTCCCTCTGTGCACACTTTCTGGAGAGTTTTTATCATAAATGGGTGTTGAATTTTGTCAGAAGCTTTTTCTGCATCTATTGAGATGATCGTATGGATTTTATTCTTCAGTTTGTTAATATGGTGTATCACATTGATTGATTTGCATATATTGAAGAATCCTTGCATTCCTGGGATAAACCCCACTTGATCATGGTGCATGATCCTTTTAATGTTCTGTGGATTCTGTTTGCGGGTATTTTGCTGCGGATTTTTGCATCCATATTCACCAGTGATATTGGCCTGTAATTTTCTTTTCTTTATTTTTTTCTTTATTTTTTTTGTGCGGTACGCGGGCCTCTCAATGTTGTGGCCTCTCTTGTTGCGGAGCACAGGCTCCACACGTGCAGGCTCAGCGGCCATGGCTTACGGGCCCAGCTGCTCCGTGGCATGTGGGATCCTCCCGGACCGGGGCATGAACCCACATCCCCTGCAGGCGGACTCTCAACCACTGCACCACCAGGGAAGCCCCTGTAATTTTCTTTTTTTGTGACATCATTGTCTGGTTTTGGTATCAGGGCGATGGTGGCCTCATAGAATGAGTTTGGGAGCGTTCCTCCCTCTGCTATATTTTGGAAGAGTTTGAGAAGGATAGGTGTTAGCTCTTTAAATGTTTGATGGAATTCACCTGTGAAACCATCTGGCCCTGAGCTTGTTTGTTGGAAGATTTTTAATCACAGTTTCAATTTCAGTGCTTGTGATCAGTCTGTTCATATTTTCTATTTCTTCCGGGTTTAGTCTCAGAAGGTTGTACTTTTCTAAGAATTTGTCCATTTCTTCCAGTTTGTCCATTTTATTGGCATAGAGTTGCTTGTAGTAGTCTCTCTCATGATCCTTTGTATTTCTGCAGTGTCAGTTGTTACTTCTTCTTTTTCGTTTCTAACTCTGTTGATTTGAGTCTTCTCCCTTTTTTTCCTGATGAGTCTGGCTAATGGTTTATCAATTTTGTTTATCTTCTCAAAGAACCAGCCAGCTTGTAGTTTTCTTGATCTTTGCTGTTCTTTCCTTCATTTCTTTTTCATTTATTTCTGATCCAATCTTTATGATTTCTTTCCTTCTGCTAACTTTGGGGTTTTTTTTTTTTTTGGTTCTTTAATTGCTTTAGGTTTAAGGTTAGGTTGTTTACTTGAGATTTTTCTTGTTTCTTGAGGTAAGATTGTATTGCTATACATTTCCCTCTTAGAACTGCTTTTGCTCCATCCCATAGGTTTTGGGTCATCATGTTTTCATTGTCATTTGTTTCTAGGTATTTTTTGATTTCCTCTTTGATGTCGTCAGTGATCTCTTGGTTATTTAGTAACGTATTGTTTAGCCTCCATGTGTTTGTGTTTTTTACCGTTTTTTCCCTGTAATTAATTTCTAATCTCATAGCATTGTGGTCAGAAAAGATGCTTGATATGATTTCAGTTTTCTTAAATTTACTGAGGCTTGATATGTGACCCAAGATGTGAACTATCCTGGAGAATGTTCCATGCACACTTGAGAAGGAAGTGTAATCTTCTGTTTTCAGATGGAATGTCCTATAAATATCAATTAAATCTATCTGATCTCTTGTGTCATTTAAAGCTTGTGTTTCCATATTAATTTTCTGTTTCGATCTGTCCATTGGTGTAAGTGAGGTGTTAAAATCCCCCACTATTATTATGTTACTGTCGATTTCCTCTTTTATAGCTGTTAACAGTTGTCTTATGTATTGAGGTGCTCCTATGTTGGGTGCATATATATTTATAATTGTTATATCTTCTTCTTGGATTGATTCCTTGATCATTATGTAGTGTCCTTACTTTTCTCTAGTAGCATTCTTTATTTTAAAGTCTATTTTATCTGATATGAGTATTGCTCCTCCAGCTTTCGTTTGATTTCCATTTGAATGGAATATCTTTTTCCGTCCCCTCACTTTCAGTCTGTATGTGTCCCTAGGTCTGAAGTGGGTCTCTTGTAGACAGCATATGTATGGGTCTTGTTTTTGTATCCATTTAGCAAGCCTGTGTCTTTTGGTTGGAGCATTTAATCCATTCACATTTAAGGTAATTTATTGATATGTATGTCCCTATTACCATTTTCTTAATTGTTTTGGGTTTGTTTTTGCAGGCCCTTTGCTTCTCTTATGTTTCCCACTTAGAGAAGTTCCTTTAGCATTTGTTGTAGAGCTGGTTTGGTGGTGCTGAATTCTCTTAGCTTTTGCTTGTCTGTAAAGCTTTTGATTTCTCCTTCAAATCTGAATGAGATCCTTGCTGAGTAGAGTAATCTTGGTTGTAGGTTCTTCCCTTTCATCACTTTAAGTATATCATGCCACTCCCCTCTTACTTGCAGAGTTTCTGCTGAAAAATCAGCTGTTAACCTTATGGGGATTCCCTTGTATGTTATATGTTGCTTTTCCCTTGCTGCTTTTAATATTTTTTCTTTGTATTTAATTTTTGATAGTTTGATTAATATGTGTCTCAGTGTGTCTCTCCTTGGGTTTATCCTGTATGGGACTCTCTGCACTTCCTGGACTTGATTGACTATTTCCTTTCCCATGTTAGGGATGTTTTCAACTCTAATCTCTTCAAATATTTTCTCAGACCCCTTCTTTTTCTCTTCTTCTTCTGGGACCTCTACAATTGTAATGTTGGTGCATTCACTGTTGTCCCAGAGGTCTCTGAGACTTTACTCAATTCTTTTCATTCTTTTTTCTTTATTCTGCTCTGCAGCAGTTATTTCCACCATTCTGTCTTCCAGGTCACTTATCTGTTCTTCTGCCTCAGTTATTCTGCTATTGATTCCTTCTAGAGTATTTTAAATTTCAGTTATTGTGTTGTTCATCACTGTTTGTTTGTTCTTTAGTTTTTCTAGGTCCTTGTTAAATATATCTTGTATTTTCTCCATTCTATTTCCGATATTTTGGATCATCTTTACTATCCTCACTCTGAATTCTTTTTCTGGTAGACTGCCTATCTCCTCTTCATTTGTTTGGTCTTGTGGGTTTTTACCTTGCTCCTTCATCTGCTGCATATTTCTGTGTCTTCTCATTTTGTTTAACTTACTGTGTTTGGGGTCTCCTTTCTGCAGGCTGCAGGGTCGTAATTCCTCTTACTTCTGTTGTCTGTGCCTAGTGGGTGAGTTTGGTTCAGTGGCTTGTGTAGGCTCCCTGGTGGGGGGGACTGGAGCCTATGTTCTGGTGGGTAAAGCTGGATCTTGTCCCTCTGATGGGCAGGGCCACATCTGGTGGTGTGTTTTGCGGTGTCTTTGAGCTTAGTATGATTTTAGGTAGCCTAGCCTGTCTGCTAGTGGGTGGGGTTGTGTTCCTGTTTTGCTAGTTGTTTGCTGTGAGGCATCCAGCACTGGAGCTTGCTGGCCGTTGGGTGGAGCTGGGTCTTTGTGTTGAGACAGAGACCTCTGGCAGAGCACTCACTGATTAATATTCCAAGGGGCTGGGAGTTCTCTGGTGGTCTGACATCCTGGACTCAGCTCTCCCACCCCCAAGGCTCTGGCCTGATCCCCTGCTGGACCACCAAGACCCTGCAAGCCACACAGTGTGGAAGAATAGGAAGAAGAAAAACAAAATCATAAAGAAAAAACAGAAAAGAACCCAAACAAACAAACGGACAAATCCCCAAGACAAATGGTAAAAGCAAAGCTAAACAGACAAAATCACACAAAGAAACATACACACAGGCACTCACAAAAAAACAAAAGAAGAAAAAGAGAAAACAAAGAAGAGAGGAACCAAACCAATAAACAAATCCAAAACCAAAACAAACACTAAAAACTAACAAAAACATAAAAGCAGAAACAAATCAAGTGCAGAATGCAAACTGAAAAAAGGCACTGAAAGCATAAAAGAAATACAAAAACGATAAAGCAAAATGTAAAGACGAAAGATGAAAACAAAAGGAAAAAATACAAAATGACAGAGAGGTAAAGTAAAAATAGAAAAATATAAAATACAGTTAAAAAAAAACAAAGCAAAAGAAAGGAAAAAACAAACACAAGGAAAAAGCACAATATAAAAGTACAGTAGAAGGTGAAAACAATTAAGTAAAATATATTTTAAAAATAAAAGCATAAAAAGAAAAGTAAATTTAAAAGTAAAATTTAAAAAATGATAATAATAAAAAAAGAACAACAGAACCAAAAAAAAAAAAGTAGTGATATTTTCCTGTAGCCTTCATTGTCAGTGTCCTTGGCTGCACAGTGAGCCACAGCCAATTCCTGCTTCCCCAGGAAGCCCTCGGGTACCTCTAGGTGGGTCTCTGGACCTGCTGTGGGCACTGTGGGGCCAGCTCAGACTCTGACCTGACCTTAGTCCTGCATGTACTTGCCCCCAAAGTCCACAGTTGCCCCCAAAGTCCACAGCCTCAATTGTGGGAACACTCATTGTCTATTCAGGTATTCTACAGATGCAGGGTTTACCCAGCCGATTGCAGGGATTTGATCACTGCTCCTGAGCTGCATGGGGATACTTCCCTTTCTCTTTTTTGGTCACACTGCCCCTGGAGTTCAGCTTTGGTTTTGGCCCCGCCTCTGCATGTAGCTGCCCTCAGGCGTCTGTTGCCTGCCCAGGCAAGAGGGGGCAAAGCAGCAGCTATAGATTAGGTCTCACTTGCTTGCTCAGGCTGCGGGGAGAGGGATATAGCAGTCATAATTGGGATGTGCGGGGAGGGCCTGCAGTGGCAGAGGCCGTTGTGAAGTTGCAAGAGCCTAAGGAGGCGCGCCATGCTTTCTCCCGGGGAAGTTGGTCCTGGTTCGCAGGACCCTCAGCAGTGGCAGGCTGCACAGGCTGCTAGGAAGTTGTGGGCAGGTACCTGCCTTGCACACAGGACCCTTGGTGGCAGTGGCAGCAGCCTCTGGGGTCCGAGATAACAGCCACAGGTCACACTCGCGCCCATGCAGGCATTGCCCTACCATCTGTGAGCACACAGAGAGAGAAGCTTTTCTGGCAGGGCTGCCCCTCTCCTCATGCACACAACAAAGGTATCCTGCCTCTCTGGCAGGCCTAGGTTTTTTCCCAGACTCCCTCCCAGCTAGCTGTGGCGCACTAGCCCCCCAAGGCTGTCCTCACGCAGCCAACCCCAGTCCTCCCAGGGGTCTGACCTCCGAAGCCCAAGCCTCAGCACCCAGCTCCCACCTTCCCCAGCAAGTGAGCTGACAGGTGTCTCAGGCTGGTGAGTGCTGGTCAGCACTGATCCTCCATGTGGTAATCTGTCTGCTCGGCACTCCACACCTCTGTTGCTGCCCTCTCCTCTGAAGCTCTGACGCTCCCCCATCCCATCTCCACCAGTGAGGGGGCTTCCTAGTGTGTGGAAACTTTTCATCCTTCACAGCTCCCTTCCAGAGGGACAGGTCCTGTCCCAATTTCATTGTCTCTTTTTTTCTTTTTTCTTTTGCCCTACCCAGTTACATGGGGATTTTCTCACCTTTTTGGAAGTCTAAGGTCCCCTATGAGGATTCAGTAGTTGTTCTGTAGGCGTTCTTCCACATGTAGATGTATTTTTGATGTATTTGTGGGGAGGAAGGTGATCTCCACGTCTTACTCCTCCACCACCTTGCAGTTCTCTCCCCTAAGTTTCCCTTTTATACCTTCTTTGACCTGTTCATTATTTAGGAATGTGTAATTCAATTTTCACATATTAATGAATTTCCAAAATATCCTGCCGTTGATGTATAATATAGTACCATTATGGTCAGAGAACATACTTTGTATGACTCCAGTCCTTTTAAATTTATTGAGGATTGTTTTATGACCTAACATGGGATCTGCCCTAGAAAATGTTCCATGTGTACTTGAAAAGTATATGTATTCTGTTCTTGTTGTGTGGCGTATTCAATAGGTGTCTATTAGGTACAATTGCTTCATAGTTTTGTTGAAGTGTTCCATTTTTTTCTTGATATTCTGACTTGTATCCATTATTGAAAGTGTGACATTGAAGTTTCTGATTGTTGAATTGTTGTTTCTCCTATTCCATCCATTTTTGCACTGTGTATTTTGGTGCTCTGGTATAAGATGCATATTTGTTTATAGTCATTATGTCTTTCTGATAGATTAACACTCTTATCATTATAAAATGTCTTTGTCTCTAGTGACAACTTCTGTTTTAAAGATTATACTGTCTGACATTAGTGCAACCACTCCAACTATCTTTAATTAGTGCTTAGAAAGTATCTCTCTTTTCTTCCTTTTGCTTTCAACCTATTTGGTCTTTGAATTTAGTGTGTGTCTTGTAGACGGCATACAGTTGACCCATATTTTCCCCCATTCTTCCAAATGTAAATGGAGTGTTTAATCCATTTACATTTAATGCAGTGACTCATAACTAATAAAGTAGGATTTATCTATACATCATCCATTTTGCAATGTGACTTTTATGTCTTGTGTCTTTTTATTTCCTCTACAAGTATTGCTTTGTTTGGGGTTAAATATTTTCTAGTATACCATTTAAATGCCCATGTCATTTCTTTGACTATATCTTTTGAATTATTTTCTTAATGTTTATAGTAAGGATTACAATTACCATCTTAATTTGTGACAATCTGGTTCAAACTAAAACTAACTTAATTTCAATAGTATTCAAAAATTTACACCAGTATATTTCTTTCTACCCCTCCTTTATACCATTACTGTCATATAAATTACATCATTATATATTATAAAACCTGTAATTCAATTTTATAATTCTTCCTTTATGTTATTATCTTAAAATAGATGAAAAAGAAATAGATTACAAACAAATACATATTTATTCTCTTATATATTTTCCTGTGAAGTTACATTTACCAGTATTCTTTATTTCTTCATGTGGATTCAAATTACCATCTAGTGTCCTTCTCAGACTTAAGGAATCCCTTTAGCAATTCTTGGAGGATAGATCTGCTAATGACAAATTCCCTCAGAGTTTATCTGGGAATGTCTTCATTTCTCCTCCATTGTAAGGAAAAATTTAGTTGGTATAGAATTCTTGGTTAACAGTCTTTTTCTTTCAACACTTTGATATGTCATTCCACTGTTTCCATGGTTTCTGATGAGAAATCAACTTTTAATCTTATTAAAGATCCTTTGTACATAATGTCATTTTTCTCTTACTATTGATATTTTCAAGATTTTCTTTTTGTCTTTGACTTTCATCAGTTTGACTGTGACATGTCTAAGTGTGGCTCTCTGTGAATAAATTCTACTTGGAGTTTGTTGAGCTTCATGGATGTATGGGTTAATATTTTACATAATATTTGGGAAGTTTTGGGCAATTATTTCTTCAATATTTTTTCTGCTCCTTTCTTTCTCCTTTTCCTGTGGAACTCACATTATGTGAATGTAGGTATGTTTGATGGTGTCCCACAGGCGTCTGAGGCTTTGTTCATTTTATCTTTTTCTTTTTTCTTCTCCTGAAGCTGAATCATCTCTATTGATCCATCTTTAGGCTCCCTGATTATTTCTTCTGCTAGCTCATATCTGTGGTTGAGCCCCTATGGTGAATTGTTCATGTAATTTTTGTACTTTTTAACTCCAGAACTTCAATTTTTTTTTCTATTTTTACTTCTCTTTATTGGTACTATGTATTTGATGAAATATCATTTTCACACTTTCCTTTAATCCTCTAGACATCATTCCATTAATTTTTAAAACATATTTACAATAGCTGATTTAAAGTCTGTGTCTACTAAGTCCCAAATCTGGACTTTCTCAGGAACATTTTCTCTTGGCTGCTTTTTTTCTTCCTGTTAGTGGTATACTTTCCTGTTTCTTTACACGTCTCATGATTTTTTGTAGAAAACTATACAGTTAAATAATGTATCATAATAACTCTAGGGTCGGGTCAGATAGGTATTTATTTTGTTGCTAGGTTCTTGTAATTGTTTTTCTTGTTGCTACTTACTTCCTTACTGACTTTTCTGAACTAATTCTGTAGATTCTGTATTGCTTCCAGTGTATGGACACTTAAGTCCTCTGGTGGCATTTTTTTTTAAGTTCTTTTATTATTTATTTTAGGAGTCATCCTGTGTCAGTACAATTTAGTGATCAGCCAATGACTTGTTAGAAAAGTTTCTTAAATGCCTTGTCTATATGTCTTCCACCCTTTTTATCCCTTCCCACAAGAGGATCTATGTGCCTTCGAACTTGTTGCAGTTTATAAGACAGCCTTAGCTTTTACTTCCTGTTTGTGCAGGGTTTCAAGGTCAGCCACTAGTGAGTTATTGGGAGATTCTCTTTTCCCAGGTCTTTCTTGGGTCACCTTTTTTTTTTTTTTAAAGAAGGTGCTGGGGATAGGAGTTTATTAATTTATTAATTTATTTTTGCTGTGTTGGGTCTTCGTTCCTGTGAGAGGGTTTTCTCTAGTTGTGGCAAGCGGGGGCCACTCTTCATCACGGTGTGCGGGCCTCTCACTATCGCGGCCTCTCTTGTTGCAGAGCACAGGCTCCAGACGCACAGGCTCAGTAGTTGTGGCTCACGGGCCTAGTTGCTCCACGGCATGTTGGATCTTCCCAGACCAGGGCTCGAATCCATGTCCCCTGCATTAGCAGGCAGACTCTCAACCACTGCGCCACCAGGGAAGCCCCCTTGGGTCACCTTTTACACCCTAAGAATATGTCAGAGCTTTTCAAAGTTTCAAAATCTAGTTCTCCAAGATTTCCTTTTAAATTCCTAGTCAGGTTTTTGTTTACCCGCCTGAAATCATATCCTTAGGTAGCTGCCATATTGCCACCCATTTACTATTGTTTTGATAGTACTCTGGGGATAGGTTTTTTTTTTTTTTTCTCCCATGATCTGAACTCTGAGTCCAATCAAATACCCATGGCACTCTGGGAATAGAGATTTTTCCAGGAACTGCTTGTTCGGACAAAATACTGACTGTGCTCTGGGGATGATGCCTTTAATGTAGCTCTAAAAGAGTTCTGTCCTTTATGTGGGCTATCTGGCTGCCAATTTTTTGCAGCTATGGTGCCACTAAGCTGGGGAGAAAGGCGGGTGGGAATAGCCTCAAGCTAAAATGTTAGAGACACCACTGTCTTACCAAGGTTCAGTAGTTTCTCTTAGACAATTTTCAGTTTTCTTCTGTGGCTTTGGTTAATTTTCCGTGTTTTGAAATGGTTGGTTTTAGTTGTTTTGCCAGTATTTGTATTGTTTTTGTGGGACAGTTTGTGAAGGTTCTTGTCCTACCATTCCAGAAGTCTGTCTCCTCTAGGATTCTGTATAAGTTAAAGAATAATGACAAAGCAAAGAAACAAAAAAGGAGCCTCTTAAAAAGAAATGTTACCCTTTTTCTTCCAGCTTTGTCTTTTTCTGTATCCCTGTCTTGTCTTCTGTACTGTCTTCCAACCTCCCTATGGCATTCACTCTGGGATGGTTTAGTGTAGTGAGGAGAGTCTTGACTTCGGAACTTGGGCACACCTGGATTCCATTTCTAGCTCTGCAACAGTAAGCAAGATACTGACTCCTTTGGTCTCAGTTTCCTCATATAAATTGGTGATCCTCATAGAATCACAATAAAGATTAAATGAGAAAACTTTTAACGAGCTTATTCCAGACCTGTACATACTAGGTGCACAATAAATTATTAATATAATATACAATTTATTATTCATTTGGTTCTCTCGTTTCATCCCTTTTTACTGACCTATCTTAATGAGTTTGGGTGTAAAAATAGTAATTAATGGATTTAGGAAAGTAACTTATAGAAGAAAGATAATGAAAAGAGAATCATGTCTTTTCTTTGCTGTGTGATCTTAAGAAAATTATTTAGCCACTTTGAGCCTTAGTGTCCTCACCCTTTTTTTTTTTTTTTTTTTTTTTTTTTTTTGTGGTACACGGGCCTCTCACTGCTGTGGCCTTTGCCGTTGCGGAGCACAGGCTCCGGATGCGCAGGCTCAGCAGCCATGGCTCACGGGCCCAGCCGCTCCGTGGCATGTGGGATCTTCCCGGACTGGGGCACAAACCCGGGTCCCCTGCATCGGCAGGCGGACTCTCAATCACTGCACCACCAAGGAAGCCCAGTGTCCTCACCTTTTAAATTAGAATACTAGTATGTGCCTCTGATAATGTCAGGGCCTTGCTTTGAGACTCACATGAGTTCATGACACTGTAGGCTTGTGGAGGCTTTGCACCATGCACTGTCTGCAAACATACAGTGGTCTCTAGTTTGTGAAGATAAGTGGCTGGTTCTTGGATTAAATTCATGGGATTAAGTTTGCTTTTTTTTTCTTCTCAAAAACCATAAACATAGAATGTAAAATAAGTTGCTTATTATTTGTGGCACCATTTCCCCCATCTTTTGAGTTAGATAAGTATTTTGCCATATTTATCCATTATATAGCAAATGACATTTATTGTTCATAGACTTTGGATTTAATATTTTCATTTAATTATTCACTTTGTGATTTAGGCTAAAATAGAAGAAAAGGCCATTTATGAGTGCCGTAGCAGTCGAAATATGTATGTGAACATAGCAAGAAATACTCTGAAGAAGCTGAGAGACCAAGGTAATGTCTTTTCAATTAAGTGATAAGATAAAAAGTTGTGATTAACACCTGACACTGAATGTGTTTTCTTCATTAGCAGGGTTGTTTTTAGATATTCAATGAAATGTATGTTTTAAATATTCTGTTGAGTCGAACATGCAGGTGGCATTTTTTTGTTGAAAGTAACAAGTTAGCCTTGAAGTTAGATATAAATATAACCTCACTGAAAGAGGTTATCACTGATATATTTAAATTTGATTTCTGGTTATAAAAGTAATTCACCTCCATGTGGAATAGTATCAGTACTTCTCAACTTTTTAAAAATCAATATTTTTCCCCTAATAAACCTATTTTTTCTACATCCTTCACCCCCAGTAAAATGAAGTACTGAGGGATAATATTTTATCAGTTAAATTGGGTTTTGTAGAGCCACATACTATTATAATAGCTAAGATTTTTTTCATTCCTCAAGAGCCAATTTTACTCCTCTGGGGGCAGTACCACCCCAGTTGAGAATATGTGGCATGAGTTCAAATAATACAGAAAAACATCTTTTTAAAAAACAGTCAAAGACAACTGTCTTCCACATCTCTTATATAGACCCTCCTTTACATGACTACAGAGATATATATAATATTCATGAATACAATCATTTTATATACAGTGTGTCTAACTTTTTTTACTCAGTAAGGTATCATAGAAGTCTTTTGTCAGTTAACCTGGAATCCACATTCATATCTAGATCTGTATCATATTTTTTAAAGACTGCATGAAACTCTATTGTATAGAACCTATACTATAAATATTCCAATATATGGAATCTATAATATAGATGAACTAAACGCCTTTGGGTATTTAGATTGCTTACATTTTTTTTTGAGTATAAATTCTGTGATAAATATGTGTGGGCATGTTAACACATTAACATTTACTTAAACCCGAACATATGTATCTTTAGCATAAATTCCTATACACAGAGAAGCTAGCAGAAAGGGTCTGTATGTTTAAAATTGGTAAATATTGGATTTTTTTGTTTTTTTTTTTATTTTTGGCTGCGTTGGGTCTTCATTGCTGCGCGAGGGCTTTTCTCTAGTTGCGGCAAGTGGGGGCTACTCTTCATTGCAGTGCATGGGCTTCTTATTGCGGTGGCTTCTGTTGTTGCAGAGCACAGGCCATAGGCTCATGGGCTTCAGTAGTTGTGGCATGCGGGCTCAGTAGTTGTGGCTCATGGGCTCTAGAGCACAGGCTCAGTAATTGTGGCACACGGGCTTAGTTGTTCCGCAGCATGTGGGATCTTCCCGGACCAGGGCTCGAACCCTTCTCCCCTGCATTGGCAGGCGGATTCTTAACTACTGTGCCACCAGGGAAGCCCTGGTAAATATTGTTAACTACCCCAGAAAGGGTTTGTCCATTTACATCGCCCACTAATGGTGGAGTATGTGGTTTTCCTCATACCCTGCCAAACTTTCTTATTTATCCTATTTCAGAGTATGAAGGTATATTTTTTAAAAAGTTATTTTAATATCTTTTATTCCTACGAAGTTGAAGATGTTTATTTCTCTCTCTTTTTAAATGTGTTCGTTGTATCCTTCTGCCCCCCCTTTATAAATTGTCCTATTCATTTGGGACAGCCTTTTACATATTCTCTTTTAATATACTGCAGATATTTTCTTCAGTTTGTCACTTGCGCATCAGCCTTGTTTATACTTTTTTTATAATATAGAGGTTATTTTCAAAGTGTAATCAATCTCTTTTTTATTGGTTTCTGGGTTTTGTGTCATGCTTTGAAAGTCTTTTCCATTCTCAAGAATATAAAAAGTGTTCATCTGTGATTCCTTTATGGCATTTTTTTTAATGTACAGCACTTTAAGTAGACTTAAATACATGTATTAAAATATACGAGATCTCTTAGATTAGTATTTTCATGGCATTCTAGCTTCCCCCCCCTTTTTTCTCATACTAAATATAGCCCATGGAAATAGAACATGCAGGTCTAAGTACATATTTTAAATATTCCCAATGAAAATAGAAATGGTTTGCAAGCTGTTACAGTTGTGGTAAATGATGGTATAAAACTCAGTGACTCAAATTTAGACACACTCTATCCAGTAGTCAAAATGTATTAGTTTTAGCAAATGTAAAATCCTGATCTTTTTAGTAGTTGAATAGATATGACTTTTTCCCAATTTGGAATTGGTTATGAAGATGTTTGCCCTCACATGGATGTTTTAAAAGAAAAAGAAATATTTTATTATACTGTAGACCTTTTTATGTTCTGTATGTTTTTATGAAGTAGATAAAAATAGTTCATCTCAGGAGAAAAGTTCTTATATGTTTTAGATGTGTCTGGAAGCAGTAACAACAATAAGACAACTGGATTGAAAAAGAAGGAAAAGAAAAACGGTAAGCTTACTGTGATAATGATAGGGCCTTGCAGTTGTGACCTTAAAGGGGAAGTAAATTTGGTAGACTGCAGCTATTAAACTGTTGTGTTTGTGAAGGATCAGCTGCATACTTTGTACATGTGCTATCCTTTTTAAAAGCTTGTATAAATTGGAGATGAAAAAATGGACTTTGATTTAAGTAATATTTGGATAGAATTCTCAACTTTGTTTTTTCTTTTGGTAGTTAACATGTGTCTAGTCAGCAAGAGTAGTGCTGCTCAAATTTTCAAACTCTACCTGCATTGGAATTACCTGGAAATCTTGTTAAAAATGCAGATTCTGATTCAATGGGTCTGGGTACAGCCTCAAAGTCTGAATTTATAACAAGAAAGAAGGTAGAGAAAACAATTTGGTTGTATTTTGAATAAAACCAGATGGTTGTGTTCTCTTTAAAAAAAAAAAAAAAGCCTCATGTAAGAATTGAAACAACATAGATGCTTTTAGAATCTCTTAATACTTCTCGTAACAAAGTTTTTCGTTTTACAAAAGAGTTTGCTAAAGCATGTCTAGTAAATTCTGCTAAAGCTTTTAATAATAAATTAGAGAAACTTTCTCCAGAGCTCATTAGAGTGAGGGGATCTGGGACTGGGTTACTGGTGTTGGGAAGAGATCCTTGAGCTATTTTGCCTTTGTGAGAGTCATCAGTGTTCCCATTGCCTCCTGCTTGTAAGATTTTGTACTTTTCTTATCTGAGTGAGTATTAAGAGCTGTTACGCAAGATCTCGAACCAGAAGGCCTGGGTTTGTGTATCAACTGTGCTGTGTGACTTTGTTCATATGTCCTTACTTTTCTGAGCCTCATCTAATTCATCTGTAAAAGTGAAGTCAGTTCACTTGCCATTCTGGCTTAATGTAAAGTTTAAATCAACATGCTTAGAACAGGTTTTGGCCTGCTTAATATGCACCAGCTATTACTGATATAATTTTAACTTTCCCATCTCTCGCCCAAAGCTTAGGACATCACATGATCCAGGAAACAATATTGATTTGTTGTGGCTCTTATTGAAGGACACGAAGACTTGGATTCTTTTAGACTACTGTCATACTTAATGTTAAGCAGAATCCTAGCATTTCATATCTAAAAGGGTTAGTAGATTCTAACCTTACCACTACTTAAAAAGGAAAAAAAAAGCAATTTAAATTTTATTGAACAGCTTTTCTTTTTCTCTTAGTGCTCATAGGAATTATTCTCTACAGACATCTTAAAGACTACCTTCTAACTGAAGAACAGTTCCGTGAAAATAACTACCCCCAACCCAACCCTGACAAACCAGGAAATATTCTTTTAAACCCAGGCATGACAAAAACTCTTGTAAATGATCGTACGTATATGGGTCCAACAATTATCCTTTCTACACACGAAGACTGGAGCCCTAAAAGTCCCAGTGTTCTGGCACTTCCCTGGTGGTCCAGTGACTAAGACTCCGCGCTCCCAATGCAGGGGGCCCAGGTTTGATCCCTGGTCAGGGAACTAGAGCCCATGTGCCACAACTAAGTCCCATGCTCTAACTGAAGATCCTGCATGCGACAATGAACATCCCACGTGCCACAACTAAGACCCAGTGCAGCCAAATAAATAAATATGAAAAATAAATAAAAATAAAAGTCCCAGTGTTCTGACATTTTCTAATGGAAAGAAGATTTGTGGCCAGCCATGGCCACAAATGATGGCCAGCATCATTAGGCTACAGGTAAAAGCATTGTTGCATTTCATTTTCTTTCCCTTTCCATTTCATTTTATTCCCAGTATCTAAGTGCTTTATTTATGTAATCAGTTTTATTAAATCTTAGCAGCCATTTCAGGTAAGTACTGTTACCACCTCCATTTATACAAATGAAGAAACTAAGGTTCAGAGAGGTCAAATAATTTATCAAAGGTCACTCAGAAAATAAGTGGTAGAGCCAGGATTTGAACCCAAGGAGTCTGACTCTGGAGCTTCTTCTTTTACCCCTAGACATATGTAGGCAGTGCTGTGTTCTGTATACTTCATACCCTTTCACTAGGAATTCTTAGAAAAAGACTTACAGTTAGTCTTATTATTTTGCCTTTTCTCCAAATACTGGGCATAGTTAGTTAATATATTTATCCCACTCCCTCTCCCCCGAGAAAAGAGATAACAAGAGAATATTTAACATTAACACAACTGTCAAATGTTAGGTCCATCAGAGTTTGAAATGCAGTTATAGAAGTATTTTTCATTGGCTAGAAGAGATTTAGCTTCATCTCTTGCATCTTTAGAACTTCTCTCTTGGGATTATTTTCGCCATTTGCTTTACCTTTCTTTAAATCCTCTCATTGGAAGGCAGTACACTTAACAGTTAAGAACCAGGGCTCTGAAGGAGAAAGGCAAATCTGGGTCGGGGTGCTGGGTAAGTCATGAGTCACTCTCCCAGTGTCGGCTTCCCCACTCTGAATAATGAGATGATGGTAGCTGCCCCATCAGTAGCTATGAGAATCCATTAAAATAGTGCATCTGAAGTGCTTGGTGCAGTGCCTGCCTCATCATCGCATAACAGACACCCAAATAAAAGAGTTGCTGTCATCATCGTCCTCAGAGCCAGTTTGAGGGTCATTAATAAAAACAAGTATTCATAAATGGGTCTAGTGAAAAGCCCAGATACACTCTCAGTGACAATAAACAAACAGATCACTATGTGTCTAAAAGGAAGACATGGGTCCTAATTCAGGAGTTACTATGTACTAGAGTAGATGACAGATCAAGTTGGTGACAGTCAACTTGTGGTGCTAAAACCACAATTACCTGGCGTTGGGCTGACTCTGGAAGCAGGTGGGAGAATGCCTGTTTGAGCAGTGGCAGCCCTGATGCAGGAAGCAGTTCACCTGCACACACTCCTTTGCATAATTCTGTTCCTTTTCCTGTTACTTCGAGATCACACTGAGTGTGTGCTCATGACAGGATCAGGAATGCAAAGGCAAGTCTCTGCATTCAGGTCCTCATTTCCCCCCCCTGCATCTATTCATGAATAACTCTACTTCATGTTCTGTTTCAGCTTCTAGGAAGATGTGCTGTCGATGTGGGAAGATCTATGGCGTGGCTCCTGCAGGCAAAAACAGCAGCAGAGAGGAATGTCACTACCACCTTGGCCGACTGGTGAGTCATAAAGGCAAGTATCTGGTCATTCCATTTCATTTACTTGACGAGCTGGTGCCAAAGCACTGGGGAGAAAAGTGGAATAAAGTATTCAGTTCAGTGTGTATTTGTTAAATAAAATACAGTAATACAGTAAAGAGAAACTGTATTGATTCAAAAGTTTCCATTACAAACACTCCCAACCATCACTTCTTAACTTTGGAGCTCGCTGGCTCAAGAAGTATGGCTGTGATGATTCTTCCGCCTTTTTAAGACCTCAGGTCAATCAGCTACCTCCTGACTTCACCTGCTTTTCACAGGCCAGCATTAGAATAATTGCTTATGGCTTCAGTTCCTTGGCCCCTGCCCTGCACTGAGTGAGGATGAATACCTGCTTCCTCACCCCCAACCCAGCCCCCATTTCTTCTCCAGCACAGTAAATTCCCTACAGTCCACTCAGATGGGTTTTTTTCCCTACTCAGACCAAAAAAACCTGGGTGCAGTCACCACTGTCTCCCCTCGGTGCACCCTCCCCCACCCCCATTCAAGGCCTTTGTTTTGTTTTTCCCTTTTTTCTTTTTTTCTGCCTATGCCAGCACCCTTAGTTCCCCCACCAAGGATTGAATCCAGGCCACGGCACTGAGGGCACCGAGTCCTAACCACTGGACCACCAGGGAACTCCCTGGTGCGCCCTTTCATCTCAGCGGTGTCCACGTCCCATTTGTTCTGTTACCTCCAAAGTGTCTCTTCTCCACCTCTGCTGCCCCCCACCAGGGCCACAAGACCCTCATCTCCTTCCCAAGCTACTGCAGCATCCTCCCAGTCTTACACTCCCCTGCCCCAAGCTACTTCTCAGCCAACAACCGCCAGAATAATTTTTAAATCACAGTTCTGTTTACATCACTCCCTTGCTTTAATGAAAACTCTTCAATAACTTTGTCAACCCTGCCGAATTTGGCCTCTTCCCCCTATCTTGTACCCTTTCCACAGTTTCCTTCCTATCACACTGGCCAACTTTCTGGAACCTTCTAACCTGCTGTCTCCTCTCCTTTTCACACGGCTGGTTCCTTCTCATCCTTTAGGTCTCTCCTTAAATGTGACCTACTCAAGGTTCTTTCGCGACCCCGTGATCTAAAATAGGTCCTCCCTCTTCTGTCACAACCTTTGAGGGCCTTTGACTGTCACTGCCTTTGACAGCACCCAACTGCATTTTGTAATGATTTAGCGATTTATCCGCCATCTTCAAAAGACTGCAAGCTCTCGGAGGGACCGAATGTCTCCCCGGCACTTAGCATGGTACCTAATGCATACAGGCTGTCAATATCTGTGTGGATAGATGGGTGAACAGATGAATTATTTATGCAGATATGGAAATAAATATGAAAGCTATTATAATAAATGCTATGAAGAAAATAAAGCAGGGCAGAGGAAGTAGAGAGGAACAGTGGATGTGATTGAATTATAGAATAAATATAAGAATAATGGATCAATAGTAAAGTAAATCAGACAAGTTTGACTTAAGTGTTTAGGGCTTAGTTTTAGTGGGTGGGGAGACTATAAATTCCAAAAGGGAAGAAAAATAGGAAGACACTGTAGGAGAATAAAAGTAGCAGATTAACTACTGTGTGGAATAACTAGACGACACAGCGTAATGAACAGAATGGGACTTTGGAGCTGGCGGACCTGAGATTTTGGGCTGTTTCACCACTTACTTTCTCTGAGACCTTGAGCAGGTTTCTGAAGCTCTCTGAGCTTTTGTTTCCATATTCATAGAATGAGCTTTGTGTGGCAGTTTAGTGAGCTGATGGGTCCAATTCCTGGCTTATAACAGATGCTCTGTTAATACTGGTTCTCAGCCTCCCTTTCTCATCACAGGAGAAGGTAAGATAAAGCCGTGAGATGTCAGGATTGGATGAGTAATAGAAGGTTGGTTAAGCAAGAGTCTTCAGTGCCAGCCTGAGAAATTGGCATTTGATCAGCAATGTACAAGTGAAGCATTTGAGGAAAGTGATGTAATGAAAAATGTGCTTGAGGAAGATTAATCTAACCACATGTTATAGGAAGACTGGTGCAAAACCTACTGCAGGCAGAGGGGTTTTTAGGGAGCAGTTGGGAGAACATTACCTTAGGCCAGAGGGAAGAAGGACTTGGGGTAGGTAAGGGTACAGGTGAGATGGAAGGTGTGAGAGAGATAAAAGAGAGAAGACGGCTTAGGCTTGTTGCTGTGAAAATGTGCAAAGTGTCTGGCCAAGGAAAATGGAAGAAGAGGGTGTCGGGATTTCAGAGGTCCAGCCAGGGTTGGAGACAACATCTTTATTACGGTCTCAGTCTACGTAACTGGGTGACGTTGCTCAGGTCACATGCAGGAAGGGAGAGGGTGGTAGCTGGAGCCCATCATCCAGGGGCTTCAGCAAAGAGGGAAGGTCAGGGAGGAGAATATTTTGAAAGGATGGTTGACATAGAGTTAAAGCAGAATGAAGAAGTGACATCAGGAGAGGAGCTGAGGGGCCCGGCCACGTTATGGGGAAGCAAAGGGAGGAAGGGAAGAAAGGCATTCAAGACACTGGTAATTATAATTCACCTTCAAAGTGCAGCCTCTGAGAACTCGGCTTCTAGGAGTCAGTGTTTCCTGTTTGTTACATAATAGCTAGAAAAGCAACCATGCAGAGTTTTAGACTTTACATCAGATCGCTTGCATGGTGCGGTCTTAAAGGTGCTTGCGGGTGAGACGCTCTGGGAGTTAGCCACTCTGCCTTGTCAAGCTTGCCTGTTTTGATTTTTACTTTTCGTGTGGTTTGCAGTCCTTGGTGGCTCAGAAAGGCGGCACAGCTGTTGTGAAGGTATCCTTGGATCCCCCGGGTGTCAGGTTGCCAAGGTAGGGCTTGTTCCCCAGAATGCTGCTTGTTTCAGAACCAGAGTTGCTGCCTCCTGCGCAGACCTTGGGGATCCATAAGCATTTGGTATAATCCACTAATTTTCAGTTGATGAAATTTTTATGAGCTTAGTTGCTCTTGCCAAAACGTACAGTAACTTATTTGGCAGTGTTTGTTTCAGCTTCACGTTCATGACCAAAAAGAAAACCTAGAAGGCTTTGTGAAGACTTTTGTCAAGTTCCCACCCTGCAGCGGGAATCACGGTGTATTTGCCGTGAATTGTGAGGTGGTACGTTGGTGGTATGTTTTGCCTTATTTATGCATGTGTAAGGAACGTTCCCGGGCTCGCTCTCTCAGTCCCACACAGCGCTGTGATGTTGTTCACACATTTTCAGATGAAGCAACTGAAGCTGAAAAGAGTTAAGTGACTTGGTGGGATACCTGCACTTGGTGATGGAGCCAGGAGTTGGCCCATGATCCTCTTTCTTTTACTTATTAATTTTTCTTTATATATAATCACTGCTTGTCCTACTCATTACATTGCTGAAATTACACTGGTGGAAAATGTTATGAGTACTACTGTTATCCCCCAAATCAGCATAAAAGCTTTAATTTTTAAAAAACTATTGTTTTTATAGAGACAATAAAATATTTATAGGGAGTTATCTTCTTTCATATGAGAATCAATACTAAACAGTAGGGGAAAAACAGAACTTGGAATCATGAGACCTCGGAAGCTCCACTGCTTATCAGGCAAGTCTCCCAGATGCTCCAATCTGTAAATTATGAGGTTAATAACAATCCGCCAGTGATGGTGAGAATCAGATACACTAATATATGGCAAAGTGCTTTGTATATGTCGAACATTATGTGAACAGTCATCTTTAACAAAACATAAAATTAAATTTTTGTTCCCTGTGGCATATTTGGAAAGCAGATTTGTGGAGTTTTTAAGCTTAGATTTTTAATTGCAGACAATGAAAGCTGCTTCTGGCTTAGAAATCAAATGATTTTTTTTTTCATTCAACAAGGTTTATAACTGCATTGTCCACTATGGTATCCACTAGCAAACAAACATGTCGGTATAGAGAACAGAGTAGCAGTTACCAGAGGGGAAGCGGGGGAGGGCAAAATGGGTAAAGGGGGTCAACTGTATGGTGATGAATGAAAACAAAATTTTTGGTGGTGCAGCGTGCTGTAGTGTTTATAGAAGTCAAAATATAATGTTGTACACATGAAACTTATATAATGTTATAAAACAATGTTACCTCAATAAAAAATTAAATTAAATTAAAAATTTAGGGCTTCCCTGGTGGCGCAGTGGTTGAGAGTCTGCCTGCTGATGCAGGGCACATGGGTTCGTGCCCCGGACCAGGAAGATCCCACATGCCGCGGAGCGGCTAGGCCCGTGAGCCATGGCTGCTGAGCCTGCGCGTCCGGAGCCTGTGCTCCGCAACGGGAGAGGCCACAACAATGAGAAGCCCGCATACCGCAAAAAGGAAAAAAAAAAAAAATTAAAAATTTAGTTCCTCAGTCATACTAGCCATATTTCACATACTCAATCCCCACTTGTGGCTGGTGGCTACCATATTGGACAGGACAGAAATAGAACATTTCATCTTCACAGAAGGTTCTTTTGGATAGCACTGACCTCTAATGAAAATAATTGTAAAGCCTAAGCCAAGAAAATGAAATTATTTTTATTAGCAGAAATATTACCAACATTAAGGAAAAAATTAAAGCTTGGATCATCTTTTATATGACCATCAGATCCACACACTGGCTTTTGTTAGCAAAACTGAATGATAGGGTTAGATTGTATATTCCAGTTAGAAATATTCCTTTAAGATATCTAAGATGTTAAAATATGTTTGCCCAATATGATGTTTAAATTTAATAGTTCCATCTTTATAGTGCTATACAGCCAAAGGTTTGGAACTTACTCAAGTGACAGTGGTTGATCCCAGCCTCCAGGTGGACTATGATACATTTGTGAAACCAGATGAAGAAGTCATTGACTGTAACAGTAGGTATGCATTATACACAGGGGTTTGTTTTTGAAATTATAGAACATTGAACATGTACTTTGAGTTTTAGCCTAGGTACTTTTATTTGATTCAACTTTAGCGCATGAGTTAACATTGTTTTCTTTTAATTAATTTGTTTATTCAAAACTATTCATGTTCTGTTGAGTACCTTGCTAAAATTATGTAGACACTGTATTAGGCCCTGGGTAACAACCCTAAATTAGAGATACGGCCTCAGCACTCATGTTGTTTACATGTTGGAATGGTAGGTAGGAGGCTAGAGAGACAGACAAAAATATTGAACACGTTATTTATTCATTCAATCATTAATCAGTTTCTTCTGAAAATACCATACTATTCCCATTGGATGAAAATTTCTATAATCCTGTAGGCATGTCGCTGAGTATACATAGCTTTGATATAGCATACAGAACACTGGTTCAGTGCAAATTCTATTTTACTATTATTAAAGTAGGACATGTTTCTGATCCAAATTCAATGCTAACTTGAGATAGTGTGATATAGATGTGCCTTTAATTTTTAAAAAGCTCATATAAAACACCCGATAATATCATTGATTAATTGAATTGGATTTCCTAAAGGCATATAAGCCATATGACATGACATATTTATATATTTATTTAAATATATCTATTTAAATATAAAATAGAAGACATTGATCTTATTCTACAATGAAAATTTAGAAGTGTTAATTACTGGTGTGACTGTATTTATTCAATCTTCTTTAAATAAATTCTCCAATGGTACTTAATATGACGTGTGTGCGTATACATGCACACATATATACATACATTTGTATATGTATATATGAACAAATATGACTTGATACACATACACGTGTATATTACATGCATTATATACTATAGTACATAGTTTATAGTATTATAGTATATATAGTATACATAATATATATTATATATGTGTACGTCCATAATTTTGGAGCACAGTAAGGCAAGGTGGTCAAGTGAATTAAAAGTTGTTGTGATAAATTTTGAGAATAATTATAAAGAATTCTGCTAACAAGAATTTTTTAACCTGAATTTCCTCATGGTTCATAAAAATGGTTGAATACATAAAAACTCAGTAAAAGTTGCTGTTATCAGAAAATGCATTGTTACTAATCTCTCTCCTGACCTCATTTGATTTTTTTTCCTACTCATTTTGCCCATATCCTAATAGCCCCAGCTACTTTATATTTTACTCTTTTTTTTTTTTTACTTTATTGAGCTATAACTGACAAAATTGTACTATATTTAAAGTTACTGTACTCTTATTGGTTCTTGTTCTTCCATGGGTTTAGCGGAATCTTCTAACTCCTTTTTGGAACAAGTCAGGAAATGCTTTGCTAATTACTGATACTCATAGCAGCAAAATGAGAACTGAAGGTCTTGCTTTAAAAATAAAAACTTGGGGCCTCCCTGGTGGCGCAGTGGTTGAGAGTCCGCCTGCCGATGCAGGGGACACGGGTTCGTGCCCCGGTCTGGGAGGATCCCATATGCCGCGGAGCGGCTGGGCCCGTGAGCCATGGCCGCTGAGCCTGTGCGTCCAGAGCCTGTGCTCCGCAACGGGAGAGGCCACAACAGTGAGAGGCCCGCGTACAGCAAAAAAAAAAAATAAAAAAAATAAAAAATAATAATAATAAAAAAAATAAAAACTTGAATCTTTAAAGAAAAAGTCAAAAGGGGGCTTCCCTGGTGGCGCAGTGGTTGAGAGTCCGCCTGCCGATGCAGGGGACACGGGTTCGTGCCCCGGTCTGGGAAGATCCCACATGCTGCGGAGCGGCTGGGCCCGTGAGCCATGGCCGCTGAGCCTGCGCGTCTGGAGCCTGTGCTCCGAGACGGGAGAGGCCAAAGCAGTGAGAGGCCTGCGTACCGCAAACAAAACAAAACAAAACTCTATGTGCTAATGTGGTAGTCATTATCATTGTGTTATCACTGTTGCTTGATTTGCCCTTTTAGACAAAACAAGATAAGAATCACTGTGCTGATGACTTCGTCCAACTCTTGTAAACCAGAAGCAGTATAAGATGCCCAAGTCATTTGGCTAAACAGGTCAGAAAGAAAGTCCATTATCAATTGTGATGAAACCAAAATCGTTGTTTTGACATGGTCTTAGATCATTGTCTTTAATATTCAAGTGGGTAAAACTACGTTTATCTAATAGGTTATTATAGTCACGTCCTGGAAGATAACTTTTTCATATTAAGTCAGGTAGACTTATAAAGCCTACCTATAAGGTAGGCTCAAAATCAAATGGCATGTTCATTTTTCTTGGCATGATAGGCTTGAAAATCTCCCCCTTAATACTCCAGGTTAAAATGGTCTGTTCTTTGCTCCATGTTCTAGAACAGGTGTCAGCACACTATGGTCCACGTTAGCCACCTGTTTTTGCAACTATTTTTATTGGAACAGAGCCACCACACCCACTCACTGATGTATTTTCTATCACTGCTTTCATACTACAGTGGCATTGTTGAGTAGTTATAACAGAAATGGTATGGCCTGCAAGCCTAAACTATTTATAACTCGGAAGAGAGTTTGGTGGCCACCCCCGATCTAGAACAGTGCTCTGCAACAGAACTCTCCGTTCTACATGTTCACTATCCAATATGGTAGACACTAGCCACATGTGGCTAGTGAGCACTTAAAATGTGTCTAATGTGACCGAGAAAACGATTTTTTCATTTTGCTTACTTAATTTCAATAGTTACATGTGGCTGGTGGCTACCACATTGCACAGCGCAACTCTAGAACTTTGGGGACCTTGACTGTTTGTTTCAGCCACCCCTAAGACTTACCTTCATGCTGAGAAGGGCTAGTTCTTCTTTAGCGTAAGAATGTAAGTAAGGCCATTTAATTTTCCTGAGTATCCACCTCTTTCCCTGCAAAGCTGGTACCATAGTATAGATAGTTGTTTCACACAGCACTGTTGTCTCTGCATGTGACAGATGAGACTGGAATGTGCTTCCACCAGACCCCACCCAAGTGTGAGCAAAGAGAGCTGGGGACGTAAGCTTTCTGTAAGAAAGCTCTTCACAGGGGTGTCCTTCTGACACCTCAGCGACAGCTTGTCTCAGACTCAGCTTCTCACCATGACTTTCCTGTCTCTCATTTTCCAGGAACCGTTCTGTTTCACTTGTCTCCCAGACCAGAAAATTTGAAACCACTGTGTTTTTTTATTCCTTGTAATCAGTCTGTTTCTTTCACCCAGATTACTCGTAGATTTCTCTATTTCCCCCACCACCTTCTTTTATGTGCTCAGTATTCTGCAGCCAGGAACCAGTGTCTAGGAGGTGGCTGACACATTAAAAGTGAGAATTTAAAGCGTTTATGGATGGGGCGTAGTAGGTGCTAAACATTAAACTTCCAACCCCTTTCTTCTTCTTTTTTATTCATTTATTTAATTTTTGGCTGCATTGGGTCTTTGTTGCTGCGCACAGGCTTTCTCTAGTTGCTGAGAGCGGGGTCTACTCTTCATTGCGGTGCGTGGGCTTCTCATTGCGGTGGCTTCTCTTGTTGCGGAGCATTGGCTCTAGGTGCGCGAGCTTCAGTAGTTGTGGCATGTGGGCTCAGTAGTTGTGGCTTGCGGGCTCCAGAGCACAGGCTCAGTAGTTGTGGCGCACAGGCCCAGTTACTCAGCGGCATGTGGGATCTTCCCGGACCAGGGCTCGAACCCGTGTCCCCTGCATTGGCAGGCAGACTCCCAACCAGTGCACCACCAGGGAAGCCCCAACCCCCTCTCTTCTTGATCAGTCTTTAAATTACTCTTGTCCTGAGGCTAATCTTCTTCAACGCTTTTTCAAAGTACAGCTCTTCTAACGAGGAATCCAAACTGGTAGCTGACAGTCCAGGCTCTCAGTTATCTGACCCCTCTCTTATTGTATCACTATTTCCTACTTTATTAAATCTCAGGAAAAATTTATTCACCTTCTTCCATGTGTAAGCAGAGGGGATTTGGACCTAGATGGGACTAATCCTTGTCCATGCCCCCTCCCCAGGGACAGACAAACCACTGAAATGGGCCTTGCACTAGAGTGAGGTGTGCCTGCACCTCCGCTGAGTCACAAGGTGGGAGGAGCCTGGCTCACCCTTTACCGCCCCTCACCCCGCCAGTAATTATTGGAACCGCTCTGAGCTCATGCTGCCCCCTGGTGGTGCTCCCTTGGTAGGAAAGTGGACTTGGAAGTCAGGCTGCTGAGATTGGATTTCCTTCTACCCTGCTGACTCAGCTTAGGCAACTTTCTTAACCTCTCGAAGCCTCAGTTTCCTTGGCTGTAAAAAGGGACAATAAAATACCTACCTTGCTAGGTTACTCTGCAGGTTGTAGTGAAATAATCCAAGTAAAGTGCCTAGTGACTGGCCTGTTGTAACTGCTCATGTCACTTGCTTTTGTAGCCTAGTTACTGCTGCTACAGTTACTGTTGCTGCCATCAGTTTCCTTATTCTTTGGGAAGAACGTCTAAAGAGTTTTCCTCTTTCCTTTGACAGTTAATTCATACTTCAGTTGTGGACACGACAGTTATGTTTCCTCATCGGCTAGGCTTGCCTCACAAAAGATCCCTTAAAAGTCTAGTGGCCGACTACCTGCGGAGAATCATTCAGGATGATGGTAAGAGCCTGCTTGTTCGTGATGAATATCAGGATCCTAAGTCTGACTTGAGTAAACCATGAGGTTCATGGTAAAGGTCTACTGTTTGAAATGCTGCCCTGTGGGTTCTCTTCTTGGGTAGAGAATCCTAAAGCTTCTGCTTAAGTAAAAAGTGTTCCATGCTCACTGCCTGGTATAGTCCTAGATGTTCCACAGGCATCAAAATAGCAATTAAACTGAGACTGGTGACCACATCATGGTTCAGCAAGTTGCCTGACCTTGGAATTCATGCATAAAACTTTTGTTGGGGCTTCCCTGGTGGCGCAGTGGTTGAGAGTCCGCCTGCCGATGCAAGGGACACGGGTTCGTGCCCCGGTCCGGGAGGATCCCACATGCCGCGGAGCGGCTGGGCCCGTGAACCATGGCCGCTGAGCCTGTGCATCCGGAGCCTGTGCTCCGCAATGGGAGAGGCCACAACAGTGAGAGGCCTGCGTATCTCAAAAAAAAAAAAAAAAAAAAACTTTTGTTGGTGTAGAGATCTAATTCCATTCTAAATTTTGCTGTGTACCTCCTTTCATATGTGATTTTCGTTAAGCCTAAAGAGATTCTAAAATTGATTGGGTCCAAGTTCTCTCACCCAGGGTAAATAGTGTGCATTGCAAAAGAAGTATAGCTCAAATTCAATACATTCATGCGTGCACTTGCTCTGTAGTGGATTGGTACAGAGGTTTTGCTCTCAGAACTTTTTTTCTTTTTGGTTTTTCTGATGAAAAATACCCAACATTAAACAAGTTAATCTAATACAACAAGTACAGCCACCAACTATCCTGTTAGTGGCATTGTGATATGCATGAGATATGTGTCTGGCTTGGAATGGAGGTTAGTTACTCTGTACATTTCATGTATACCCATATAGGCCCCACTTTTGCACAAGAGGGAGAAGAAAGTTAATTTTGAGTATGTTAAAATTATGTTATAATGCTGTATGTTTCTACAGATGCTCCGCTGATCATGCCATTTATTGTACAAAATACAGATTTTACTTTATGGTCTTTACTCTTTCATTCTCTGTTTATTAGACACTACCCAATACCATCTTGCAGAAAATCTTTAATTTACATTATCTGCTTTGTTAAAAATATTCATATCTCAAATTCCCAGAAAATGCTCTTATCAAATTTGTAACGTGTTCTACTGAAAATAATCTGGAACCATGGACACAAAAATATTTCACCTAACAAAAAATACCCTATGTAAAACAAAATCTTCGAAAAGTTATATAATACCACAGTTCTCTCAGAATAACACAAATAAACAATAATATACCATTTTAGAATTGTGGTCCATATGATTTTTCTCATTTAATCTCGGATGTCATTTATTATTTTGACCAGAACTGCAGGCTTGATATCTTGGGTAGATTTCATCTACTTTTTAAAACCATGTCATTTTGTATCTAAGGTCACTCTTTGTCTGGAGAGGTGTACTTTTTCTAGCGTCCCTTATTTCTGGCTTCTTTTTTTTTTAATTTTTTAATTTTTTAATTATTATTATTATTATTTTTTTTTGCAGTACACGGGCCTCTCACTGCTGTGACTTCTCCCGTTGCATAGCACAGGCTCCGGACGTGCAGGCTCAGCGGCCATGGCTCACAGGCCCAGCCGCTCCGCGGCATGTGGGATCCTCCCGGACCGGGGCACGAACCCGTGTCCCCTGCATCGGCAGGCGGACTCTCAACCACTGCGCCACCAGGGAAGCCCATTTCTGGCTTCTTGTCAGATCTCTGTCGTTCAGTGGTACCTGTCACTTTGTTGTTGTATCTCCCTGGAAACGAGGTTCATGGAGAAGGTACTGATGTGCTATCCAGTCATAGCAATGTAGTGACCACATGACTGAGGACAGGTTACATAGAGAAAGGGAGATGCTTGTTCATCTGGATTTATGTAAAACATTTCTAAAGCAACCAGTAGGGGTTGTCCTAGGTATGAAATAATGAAATATTGATAAGTGGCCAGTGGTAATTTTGTTTCAAACTCAAGACTTCGTTTTGAGACCATCCGTGGGTAACATCACAGAGTTGTCTATGTCTAATGTGCTATTTTATATTCTATACTATTTGAAGGTCACAATTCAAGTGAAAATGCAACCGCCTGCATGGAACTGGTACTCTGGAAGGTAAAAGACGACCTGAAAGGAAAGAAGTAACCACTTTGCCCAAGAATATCTTAAACCTCTGCATTGCTTCCGTGACTACTTGGCCTCCACTGCTGGCAGTAGAGTTTGGTCTATAATAACATGAGGTTTCTCCATGCTTTCAAAGAGAAGAGGAGAAGGACAAGCACTGTTGAGGTCTATTTATTACATTTTAAAGGTTAAATTTCCACAGTGATTTCTAAAGTTGTGACTGGGGACGAGCGGGGGAAGGAATTAGGTTTTCTGGAATTTGACTCATCTTTGTAGGCAGTGTACAAATAACAGTGGAAGATGGTTTGAAGTTGAAGTAATGGGTCCAGGACTTTCACAAAGGTCGTTTCTCAGGTTACTTAAATTCCTTTTTCTCTCTAAATACTTAGAACCATTATACTGCTTGGAGATAGAAACATCTTTACCTAACAAAATTGTAAGTTTTCTTTAGATCATCTATATAGAAACAGAAGTGGAGATTTTCCTCACAAACTATATGGAAGTAAATGTAAACTTTTCAGTGTACTATTAACATAAAAGTTCTGGTCATTTGGCTATTGTGTAATGTGTTTTTAATCTAACTGGTGTATTCTTACTTGATATCAACAACTCACTGATTTTTTTTTTTTTAAGGCAGTGTCCTATGGCTCTTCTAAACACACTGAAATCTAATCTATATACCCAGTACTGGAATTGTCTAATTCCTTTAAGGCGTTGGTTCTTTCCTTCTTAATTGCTTTTTGATGATGTGGAAACTGGCCTATGGAAATGACATGACTTTATTCAATTTGACTATCGACCTTTGAGTAAGTATGAATCTTTAATATTAATGCCGTTAACATGCTACAAAACTACAAAGGTTTCTCTGCCAATGGTAGGGATGAGACCCAGAGCTGTCAATCGTATGGTCTCTGTGCCAGGAGTAAATTCAAGTTGATGGTGATGATGTGCCCTCAGTAAGAACACCTCAGGTTTGCTGCTTTGGTACTTTGAATTTACAAGTAAATCTTAGGTATCACTGAATTCGTTTTTCTTTTTTCTTTTTAATTATTTATTTTTGGCTGCATTGGGTCTTTGTTGCTGTGCGTGGGTTTTCTTTAGTTGCTGCAGGCGGGGGCTACTCTTCGTTGTTTGCGGTGTGCGGGCTTCTCATTGCGGTGGCTTCTCTTGCTGCAGAGCACGGGCTCTAGGTGCGCAGGCTTCAGTAGTTGTCGCGCACAGGCTTAGTTGCTCCACAGCATGTGGGATCTTCCCAGACCAGGGCTCGAACCCATGTCCCCTGCATTGGCAGGCGGGTTCTTATCCACTCTGCCACCAGGGAAGTCCAGTTCCTTTTTCTTGATACCGTAAGTACTTCCTTAGTCATCTCTTATACTTGACATGAAGTAAATTTGTAATGATGTAAAGTATTTTAAATATATGTAATCAAGAAGGTCAGGCTGCTATAGAAAAAGCAGCTGTTATTATGTATTCCAAAGCCACATGCAAAATTTGAAGACATTATCTACATTTTTCAGATCATCCTTGTTCTTGTTCAGTTCCATGTACATGCAAACCAAGAGCTGTCAGGAGTATCTCCACAACATTTGGGTAAAAAGCAAAATGGAACTATTCACATATATATACATATATACACATATATCTATACATATATGTATATATATGTATATATAGTGTATATGTATATATAAATAGTGTATATATATAGTTTATATACATGTGTGTATATATATATGTGTGTGTGTGTATATATATATATATATATATATATATATATATATATATATATTTGGACCTACTTTCAATGGCTCTTCATTTGAGCCCCTACTTAGTTGATGAAATAAATGCTGCGACAGCAGTCTTGCTTTTGTTTTGTCTCCACTGCATATGCTGTTGTGGATGAAGAGCGTTTGGGACAAATACAATTTCCTGGTCATTGTTTCTGATGCATAAAGTTGAGCAGATGGCAGGAATATGGAACGTTATGCGGTATGGCGAACTGTTAACATTGCAGCACAATTAAAAGGGATTCTAGTTCTAAGCCCTCAGTTCACATTGGAATACTACCAGAGGTGCAAGAAAACACATTAGACAGTAGGATACTTCTGGAAGACATTTCTAATCTTGTGAGCTTGAGATACGTCTGGTGGCATATACCCACCAACTGCTCTCTGCATATTACCAACAAGGTAGAGGATGATAATTTAAGGTGTTTTTCTCAAAAGTATAATACAGACATTTGGCAATACCTATGAGACATATTCCTGGACAAAATGTGGGTAGGCAAGACATTTATTCACTTACTATATGATCTCAGTGTAGCATGTGCCTACAGTATAAACGGTAAACTCACAAATGATCAAAACTAAAACTTTTTACAATGTGTAATACAGGTAGGGATGTTAATCTGATATGATGTCACATGTCTCCCAAATATAACTAACTAACTCCAAGCTTCCTATTTTAATTTCTTAATAAACACATCAATGTTATCAAAGAAACTAAAACTAAATCCTATTAATTGATCAAACTTATACTTCTCTCAAAGTTCTTAGGCATCTAAGGAACGAGATTTAAATCTGTTTTTCAGTGTTAGCATTCTGGACTGACTTGTGGGCTCTGGAAACACCTGACAAAGTTGTCAAATTATGAAATGAAATTGGGGTGGCTTCCACAGGTGAGGGGGAAATTTTAGAGATAGAAGAAGCTCTTTTATATTGCTTAGGTACAGACTTAAATCCATGTCCTGTAAGAATTCATACATTTCCCCTACTTTTCTCACCTGTGCTATCAGGGTCAGGTTTACAATATTTTCTTCTACACAGCAAGACATAACATCCAATATATAGGTAAATATCAAAAATATCTGGGACAATAATGAGTTATGCACTACAGTAATTGTACTCTCACACCTTCCTGTAAAGTCCATGTTTTTAGAAAAATATATTATTGCATATGAAACCACAGGCATTCTGATTCCAGCACATTCTTACTCAAAATAGTATATACAGTCCTAATAGAGGGTACTATAGATTCACACACAGGGGTCTTACGGTGAATGTCCCAGACAGACAGCAATCTATATACACGTCCATATTCTATGTCACCTCTCTTGACAGAGACTTGCTTGCTTGGCATCAAGTTCTCAAGGGTCTCTCATGCTGGTGAAGCGAAAACGGAATATACAGCTGAAGATGGTCTGTCCTAGGCTGCTTCTTCGGCAGAACAGTCGATTCCTGCGTAGGTAAACTTCTCATAAAGCGTGGTATTCACGTAGGTCTAGAAGAACAAGAGTGGTTCAGAGACACAAACTGGCTCAGTCCTGCCTCTGCCAGGGGCAGTTACAGTAATACCCCAGTTTCCTTAGCTTGTTTCAACTCAGATGCGGATACTTGGGGGGTAGTTTTCTATCCTTATTCCCTCTGTTGTGTTTAACAACTTTCTTCCTGAAAAGTATCCCTTGACTTCTGCAAGTAGGATTGCTTCCTCTCACCTGTTTCAGTCTCCGGCTTCTCTTTCTCATGGTCTCTCACTGGTCCCTCCTGACACGCCCCACATCCTCTAAGGCCCCTTCCTCTGTCTGCTTCTCACCTCCTGCTGTGTGACCTCACCCACATCTTTGGTTTAATTACCAACTGGGTTTTGATGACGTTCAACATCTACTTCCCTAACCTAGATTTGTCTTTCGAACCTCAGATCTGTATAGTCAACTACTTTCTAGAAATTTTGATAGAATGCCTGACCCTCCCCATAGTAACCTGTAGACCACGCTATGTTGTCTACCTGCTGTTTGTCCTTGGGCAAGTCACTTTTCACCCTTCTAAGTCTGTTTCTTCCTCTATAAAATTAAAGGGTCAGGCTGTATGACTGATGAGATTTAAGATTGCTTCTAGCTCGAATAAGCCCGTTGTATATGTTGTGCTACTGTGTGTGACTGTATCTTATATAGGAATCTTATGTCCTCCAAAATTGTAACTTCCTCAAAGTTGGGTCCACATCCTTATGTCCCTCTAGCACCTAGGGTCATGCTCAGGAGAACCTGTTGACTTGTATCAACTTTTTATTAACCACAATAGACACATGAGGAATTCCACTTAAAGAACCCCTGCTTTGATCTCCATACTCACTTTTCGTTCTTCTAACATCCTGTTTAAGGACACCAGGATCTGGGCAAATGAGGGCCTTTCATAAGGCTTCTCCCGCCAGCATTGTCTCATGAGATCATACCTTTTGAAAACAGTGAAAGGGTTAAGTCTACAACTGTGCTTCAGGCCTGCGCACAGCCAGGTGTAGGGTATGGCAAAAAAGAGAATGTAGCCACCCAACGCATGGTCATCATGCTTAGCCAGCAAAAGACAAAAGTACGGCACCTAGGAAGATTCTGTTAGGCCTCCCATCTCCCCATCCAAGTCCCCTTTCTTCTCCCACTAGATCTAGTGCCTGCTTTAGGTACCACTCCCATGGGATCTTGGTCTCAGCTATTCTGATTATCTGGAAAGAACTGAGTTACATGTCTAGGGCAGCATGTCCCTTGGAATACCACACCTCTCAAAATGTCAGGGTTTTATTTTTTTTAAATGGCCCCATGCTCAAATAAATTTGCAAAATGCCACCCATCGCATCTTCCTCTTAGGCATCGACCCAGGAAAATCTTGAGAAGACATTCCATTAAAAACAAGCTACCTTTTTAACCAGGTTTAACCTAGAAGCTTCCCAGACATAACTGATCACAGAACTCTGTGTCATTTATTTACGTCTCACACTTTCCACATAGTTTAGGAAGTGCTGGTCTAAGTCAGTACTTTCTCAAATGTGGCCAGAACTACTTGTTAAAATGCAGATTCCTGGGACGCACCCTAGATGTACAGAATCATGTCTGGGAATGGGGCTCAAGATTTCACATGCTGACCAGGTGACTCAGGGGAACTGTAGTGCACAGAGGGCTCTCAACCATCAGCCTGGGGTGTTAGAGATTCTATCAATAGAACAGTTTGTACTTTAACAGAAGTTTCATAAGGGCTGAAAATATCGCTCCTTATGGAATGAATCTCAAAAGATGAAATTTTAGGGACTTTGTCCAGTGATGGTTCAGGTACACCCAGGTTTTCCCAGGATGGTCTAGTTTTATATCTCTTGTACCATAACAATAACAGCACCCTATTTCACTCTTAGAAGTGGCTTGGTTTGGATGATAAATTACTTGCTCAGCCTAGAGCCTTGCACTCTTCAAATCATGCCAGTTAGGCAGCAACTACATTGGTTAGTTCTGGGAATGGCAACATCGCTAAAGATAATCATTATTCCCCTGAGAAGAATACTTATTCCTGGAAAATAATCCTCATAGAAGTAAGATTTTATGAAGAAAAATCTGTCTTTCTTAATATAACAGCTCTGAAATCTCTGTCCCCAAAGTTAGTCTCAAGGTTTCATACATTTATTCATGGATAATTTCATGAATTTATTTCAGATCTTTTCTGCCTTTGTTGCCCTTTCTCCTTTCAACCTTAAGATTCAACCAAGAATCATCACCTTAAATTCCTCCTGGATTTCTATGCCTAGAAAGCTGTTATTCCCTGCCCATTGCATCACAGTCTTAGTTTCAAGAACCCCCTTGTTTCTGACTATATGGGGTGTGCATGTGTGCGTGCGTGTGTGCACATATAGGTAAACATATGTGTATGTATCAGATAGCTCCTTCATTAGAGTCAGTCCAAGAAAGGTACAGGGAGAAAGTCAGGATAAAATGGCCCCGGGTGAGGCCTGACTTACACCTCATCATCACAGTTTAGCGGCTTCTCCAATCTGTAGCCCTGGGGCAGCTTCTCGTAGAGTTCTGCACACGTCATCCCACAGTAAGGGGTGCCACCTGGAAGACAGGAAACGGTGCACCCTAAGCCCCCTCGGATGCAGAAGTCAGCATCTCCTGCCCTGAGGCTATACAGCCAAGGGGCTGGGAGAAAGACGGGGTGTGTCAAGCAATGCTGAGCACCCGTGGTGATCTTCCTCCAGAGCAAGCCTACCGCACATCACAGCTGGACTTCGGCTACAGACCGTGCTTCCGTGCGGCCACTCCTTAGTGCAGAGATCCACCACAGTCTCCTTCCTTCTGGTGCTATTCCTCTTCCCCAAGTCTGTCTACACACAGCACGTCTATTGTACCAATGACATGGATCTTTTTCCTAATTGGAAGTCTGTATTTATGTTATGCAATTCCTATTTTATCTATCAATGTTAATTACAAAAGCAATACATGTTTACTGTGGAAAATACAAAAAATAATGCAGAAAAAAACTACATTTAAAAAAATCCTTCTGTGTGGTCCTCCCAGTTTTTTTCATGTGTCATATTTATAAAACCGGGATTATGGGAATTTTTTCTGGTTTTTGGCATGCACATTTTCACGTGGTATTAAATGGCCTTAGAAAATGTGACTTTTCATAATATACTGTCTTCAAGTTGTAGAAGTAAACTTATGACAGCTCTGTGACATCTGTGCACAAGCAGAGACAACTCAGAATGAAGTTCTTGACCACCAGGTTATTAGTATTAAATATGACATTAAACACAGGGCTTTCATAAAGAGAACCATGGGAATAAACACACTCAAACATGGAAACCCGTAAGGTTCTTTTCCCAAGTGGCGTCTGTTGGCACTGAGTACACGTTACCCATGAAATTATACAGTAAAGGAGTCTGGGAGGGGCCCACTCCCTTTGCCTAGAGCCTCACCTGGTAGGTAGACATGGATACTCACCTAAGCTAACAATCTCCCATAGTAACACGCCATAGGACCATCTGCAGAGGAACAAAAGAGAAACCAATAAGCACGCATGTTGCCCAGTCAACTTTCTGCCCAGAAAGCCAGGGCGACTAAGCCTAGGTCAGAAAAGGAAAAGTTACATGTCTGTTTCCTAGGCTAGGGCCTTGCACACAGCATGCATTTATCTCCTCTTTGGCCAATGGAAGGATTATAACAGGGAAAGAGTGTTAGCTCTGCCAGAGCTCCCACTCGCTTTAGGTAGCGAATGCAAGGTGGAAAGCTGGAAAGCAGGAGATTCTAAGCCAGACAGACCTGTGTCAGATCCCATCTCTGCCACCTGATACTTGTGTGACCTGAGACAAGTGGCTAGAACTCCTGAGGCCTCTTAGTGTATTCTTCCAAAAGTGAGGACACCAATTTCTTAAAGTTATGCAGAGATGATGTGAGATAACATATAAAGGCACACACTGAAGACACAGGAACACTCGGGGCCTCAGTTCTTCCTCCTGAAAAGAGGGAACCTGAGCAAGAGGGCTCAGGCCTCAATCCCAACCCTTCCTTCCCCCACCAGCCTGAGACTTGTCATGCAGGCTGCAAGCAGAGATGGTTCCCACTGTGTCTGTCTGCTTTCCATCCCTGCCACCTCTGATCCCCAGCAGCTACTGTGGGCCACCTCCTCTGATCTAGGTCCTCGTGCTGAGGTCAGTCTGGGAGTGGAGCCATGGGAAGGCTGGGATGCCCCTTGCTCCTCTGGAGATGAGGAATTCACCACTTGAGGTCACTCCTCGACATGCAGAAAGAAACCCAAAGCCTGCCACCAGGGAAAACTGTCCCCTCTGTGGCTTCATTTAGTCTGTGATTTCCTGGGATTAGTGATTAGCTTTATTCCCCAGACAGATACAATATTTCTGCTTCTCTTTAAAACCTCTGTCAAATGGATATTTTTCTGGGACAAAAAAAAAAAAAAATCCCTCAGCAGTGAGAGGCTTTACTTACACGTCACTGTTGGTTGTATACACGCTGTAATTTAGTGACTCGATCGCCATCCAGCGCACGGGGAGCCGTCCCTGGAGAGAACGAGGTGAGATGCCGCTTAGGCTGGACAGGGCCCCTTCCCAAGGCTCGCCGCTGGCCTGAAGCTGGGACTCACCCAAGTCCACGGGGAGGTCCCCAGACAGAAGGCGTGGCAGACTCAGGAACTGTTTTGCACATGTCCCACCCACAAGTGTGCTTTTAAATTCAAAGACTTGCAAATTGTGTGAGTCCCACTTACCTCAAGGGGCCCCTACCACAGTTTCACATATTTAAGGTTTAAATATAAAAGTATCCTTTCTCAAAAAAGATCCATGGTTGCTAGGGGTGGGGTTGGGTTTAGGGTCTGAATAGGCAGAAAACAGGATTTTTAGGGCGGTGAAAATGTGTAAGATACAATAATGAAGAACATAGGTCCTTATAAATTTCTCCAAACCCATAGAATGTACAACACCGGGAGTGAGCTTTGATGTAAACTATAAACTTTGGGTGATTATGGCATGTCAATGCAGGTCCATTGGCTGTAACAAAGGTACCTCTGTGACAGAGGATGTTGATGATGGGGGAGGGTATGCATGTGTGGGGTAGGGAGTATATGGGAAATCGCTGTGCCTTCCTCTCCATTTTGTTGTGAACCTAAAACTGCTCTAAAAAAAAAAGTCTTCTTTTAAAAAAGGATCCTTTCTCACATCTACATCTTCAGTGTTCTCCTCAACATCCACGCCTCCCTTCTCTCTATGTCCACCCCACCCCATCTGTCACCTGTTTTTCTCTCTTCCCCTTCACAGCTATGGAACGGAAAGAGTTGTCTCCATTTCCTGTTGGGTCTTTGCTCTCATTTACTCCCAACCAGCTGACCTCTGACCTCATACCTCCTAATGACTGATTTCCATGCACACTTCATCCTTTCTGTTTTATTTGACTGCTTTTGGATCTGCCCACATGTGTCTGTCCCTACCGCTATCACCTTGGTGCAGGCCACCATCATCTCCTGCCTGATGAAACCACCACCTCTCCACGGATCTCCCAGCCTCTAGTTTCACCCCGATGACCTGTTCTCCACACCACAATCACTCTAAATGGCAAGTACAACCATGTGGTTCCTTTCCTTAAAGTTCTTTAATGTCCCAAGATCCCCAGTGCTTAGATGAGTCCCCAAATCCTTAGCTGGCATCCAAAGCTCTTCAGGACCTTATCCCCACTTGCATTTTAACTCCAACCTTGCATTTTATTTTTTACTTATGGCCTTCCACAAGCATACACTCTTTTCCATAGTTACAATCACAGTGAACCTAACCATTCTGGAACTTTCCACACTCCCTTGGAAAGTCCCAGCCTTGCATTTTAACTCTCCCTTTTTTCTGCATCACACTCCAGCCATACTGAACTACTTAATGGCCAAAGGTTCCATGCTTTCCTTTGCCTCTCGATTTTTATATATACCACACCCTCCAGGTCATCCACTTCATTCTGACATCTCCAATATCTATTTGACATTTACTGTAAAGCTTCAGTGTGCTTCCTCTGAGTTCCCATGGCACTGGCACTTTCCTCATCCTCAGCCTCATCCACTGTGACGATTGTTCATTATGGGTCTCTGAGCTCTTTGAAGGAGAACATTGTGTCTGAATTATATTATCCCCAAACCTAGCACAAGCATGAAACATTATAGTAATAAATAAATCCATGCTGACGGGATCGATATATTAATCAATGATAGTAAAACCCCAAATCACTTAAGTACGTTAGTTTGCTACACTTCCAGTATTAGCATCGCCTGGGGGAATTAAAAAAAAAAAAAAAAACTGATGCAGGATGCCCTCCCCAGAATAACTGAATCAGAATATCTAAGCCATAGGACTCAGCAGCTGTATTTTTTTTAATTTCCCCGGACGACTCTAGGTACAATAGGAATTGAATATCTCTGACTTAAATAATAGGCCAGAGAAAGTGGCTCCTCTGCCCTCTGGTGGTGTCTTGCTATACTGCACCCTTCTTGCCGGGAGCTTGCTCCTCTCCAGTCCCTTCTCTTTTCTTCCCCTACCCTCACCCTGTCCTTTTCCTCCCCAGACCCCATGCTGCCACTGCACACTTTGCCCTTCCACTGGGAGATAGACTTGAGCCCTACCTGTGCTCCGCCCCTCTAAGCATTCCTCCTAAGCTCCCCAAGATACAGAAATCCCTACCCTTGATGAAATGTCGAGCAAACCAACCTTAGCTTTGGGGGCCTAAGGAAAGCAACCAAATAAAATGCGTGGATTATGGGGCTAACCTGTGTTAACCTCTCTTGCCCCTCATCTGGGGCAAACCCCACCCTGCCCATGCCAGAGTGAAGGAAGGAGAGGGATTCTGTGATGGAGATAAGAGGATTCTAAGGAGGATGCTCCCAGGAGGAGTGGGGAGAGCAAGAGTAGATGGGTGAGTGGTGGTAGGTCCTGCTTCTTTAAGACCAGCCCAGCTCCTTCCCAGAGAAAAGTCTGCTTTGAGTGGGGCAAATCTGAAGTGTTTAGGGGAAAAAAAAATATTGCCTGGAAACCAGCCCTCAGGGAGGCATCTCTGGCTTCCAAAAAGTGCTGATGTTAATAAGTATACAGGACCAGGGGCATGGTGGTCTCTAAGAACCAAAGGAGACTAACTTCAAAACCTCATCCAAAAAGAGAGTGGGAAGTTCCAAAGTGGTTAGGTTCACTGTGATTGTAACTATGGAAAAGAATGTATGCCTGTGGAAGGCCATAAGTAAAGAATAAAATAAATTAATCGTGTCCAGGTTGTGAACTGTGGACCATTTCCTCTTGAAAGCATTCTTGAGTGTTATTTCTGTGTTATCTTGTCAGTAACTAAAATAAGTATATTGAAGAGAAAGGAAACCTGAGCTTGAGGATAAACACAGAAGCCTGAGCCTTGCTAGGAGGCAATTTGGTACCCACAAAAGTAAAAGGACCCTCTATATGTTATAAGAACTGGAGTCATCCCAAGAAAGCTGAGCCCAGGTAATGCTGGGAGAGCCAGGCCAGTGGAGTGGACCTACCCAACACGTGCAAAGACTACAGGGTGTGTCACCCCCAACGCCCTACATTGCCCACCCGCTCAGGGAAAGCAGAGGGTGGTGGCATGTTGTCGGCACAGCACTAATGTCCAGGAATGTGGCATGTCCAGGGCTTTATGATTCTAGGGTGGACAAAAGTAGCAGAGTGAGTCCAGCTTCTCTCTTCTAACACTGTGGTGAGGTTCTCCCAGGAGCTTGTATTTGAAGATAAAATATGAATGTTTAGGAGACTAGGTATCATTAGGTGAAAGTGGATTTGATTGGGGCTTGAAGAGTGAGCAGAGAACTTTTGGCAAAGAGGGAAATCTTGTATGAGCATTTAGAAGTTATGAGTTTCTCTCTAGAGCATCCTTGTGATTTAGGAACCTCATTAATTGATTTCCTTGATGTTTTAGAAGGTATATTAAGTGTCTTTTTCCCCCTCCTAAGTTTGCTGTGCAAAAGGGGACTGTGGGAGCTCTCCAGAGGTTTCTGAGTGAGACCAGACCTCAGGGTCTGGGCTGGATGTAGACCTGAGTCCCTGCAGCACTAGGCTTGCACGTTCAATTACTTGGCCACATGTGACAGGGCCTTCTTCATTGGTAAATGTCGACCCTCCAGTCATTTTAGGAATCAAAAATGAGAAAGGACGTTTGCTGGGCCAGGGCATTATCCAATGGGGAAAATGGTCAGAGGCCTCAGTCATCACAGAAAGATGGTATTCTAAGAGAAACAACATCAGGAGAGGGAGGGGTGCCCCGGAAAGGATCTCATCAGTGTCTGTTCTGAACTTACCATCGTCTTTTTCACATACACTTCTTGACCTCGGGACAATCCAAAATCGGCTATTTTGGCTACATAGTTTTCACCAACTAAAATGTTCCTGGCAGCCAGGTCCCTGTGAATAAACTGAAATTTAAAAAAAAAATCATGTATTTTCAGCATCGCATTTGCTTTTTCACTCCATTTTGTTTCTTGCGTAGGGGCAAGAGCTTTGGGAAACAGAGAGGTCAGTGTGAAAAGGGGTTTTCAAAAGTCATCAGAATCCAGTTCCCTTAAAGTTCCTCTCCTAAATGCTCAGTGAGTGGATTCTGCCAAATGACCCACATGTCTCTGGAGGAGCAACCTGGAAGAAAAACCAGGTCATGAAATCTTCCAGTTGCCGTGAATGGCCTCTGCTACTATGCATTATTTAGAGCCACATCAAGCTTAGATCGGTGAAGGCACCTCACCAAATATACATGATAAGAGTCACTAGATAAACATACCGTCAGTGTTGGGCATTAACTTCTATATAAAGAGATGACATATTAGCAAAGATATGAAAATTAGAAGATTGTAAGAAGGAATTAAGGAAGAGACAGTGACCAAAAACAAATGTACAAACTTATCTAAACTCTGATTCCAGAGAGAATTTCAGAGGAAAGATGTCCAAAGCAAGATCCTCAGGACGAACCTGTTTTTGGCTCAAGTAGTCCATTCCCCGGGCCACATCTGCTGCAAAGTGGAGGAGCTGCTGGGAGGACAGCGTGGAGGCGGTGCTGTTAGCGATGGCGAACGCAGGGTCCGTCTCCAGCACGCGGCTCTTGCGCAGGAAGTCAAGGAGGTTGCCGTGGGGGGCATACTCGATGGCCAGGTACAGGTAGCCTGGGCAGGAAGGGAGACAGCACCACTTTATCGGTAACCCTAAGCTGCCGTGATATTTCTGAGATGTGCTATGATTCTCAGGAACCGCTTATACACCTCTGTTTTATCGTAAAGTTACACATCTAGTGGTACCGACCTCGGTAATGCTGGGGCCAGGAGGAAGACAAGTGACATCATTCCTGCAATACTTAAAGTGCTTGCTCTCAGGGTTCCCCTCCCCACCTCTACCAAACATAGAGGGCTTCCTGTCACCTACTCGGTGACACTAGTAGAATGAAATCAAAGCATTTGCTTCCAGACGATCTAAGACAGCTAGTCCACATCACCTGTCATTTTTTTATTCAATCAATATTGAATATCAAGAACCTAATATGAGCCAGGCATGTTATTCCAGTATGAATCTAGCTTTTTTTTTTTTTTTTTTTTTTTTTTTTTTTTTGTGGTACGAGGGCCTCTCACTGTTGCGGCCCCTCCCGCTGTGGAGCACAGGCTCCGGACGCGCAGGCTCAGCGGCCATGGCTCACGGGCCCAGCCACTCCGCGGCAGGTGGGATCTTCCCAGACCGGGGCACGAACCCGTGTCCCCTGCATCGGCAGACGGACTCCCAACCACTGCGCCACCAGGGAAGCCCGAGGTTATAATTTTTTAATCAAAAAACAATGATAAAATATCCATAGCAGAAGAGGACCCACACCAGGTAACTTTCTCTCTCTCCTGCCTTCTGCTCCTCCCTAAAATCTGGAATAAGTCACTATATTGCTGAGTAGGTCACTAGTCAGCAGAGCCTAGTGTCAGGGATTGCATTTTTGCTTACAGAAACCAGAAAACTCAACCTTTTAGGAAAAAAATAAAACAAAATAGTTCCTAGAGGAAACTATGGTGCAGTGTCTTATTTTTATTCCAAATTGCTTTCTCCTTTTCCCTTTTTAATAAAATGTAAGCTGCTTTGATAAAAACATTGATCTTTGGAGCCAATGAAAAGTAAAGTGGTTTTACTGTCTTTTAAAGGTGAATTATTTGGTCTTTTTTTAATGTTGAAGGAATTTAAACTTCAAAGATATTCTAAGGAAGTGAAATTCTCAAAAATTAAAAAAATCTAGCACTGAATCCTGTTGTACTATAAGGAAAGATATACTTCAATTCTGGTATGAATGTGCTTTCTCACTTCTTTACTGAATTATAAATTTTAAGAGCCAACCAATAATGTGACCATAGAGCAAAATATTAAAAGATATACATTCTTCTGTTGTTGTCGGTTTCTTTCTTTTTTTTTTTTTTTAACTTTCATTTACTGCTGTCCCATGCTGATTACTGTTCTCAGGAAACAGCTCAAAAATAAATGTCATTACTTCATTATCTAACCTAAGAGACATGATCTGGCTTTCAGGATTACACCCTTATTGGATCACAGAATGATACATTGTTTGAAGTACCAGTATTTTTAGTTTAATAAATTGAGGAAAAGGAAGTAGTCTCTTTTCCATTGTTGGTATTTGTGCTGCAAAGTCAACAAGAGGTTGTCAAGTCTGTAAATAATTACTGTGTGGAGCTTTTTTGTTGGAGCAAATTTTTCCACGAGAAATTAAGATTAAGCATAGATTTAGACCTACAAACCCAGGTAGCAAGCAGAGGTAAAGCCATGAAAGATTTCTTGTTACCTACTCATTCACAGCTAATTACATGCATTACAATAGGAAATACTCAATAAATACTTGAATTAATAATGTAAGTTGGACTTAAGAGTATGTGTGACATAGGATAGTTGTAAAACTTCAGTGTTATTGTACAGGACATTGTTTTGGATAAAAACAAAGTATTGATACTATTAGATATAAGCTTATTATTATTATTTTAACCTAAGCATCACCAGTGCTTTCACATTACAGTAGATTAATGGCATTCACAGATTTAACATTCAGAATATCAGTTCCTTGGGTTTGGAGGGAAAATGAAAAGGTAGGCAACTAACAAGAACCAATCTACTTCACTCTTCCTGGTGCTGAGGGCTGCCTCAATCCACTCAGTAGTAGCTGAGAAAACCTCTGGATTAGCAAAGGTGGAGGCATGTAGGAGCCATGGATATTTTGGGGCAGTACTAGCTGAACCACATCAGAGGCCAAAAGATTCAGCCTTGGGATCTACCTTCAAAAAGGTACTAAATCTCAGCATGATCTATTAATGGGACCAGACATTCAGACTGAAACTGCAACTTAAAAAAAAATAGATAACAATCTTAGATGACTTTCTTTCCTAATTTCAATATGGAATGTGCCTGTTTTTTTAAAAAAAAAAATCTGGCAGGAAAGACAGGAAAAGAACATCTTACCACGATGTTCACACGCTCCCAAGAGATTGATGATGTTTGGGTGGTGTCCAAGTTTACAAAGCACCTCCAGTTCCCCAGCGAAGTCCCTGTGGTCATCCTTGGAAGCATATTCTGGGAAGAAAGTAAAGAGTAGTGATCCCTTTCTGTTACACCTCTTCAGAAACAACTGTCCCCCCTCTGCTTCCCAGAACCTTCAGGTACACTCAGCCACCATTAGGTCTGGAAAACTGTATAGAAATCAGAGATGACTATAATGCAGATGCTTCTTTATTGTTGGGGGCTGCCCTGTACAAAGTAGGATGTTTGGCTGCACCTCTGACCTGACCCACTAGATACCAGTAGCCCAACTGAAAATGTATCCAGAAATCACCAAATGTCCCCCCTGGGGGAAAAATCACCCCTGCTTGAGAACCACTGCTCTGAAGTTTTCCTGTTGAAGCTCTCAAATATCCAGGGAAATGATTTGGTCGAGATGGAGCTGCATCCATTCTTAGACTCTGGCTCTCCCAGCTAACTCTACCGTCCAGAGACAAATATGCTCAGGGATAAAAACAAAGTTGTAGTGAAACATCACCAGTAGTGTACACACCTTGCTTTATTATAATAACTTTACTTTTTTCATAAACCAGTCCTACTGAAAAAATTCAAATCTCAATGTCATTTTCATAGAAGTTGCTTGGTAGTCAGGAAACAGTTGCATTTATTTCTGTTCCTTTCATTCCATCTGTCCGCTAGCACTTTGATCAGAGGGAGAACCACCAGTCAGGCTGAAGAGAAAGCTCTTTGGCTGATGCACAACTGGCTGATCAGCCTTGAGTCAGTGACAGTATACTATTATGGCTTTTTGAAGAAATAACATTGGGGGAAAGGGTGAGAAGGGAGCTGGTAGCCATGTGAATGCCTGAACATGCTTGGAAATTATGGGAATGTTTCATATGGGCTAAGGGTACCCATAAGGCTGATAAGTAGGCAATTCCAAGTCGAGGACCCTGTTTATACCACAGGGACCTGAGGGTCAATACCTTGGAAGCATTTAAAAAGCAAAGCTCTTTATAATAAGGTTGTCAGTAGCTGCCCTCTTTGCATGCATGATTTTTCCTGCAAAAATTGTCTGCCCTGGTGCCCTGTTAAGCTATTCTACCTCTTCACATGGGCATGAGATAGACAATCAGCTCAGGTCAGATGCCAATAAAAACTGATGCTACAAAGTTCTACACCCTCTCTCCTCTCACTATTTTTACTGCTTCCTAAAGCTCCCTGTAACTAAAGTAGCAAAATGAAAAAGGGATTTCTGGATGCTAAGCAAGGTGTGTGTGTGTGTGTGTGTGTGTGTGTGTGTGTGTGTGTGTGTGTGTGTGTGTGTGTGTGTGGTTTGAAACATTACTGTCTCTAAGCATAAATAATACTGTGTTTATTTTGTTTTGTTCATTTTCTGACATAGTGTTTTCTAGCAATGTGGAAAACAGCGATGATTTAAAAAGATTTAGGGTTAATTGTCATCTTAGGCTTAATATTGCAGTCAAAAAGAAGGAAAACCCATCAGCAACCTCAGAGAGTCCTTACAATGGAGCTGCCCAATGCAACTAGTAATTACATTGCTGGCTCTAATACGCCACTTTTCAAGCCTGTGTGCTGTAAAAGCAACAGTGCAGCTTCGCAATCAAGTCATTTCTAAACTGCCATTTCACCCGGAAGAGAAGACAGATAGTATTGCCAGGGAACAAGTCATTCTGCTTTCTCAGAAGATCTGATTAAATGGATAGGCCCCAAGCAGTCTTTTTTTTTTTTCTTCCCCCAAGCAGTCTTGAACACAACTGGAAAAGATCTAGTTCCTGTGACCATACATCAAGGGTTTTCAAACTTGAGTGTACAGAAGAGCCACTGAGCAAGCTTAAAAACATAGATTTTTCATGCACCATCCCAGAAATTAGAATACAGTAGAACCATGAGAAGGAGAAACCCAAGTAGATGCATTTCTAACAATATTTCTAGGAATGTTGATGCAGATAATCCATGAAGATAGTGGTTTGCCAAGTGTGGTCTCCCAAGCCTCAGAATCAGCATCACATGGGAACTAATTAGAAATCCAAGTTCTCTGGCCCTGCGCCAGACTTACTGTATCAGAAACTGTGGGGTGGAGCTGAAGAATCTGGTTTTTTAACAAGCCTTCCAGGTGATTCGGATGCATGCTCAATTTTGAGGACCACTGGATTAAGAAAAATAATGCTCCCCCAAAGTCAGCAGGGTATGACAGAGAATCTGTATTCTCACATCCCAAGGAATCAAGACAGTGGTATCTAAATAGCTTATGCCTTCATGTTTACATCCTGACCCTCAAAGGAAACATCACCTTCAGTTGCACATAACAGCTCTATCTGACACCACGCCAATTTTTTGTTTAAAGAGCGTAAGACCTTAGAGGAAAGATTCAACAGGAAGTCAAGCTGTCCCCCCACCCTAATAAAATGCTGACTCGAGCAGTCCAAGCACTGACCTTTCATTCTCTTGATGGCAGCGTCCATCCGTAACCCATCCTTCTTGATGCGAGCTTTCAGAACCTGGCCAAAATTACCCTCCCCAATCACATCTTGAAATTTGATGTCATTCCAGTCAAGCACTGGATAAATTGTAGGATCTGGGTTGTTTTTGGCCTTCCTGTTCAGGGCCAGAGTTCCTGAGTTGAACTGCACAGCTGGTTCTTCCCGCTAGAAAAATAATGGTTTTGTGTCAGGATTTTTCATAATTTTAAGGTACATAATACCTCCTGATTTGTACCCACACTGGGTGAAAAAAGAAATACTGTATCCAATTCTAGAATGAAAACGGAAATAGGGTTCATTGAACAGGCCCACTCAGATGAAGTGGCTGCCTATAGAGCTGCATGGGCACGATCACAGGCCTCAGTGGCAAAGCACGCCACAATCAATTAGTTATGTCTGCAGAGGTGAGGGAGGGGAGGATAACAGCATGTATGCCACGAAATAGCATATCCCTGAGTTAGTCACACTTGAGTTTCTACTCTGCTGTGGAATGAGCAGGTGTTGAGTTCTGATCTGGAGAAGAACTCAGAGATCGATCTGAGTCAGTCACAGGACACACCTCTGTGAGAGCTTTGTTTCCTAGCATCATCTTGGTCTATTCTTGGCTCTTACTCAACTTGTCCTAAAGCTCAGAATCTCTCAAGCCCACTCTGGCGCAGACACTGGCCCCAAGATGACTGATGCTTAGAGTAAAACCCAACAGGGTGTCTCCTTTTCTCCTGAGTTTCAGTGGCTGCTGATGGTATCAGAACAAAGCATCAGTAGTACCATGATGCGCTCTAGCACTCTCTACCACCTTGCTGGTCCTTCCTCTACAGGGACAGCCTGAGTTGAGCCAGCTCTGGCAAGGAGTCCGATTACAGAGCTTCCCTTGTTCTGTACTGAAGGGAATCTCAGGGACTCATGTACAGGAAGGTATACTTCATTTGGAATATGTAATTGTACTCAATGTTTCATATACAGAATCAATAAAGTTGGGTACAGATTAATTTTACAGAGCTTGAAACCACAAACTAGGGAAATGTTCAGGCTGTAGTATAGCAGAGGACTCAAATGGGGTGCCTATAGGTAAAGTATGATTTTCTAAACTTTTTACTGGTCAAAATTCCTAGATGAAAGAAAGAGGCCGTGCCAAGCACCATGAACTATGGCTGCAGACCAAAGGGTGCACAGGAATGGAGATACACACGTATATGTAATCCATACATATAGGAGGGATAATAGAATTGAAAGAGATATTAGAAGTACAAAATGGAAACTGGAAACAGGGAAACGTGGGGAAAACTGGTCTAGTGCAAATCTTCATTACCTATCACTCTGAGGTCTGGTTACCCTTATGCCATTCATTACCAAAAATGTTCAGTTCTTTATATTACAAGATTACCCTTGCTGGTGACTTATTACTAGTATGACTGTATTCTCTTTCTGATGGGGCAGTAGTCCTGCTTTAGGCTTGGTTTCCTGCATACTTATTAAGAGCAGCCTTTTCACTCTTAGAATTGTTCTGATTTGGACAAGAAATTATATAGCCATGCTATTTATCTCCCATTTCATAATGGAAGACAAAGAAAAGACGAAACTTGCCTAAGGGAAATATTTGCTTTACAGGTAAAATTTTTGACCCACATCTTTAAAATGAAGGTTCTGCATATATGTGGAATTGCACTTATTACTATTAGGAAGATGAGACATACCACGTTTTGGAAGGCTTGGGCCATTCTTCTTTGGACGTTTGCCCTCTTCAACTGCAACATGATCAGAAAGGCCAAGAGCACCGTCAGGCAGGTCATTCCCGCTGAGCCAAGGATGGCAATCAGCAGCATCTTCCCACTTCCGAGGTCTGCTGGGGCTGTGCCGGAGAACACAGGAGAAGGAGCAGGTTAGTCTAGGTAGAGAGAGAGGCCAAGACCATCTGCAGGAGAAGTCACAGTGTAATGGGAAAGTAATGGCAGCCTGAGCCCAGCCTGAGCCCTGCTAGGTGACCTTGGGCTACTCATTTATTTTCTGGAACTCAGTGGAGATGAGTCTGACTCACAGGGCTGTTATAAGTTCAAAGAAATGTGCAAAAGACCTTTTTAAATGGCAACATGCTAATCACTAATTGTTGTCCTTTGTTCAACTTTCACTTCCAAGTACAGGCCCAAGCAGATGAATATTATCGAGTAATAGTGAGAATGACTAACTAGATCTATGACTTTGGGTAAGTGACTAAACCTCCCTGCACAATTTAACCACCTAGAAAAGCTTTAAAGCTCTGCAACTCTAAAGAGCATAGCGTCTGTAAGATATTTGGCTTTGGCTTTTTTCTTGTTTTAAAGAGCTAATGGAGATTTTCTTACTATGCACTCTGATCTGAAGTGCCAGATGCAAGGCCTCTGCTTGAAGCACCCTGTGAACAACTGAAACTAGTCGAAGCACAAAGGAAAACAAAACAAAAAAACAATCTGTAAAACCTCTGAAAAAAAAGCCTCTGCACCTCTAGCTCTTGTTGACAAGAGGTTGACATCTTCAGTGGAGGCTCCTATTGCAGGGGGACCTTCAAGATGGTGGAGGAGTAAGATATAGAGATCACCTTCCTCCCCACAAATACATCAAAAATACATCTACATGTGGAACAACTCCTACAGAACACCTACTGAACGCTGGCAGAAGACCTCACACTTCCCAAAAGGCAAGAAAATACCCCCCATACCTGACCACGTGGCTGACAGGGTCTTGGTGCTCTGGCCTGGTGTGAGGCCTGAGCCTCTGAGGTGGGAGAGCCGAGTTCAGGATATTGGACCACCAGAGACTGCCTGGCCCCACGTAATATCAATTGGCAAGAGCTCTCCCAGAGATCTCCATCTCAACGTTAAGACCCAGCTCCACCCAACAGCCAACAAGCTCCAGTGCTTGACGCCCCATGCCAAACAACTAGCAAGACAGGAACACAACACAACCCATTATGAAAGAGGCTGCCTAAAATCATACTAAGTTCACAGACACCAGAAAACACACCACTGAACATGGCCCTGCCCAACAGAAAGACAAGATCCAGCCTCATCCACCAGAACACAGGCACCAGTCCCCTACACCAGGAAGCCTACACAAGCCACTGACCCAACCTCACCCACTGCGGGCAGACACCAAAAAAAACCAGGAACTACGAATGTGCAGCCTGTGAAAAGGAGACCCCAAAAACAGTAAGTTAAGCAAAATGAGAAGACAGAGAAATATGCAGCAGATGTAGGAACAAGGTAAAAACCCACCATACCAAACAAATGAAGAGGAAATAGGCAGTCTACCTGAAAAGGAAGTCAGAGGAATAATAGTAAAGATGATCCAAAATCTTGGAAATAGAATGGAGAAAATACAAGAAATGTTTAACCGGGACCTAGAAGAACTAAAGGGCAAACAAACAATGCTGAACCACACAATAAATGAAATTAAAAATACTCTAGAAGGAATCAATAGCAGAATAACTGAGGCAGAAGAATGGGTAAGTGTCCTGGAAGATAAAATAGTGGAAATAACTACCACAGAGCAGAATAAAGAAAAAAGAATGAAAAGAATTGAGGACAGTCTCAGAGACCTCTGGGACAACATTAAATGTATCAACATTTGAATTATAGGGGTCCCAGAAGAAGAAGAGAAAAAGAAAGGGTCTGAGAAAATATTTGAAAAGATTACAGTTGAAAACTTCCCTAACATGGGAAAGGAAATAAGTCCAGGAAGTGCAGAGAGTCCCATACAGGATAAAGCCAAGGAGAAACATGCCAAGACACATATTAATCAAACTATCAAAAATTAAATACAAAGAAAAATTATGAAAAGCAGCAAGGGAAAAGCAACAAATAACATATGAGGGAATCCCCATAAGGTTAACAGCTGATCTTTCAGCAGAAACTCTGCAGGAAAAGCAACAAATAACATACGAGGGAATCCCCATAAGGTTAACAGCTGATCTTTCAGCAGAAACTCTGCAGGCCAGCAGGGAGTGGCAAGACATATTTAAGTGATGAAAGTGAAAAACCTACAACCAAGATTACTCTACCTAGCAAGGATCTCATTCAGATTCAACGGAGAAATTAAAACCTTTACAGACAAGCAAAAGCTAAGAGAATTCAGCACCACCAAACCAGCTCTACAACAAATGCTAAAGGAACTTCTCTAGGCAGGAAATACAAGAGAAGGAAAGACCTACGAAAACAAACTCAAAACAACTAAGAAAATGGTAATAGGAACATACATACTGATAATTTCCTTAAAAGTAAATGGATTAAATGCTCCAACCAAAAGACACAGACTGGCTGAATGGATACAAAAACAAGACCTGGGGCCTCCCTGGTGGCGCAGTGGTTGAGAGTCCGCCTGCCGATGCAGGGGATACGGGTTCGTGCCCCGGTCTGGGAGGATCCCATATGCCGCGGAGCGGCTGGGCCCGTGAGCCATGGCCGCTGGGCCTGCGCATCCGGAGCCTGTGCTCCGCAACGGGAGAGGCCACAACAGTGAGAGGCCCGCATACCACAAAAAGAAAAAAAAACAAAAAAAACAAAAACAAGACCTGTATGTATGCTGTCTACAAGAGACCCACTTCAGACCTAGGGACACATACAGACTGAAAGTGAGGGGATGGAAAAAGATATTCCATGCAAATGGAAATCAAAAGAAACCTGGAGTAGCAATTCTCATATCAGACAAAATAGACTTTAAAATAAAGACTATTCCAAGAGACAACGAAGGACACTACATAATGATCAAGGGATCAATCCAAGAAGAAGATATAACAACTGTAAATATTTATGCATCCAACATAGGAGCACCTCAATACACAAGGCAAATGCTAACAGCCATAAAAGGGGAAATGGACAGTCACAATTTAATAGTAGGGGACTTTAACACCCCACTTTCACCAATGGACAGGTCATCCAGAATGAAAATAAATAAGGAAACACAAGCTTTAAATGACACATTAGACAAGATGGACTTAATTGATATTTATAAGAGATTCCATCCAATAAAAACAGAATACACTTTCTTTTCAAGGGCTCATGGAACATTCTCCAGGATAGATCATATCTTGGGTCACAAATTGAGCCTTGGTAAATTTAAGAAAACTGAAATCATATTAAGTATCTTTTCTGAGCACAACACTATGAGACTAGATATCAATTACAGGGAAAAAACTGTAAAGAATACAAACATATGGAGGCTAAACAATACACTACTAAATAACCAAGACATCATTGAAGAAATCAAAGAGGAAATCAAAAAATACCTAGAAACAAATGACAATGAAAACACGATGACCCAAAACCTACGGGATGCAGCAAAAGCAGTTCTAAGAGGGAAGTTTACAGCAATACAATACTACCTGAAGAAACTAAAAAAATCTCAAATAAACAACCTAATCTTACAACTAAAGCAATGAGAGAAAGAAGAACAAATAAAAACCTCAAAATTAGCAGAGGAAAAGAAATCATAAAGATCAGATCAGAAATAAATGAAAAAGAAATGAAGGAAATGATAGCAAAGATCAATAAAACTAAAAGCAGGTTCTTTGAGAAGATAAACAAAATTAATAAACCATTAGCCAGACTCATCAAGAAGAAAGGGAGAAGACTCAAATCAATAGAATTAGAAATGAAAAAGAGGTAACAACTGACACTGCAGAAATACAAAGGATCATGAGAGGTTACTACAAGCAACTATGTGAATAAAATGGACAACCTGGAAGAAATGGACAAATTCTTAGAATAGCACAATCTTCTGAGACTGAACCAGGAAGAAATGGAAAGTATAAACAGACCAATCACAAGCACTGAAGTTGAAACTGTGATTAAAGATCTTCCAACAAACAAACGCCCAGGACCAGATGGCTTCACAGGAGAATTCTATCAAACATTTAGAGAAGAGCTAACACCTATCCTTCTCAAACTCTTCCAAAATATAGCAGAGGGAGAAACACTCCGAAACTCATTCTAGGACACCACCATCAGCCTGATACCAAAACCAGGCAAAGATGTCGCAAAGAAAGGAAACTACAGGCCAATATCACTGATGAACATAGATGCAAAACTCCTCAACAAAATACTAGCAAACAGAATCCAACAGCACATTAAAAGGATCATACACCATGATCAAGTGGGGTTTATCCCAGGAATGCAAGGATTCTTCAATATATGCAAATCAATCAATGTGATACACCATATTAACAAATTGAAGGAGAAAAACCATATGATCATCTCAATAGATGCAGGAAAATCTTTTGACAAAATTCAACACCTATTTATGATAAAAACTCTCCATAAAGAGGCATAGAGGGAACCTACCTCAACATAATAAAGGCCATATATGGAAAACCCACAGCCAATACTGTCCTTAATGGTGGAAAATTGAAACCATTTCCACTAAGATCAGGAAAAAGACAAGGTTGCCCACTCTCACCACTATTATTCAACATTGTTTTGGAATTTTTAGCCACAGCAATCAGAGAAGAAAAAGAAATAAAAGGAATCCAAATCAGAAAAGAAGTAAAGCTGTCACTGTTTGCAGATGACATGATATTATACATAGATAATCCTAAAGATGCTCCCAGAAAACTACTAGAGCTAAACAATGAATTTGGTAAAGTTGCAGGATACAAAATTAATGCACAGAAATCTCTTGCATTCCTATACACTAATGATGAAAAATCTGAAAGGGAAATTAAGGAAGCACTTCCATTTACCATTGCAACAAAAAGAATAAAATAACTAGGAATAAACCTACCTAAGAAGACAAAAGACCTGTATGCAGAAAACAATAAGACACTGATGAAAGAAATTAAAGATGATACAAACAGATGGAGAGATATATGATGTTCTTTCATTGGAAGAATCAACATTGTGAAAATGACTAGACTACCCAAAGCAACCTACAAATTCAGTGCAATCCCTATCAAACTACCAATGGCATTTTTCACAGAACTAGAACAAAAAATTTCACAATTTGTATGTAAACACAAAAGATCCTGAATAGCCAAAGCCATCCTGAGAAAGGAAAAAAGGAGCTGGAGCAATCAGGCTCCCTGACTTCAGTACAGGTAAAAGCTACAGTAATCAAGACAGTATGGTACTGGCACAAAAACAGAAATATAGATCAATAGAACAGGATAGAAAGCCCAGAGATAAATCCACGCACATATGGTCACCTTATCTTTAATAAAGGGAGCAAGAGTATAAAATGGAGAAAAGATACCCTCTTCAATAAGTGGCACTGGGAAAACTGGACAGGTACATGTAAAAGAATGAAATTAGAACACTTCCTAACACCATATACAAAAATAAACTCAAAATGGATTAAAGTCCTAAATGTAAGGCCAGACACTATAAAACTCTTAGAGGAAAACATAGGCAGAACACTCTATGACATAAATCACAGCAAGATCCTTTTTGACCCACCTCCTAGAGAAATGGAAATAAAAACAAAAATAAACAAATGGGACCTAATGAACTTCAAAGCTTTTGTACAGCAAAGGAAACCATAAACAAGATGAAAAGACAACCCTCAGAATGGAAGAAAATATTTGCAGATGAAGCAACTAACAAAGGTTTCATCTCCAAAATATACAAGCAGCTCATGTAGCTCAATATCAAAAAAACAAACAACCCAGTCCAAAAATGGGCAGAAGACCTAAGTAGACATTTCTTCAAAGAAGATGTACAGATTGCCAATAAACACATGAAAGGATGCTCAACATCACTAATAATTAGAGAAATGCAAATCAAAACTGCAATGAGGTATCACCTCACACTGGTCAGAATAGCCATCATCAAAAAATCTAGAAACAATAAATGCTGGAGAGGGTGTGGAGGAAAGGGAACCCTCCTGCACTGTTGGTGGGAATGTAAATTGATACAGCCACTATGGAGAACAGTATGGAGGTTCCTTAAAAACGAAAAATAGAACTACCATATGACCCGGCAATACCACTACTGGGCACATACCCTGAGAAAACCATAATTCAAAAAGAAACATGTACCACAATGTTCACTGAAGCACTATTTACAATAGCCAGGACATGGAAGCAACCTAAGTGTCCATCAACAGATGAGTGGATAAAGAAGATGTGGCACATACGTACAATGGAATATTACTCAGCCATAAAAACAAACAAACTACAGTCTGTCATACAGAGTGAAGTAAGTCAGAAAGAGAAAAACAAATACCATATGCTAACACATATATATGGAATCTAAAAAAAAATCGTTTTGATGAACCTAGGAGCAGGACAGGAATAAAGACGTAGACGTAGAGAATGGACTTGAGGACATGGGGAGGGGGAAGGGTAAGCTGGGGCGAAGTGAGAGAGTAGCCTTGACATATATACACTACCAAATAGATAGCTAGTGGGAGGCAGCTGCATAGCACAGGGAGATCAGCTTGGTGCTTTGTGACCACCTGGAGGGGTGGGATAGGGAGGGTGGGAGGGAGACGCAAGAAGGAGGAGATATGGGGATATATATATACATATAGCTGATTCACTTTGTTATACAGCAGAAACTAACACAACACTGTAAAGCAATTATACTACAATAAACATGTTAAAAAAAAAGAGCTGATGGAGAAAACCTGAGGATACCAATGGGACAAGGAAAGAAGGAAGGAAAGAAGAGAGAGAGAGAAAAACCATTAAATTTTGGGCTCAGGTCAAAATAAACTATTAAAGACTATGGTATAACCTCTCTACTTCTTTCCCTTATTTAAATTCAAATAAAGATAAATTCAATGTATTTTTATGAGAAATAGCATGTAGAGCATGATCCTATCTTTTAACAATTATTCTTTTGTGATTAGCTACCTTTCCTTCTATCTCCGTTTTATATGTGCATAAAGAGATGTCTGAAATGGGATGATAAGGGCTTTTTAGTTTTGTTACATCTTGTCTTTAAATTTTTCTCTTTGTGTTTTATTTATAACTTGGATTTAGGGCCTGTACATGTTTTACCAAAACACAAGTAACTATAGAAATTATGCATTTATTAAGAGTGTCATGTGAAAACTACTGCATACAATTCTCTATAATTGGCAGACCCATCATTCCTTGCATATTTCAAACATGTTCCAAAGAATCATCACTGAGAACAGGGCTTGCTTGATTTTATTTCTTAAGCCCTAGGGAGGCCTCAAGAGAACCAAGAAGTTTTTAGTGCTATAACATTTTCTGTAAAAATACTCTGGTCTGAATTATAAATTTGCAGAAATCACCATTTCCTTCTAATGTCCCTCTAGGTACATTGCCTTGCACAAGCTGTATAGTGCAGAGCGCGAAGAAGTGCAATTTCAGACAGAACTCAGAGGGAAGGCTCTCCAGGAGCTGCAGTTCTTCCCACCCCCTGGGGTCCTTGTTCACTAATTACATTCAACAGGTTTTACCAATCACAAACACTGGAGAGGATTAAGAGGTACAACCCTCCAGTTATGAAATAAATAAGCCACGGGGATGTAATATACAGCATATGGAATGTAGTCAATAATATTGTAATCACTTTGTATGGAGACAAATGATTACTAGCCTTATTGTGGTGATCATTTCATAATATATGCAAATGTCAAATCACTATGTAGTGCTCTTGAAACTAACATAATATGGTACATTACATCAACTATATTTCAATTTCAAAAAATCTCAAACACTGCGCCTCGTGTGCTTGGCACTCTGAGCGATCTCTATCTCAAAGGGCTTATTCTCTCTGGAGTGGGGGTTAGCGGTGGACGTGGAGACATCATAACCTGGATCTGAAAAGGAAAAGAAAACTCAGACTAGCATAGTGTCATCCAAGCTAAAAGAGGGTTCGTTCTGAGAAAGAGTGGAGTGTGGTTCCTGGAGTGCCCACCGAAGCACCACGCAGGGCTGTCTCCACTAAGCTGGGTCCTCTGTCTTCCGTCTGCATGGAATCACATTCATATCCCTCAGAGTTTCAATTGCTGGGTGGGGAGTGCTGATGGGCTAAGTTCACCTAAGTTTTCATGATAGATAACAGATCAACGGGCTATCCTTCCAAGGGGCATTTTCATTCCAAGGACCTCTTTAGAGATGGTGACGCCTACCAGCCCATTATGTCACATGATGCGAATATGGGGTAAATATCGTAAGACAGTGGGGCTTTTCTGATACTCTCCAGAAATAATTCTATGTAAATACCTGTCCACTCTACCAACCTTGAGATTCAGAAAGAGTCATCAGTTCATGAGAAAAGGTTGGATTGCTTGACCCTATGTTGTTCTCTGCAAAGATGTCCACCTGGTAAGCTGTTTGGGGCTCTAGGCCCTTGAGCTGATACTGGGTGATGGTGGCATTCTTGATCTTCACATCAATGTGCTGGTCTTCATTCTTGCCCTGAACCTTGTAACGGATGATAATAGAAGAAATAGAATAGCCATCCAGGATTGTCCAAGAGATCACAGCTGAGGAGTCTGTGATGTTGGAAATCTTGATGTTTTCTGGTTGAGGAGGGAGAACTAGAAATTTAAAACAAACAAACAATATTTTACTTAAGATATATTACCATCTCTATGATTATTATGCTTTTGAGAGAGAGTTAATATCAGCTCATAAACCATGAATGGCTAGTAAGTGTTATCTCAGAGGGTAACTCCAATCAGTTGGTAGTGGACTCGACGCAGACTTGACAAGTGGCTGCAGACAGGAAAATGGCAACACACACACACATCACATATATGCCATCCTTAAACTAAATTAAGACCTCGGAAATTCTGTTACTCCACAAACTGCTATTACACTGTTTTTGATACTAAGGAAAACAGAAAAATGTTGAGAGCTGACATTTATAGAGGCCCTTCCATATAGTAACTCATTGACTCCTCATAACAATCTTACTGTAAGTATTGAGGCTCAGAGAGATTAAGTGACTTGGCTGAGGTCACACAGCTTTTAAGAAATAGATTCAAATAGAAGAAATAAGATTCCTGTTAGTCTGCAGTTAGCCACTGGTCCATAGGGCCTATCCGTATTAAGCACTTGTTAGAAAATATGTTAAGCACTTAGCAGACATATTCAAAAAGCAAGATGGAGACTATATATGCATATGCACACTTATGGATGTACTTAATGTATTAAAATTATACAACATTGACTGGAAGGATACATAATAAACTCATAATTTTGGTTGTCTCTGGGGAGAGGGGAGAGAATTAGATTGGGGATGATGGTCAAAGAGGATTTTGATATATCTGTATTGTGGAATTACTTCCACAAAAAGGCTGAAAGCAAATATGACAAAATGTTGAGTTGTTAATTCTGTGTGGTAGAAATGTAGGTTTTTGTTGTATTATTCTCTGCATTGTCCTATAACTTCTCTTTTTTTTTTTTTTTGCGGTATGCGGGCCTCTCACTGTTGTGGCCTCTCCCGTTGCGGAGCACAGGCTCCGGATGCGCAGGCCCAGCGGCCATGGCTCACGGGCCCAGCCGCTCCGTGGTATATGGGATCCTCCCAGACCGGGGCACGAACCCGTATCCCCTGCATCGGCAGGCGGACTCTCAACCACTGTGCCACCAGGGAGGCCCTGTCCTATAACTTCTAAATGTCAGAATTTTTTAAAGATGAAGAAGACATCCCTAAACACAGACAAAACCGTTGAGACTTCCACATGTTATTGATACAAGAGAGTGCCTGGAAAAACAAGAGCCAGTTTACACACCTGTTACTGGCGAGGTGGCAACTCAGCTGCAGAAAAGAACCTCAGACTTTGGGAGTTGACAAGAGACCACAGGATCCTAGCATAAGTGACGGTTGGTGTGACCCAGAAACACCTAATCTTTCCAAGGACTCCAAAATGCACAGACAGTTCTAATGCAGTGAATCAAAATAGAACTCTCTGGTTCATGATGAAAAAGCTTTCAATTCTACAAAGAAACCCTAGAAGTTCCAACTAATTTTTAATGACCAATATGAGATTGAGAGAAGCCTGAACTGAAGAACATTTTGAAAGAAAAGTTGTTTTATTACTCTCAAATATAGACTGTAATGCCAGGAATTGTCTGTTTTGAAGATTTTTCAAGCAGAGTTCTTTGGCTTTTAAGATTAGATGAATTAGATGAATCATCATCTGTGTGCAACAATCCTAAAAACTGCCATATAACAGATTCAACAAGCCCTAGAAAACCTTATTCATGTTATTAATTTACTTAATAAGTATCTCTATAGAAAGGAAAGGTAAATTTTAGCACAGTCCTGCCTGAATTATCACAAATCCAAACACATGAAGAGTTGGTATATATTGCAGGTTGCTAAAATGATTTGATGTGTTGGTGGGGGGCACTAATGAGCCTCCATTCACAACTAACTACCTTTTATGGTTTCTAAGAAGCAGACTTGAAGTGACGGGAGCTAAGTCTAAACAGCAGCAGCCAAGTGTCATTCAGGCAAGGCTGGGGCATCATGAGGTACTTACTGTCGCTAAGGGTCCAAGCGATGAGATCTTCGCTCCATTCCCCCTGGGCCTTGGTGTTGACTCTGGCTCGGACTATGTACTGCTCCCTGGGCTGTAAATTGTTAAGGAGCACTGAAGTCAAGTTGCCTGGCACTTTAATATTCTGCTGATCACTATTCATTAGCACAGACCTCCTCTCAACTTCAACATAAAAGTCATCTTCTGAGCTTGGAAATATGGGTTGCCAGGTCAAATTTAGAGTGGTCTGACTTTTTGGCAGGAGACTGAGACCTCTTGGAGGAGGAAGACCTAGGAGAAACCAGAATAATCATTGTTTTTATATAGGGTGAAGGTAACAACAGCCCTGAAGGACAGCTTTATAGGATAACCTTGGCTCCTAGAATAATATAGACTTTCACAAGCTATCAAAGAAACACACGCTACCAGCCAGGTAATACTTTTTCTTTTTCCTACCAGAATAGCAAAGCTTTAAAATATTCTAGGATGTAGCTTGAGTAATTGTAAGACAGGAATACAACCCCTTTGAAGGACAACTTGGGAATATTTTTCAAGAACTCTAGAAATGATCATATACTTTGGGAGAAGAGTCTGACTACCAAGGATTTATCCTGAAGAAACAACTCAAAGGAAGCGAAAAGCTAGGTGCATGAAGATGTCCATTACAACATTGTTTATAATAACAAACAATCATAAGAAACCAAAATGCTCAAAATAGGAAAATGCTTTAATAAATTATGATATAGCCATCCAAGGGATTAAAAGTTTATTGGAAAAAGTACAAAAGCCTCTCCAAAACTTATAACACACGAGAAAAAACTCTGCTTACCACTTGGTAAAAGCCATGTCTACAATTGGTGAAAAAGGAAGGAAACTGATAAAAATGGAAACACTGGATTTGCCAAGGTTCTGGGGTTGTAGGTTCAGTGTTTCTGTTCCCATTTTGAGTAATATATTGTAAAGCAATTTCAGGGTTACTTCCCCTTAGCAAGGACAATTTCAGACACGACAGCACTGTGATGGCTGGGCCAGGCTTCACACTGCTCTGATCACATCAAGGTTTGGCTCTGACCACACGCCGTGTGGCCATAATCACCCCCAAGAACCTGGGCTACCAGAGAGGTAACTGAATGGAAACAATATGGGTTTTGAAATCAAGGAGGCAGGATCATGCCCCTTTACTTTTGTGACCTTGGGAAAATTCATAACCTCTCCGAGTTCACATGTAGCATGAAATGAAAATACTCATCTTCCAGACTCAGGAAGAGAAATGAGATAGTGAAGGTGAAAATGCTTGGAAGGTGTTAGGGGCTCTGTCAACATTTTCTCTCTCTCTTCCTTCCTTCCTTCATAAAATATATTGGGCCAATGGACAGTGGAGGAATCTGTAAATTTTCAGCTAATAATAGTATATTGATATTTTAAACTTCAGATATAAAGTATTTTCAAAACATAGAATAGTGATCCTCTACTCATGCATTCTTGGTGGGGACATTATTGCCCCTAAGGGGGCAAAAATTGGTTCTTGGGGTATGAGAAAATTTTAGATAATGACAATTGTTTATGAAGGGCCACCATATATAAACAGATCTGTGGTATTACAATTCATGGCAGAAGAGACATTAAGACAAAACAGAGATTTTGTCTTAAGGACAAAACTATCTAAGAAGCTCTTTAGAGGGTGATAATTTAAAAAATTACAATAAGGTAAAGAATCTGAAAAAGAATGAATATACGTATAACAATCACTTTCCTGTACACCTGAAACTAACACAACATTGTATATCAACTATATTCCAATAAAATGAAAAAAAAGTTAAAAAAAAATTAAAAATAAAAAGGTTGAGAAACTTGGTTAGAGGTGAGAGGAAGGGTCTGTTTCCACCCAGTGGGAGAGGGACTCTCACTGGCCAGTCCTGACCACCCTTAGATGAGGGAGAACCAGCAATCAGGTCCTGCCACCTGCTGGGCATTATGCTACAGGTCTTATTGGTCTTTTCTCCATAACCTTTGCAAATTGAGAGAGGTGATGTCACCTCCTTTTGCTCTTCTCTAAAGTTGAAGTTCCAAAATAAGCCACCTGGAGTGGGTAGATAGGCTTACGATGACAGCAGACAGAGGGAGGACTGATGGTGTGCAGCAAACATGTAAACCTTCTAAGCCTGTGCCTGGTACAGAGAAGCAACCCCATAAATGGTCATTTCCTTCCCTTTGGGAGCATGACTTACCCTTCACCCCTCCCAACCTGCCCTCTCTCTGCCGTGTGTTCAGAGTATCTTCTCTCCCCTCCCCTCCTGGCCTTCCCAGCCTTTATCACTCAACCAACACATTTATAAATAGTGCAGCTGCCAAATGAATTTAAAAACAAACATCAGCAAAATTCAAATGCTGGGAAAAGATGAACCTTCAAGAATTCCCTTCCCGCCCACCCCTGAGAACTACTTTGAAATATATTCCAAGACATCTCTAAATACATCCTGGCTGGAACATATTCTGAGAGCTGAAGACAGCACAGGACGGGTCTGTGAAGTGTTTGATGTTCTGTTCCATAAATACTTTCCATCTGAGTCAGATTATGGCCTTCCCCTTTTGATTCATCAGCACTGCTCTAAGAGAGAATTAACTACTATTTGCCTTTTAGCAGCAACCTGATGACATATTAGGGGCCCCTTGGATCATAGTCATGGAGATTCCTTTATCCTCTAAGTCATACGTAGTCTCCAGTGTTATTTTTGGTATTTACTACCTGGTGGGTTCCCAGGAAGCCATTCCTTACTTGTGCAATGCTTCTACAAGCATCAGAGTAGCTACTGAGTTTCATTTGGTTCTTTAAGGATGCTGCTGGTCAGATGAACCCTAGGTGGGGAGTGTGGAGGGGAGAGTCTCTGTTAGGGATGCACAACCCCTGCAGAAGAGCCTGATGCTCTTCCTAGCTTCTCAGTAAATCATTCCATATCCTTCTGCTTTTAGTAAATGGACTAAAAATAGGAAAACTCATCAACTGGGATAAGGACATCGTGCCTTTGGACTCCCAGGTAAAAAATACCTGGATATTTTGTTTCTCCCAGGAGAAACAAAAAGGTATCAAGTCTGAAGATCTAGTATAGCAATGTACCCAATGCATTACCATGGGCAAATTATTAACCACTCTGGGACTCTACTTTCTCCAGTTGCGGCGAGGGGGGGCCGCTCTTCATTGCGGTGCGTGGGCTGCTCATTGCAGTGGCTTCTCTTGTTGTGGAATGCGGGCTCTAGGCTCATGGGCTTCAGTAGTTGTGGCACGTGGGCTCAGGAGTTGTGGCACACAGGCTTCAGTAGTTGTGGCTTGCAGGCTCTAGAGTGCAGGCTCAGTAGTTGTGGCACACGGGCTTAGCTGCTCCGCAGCATGTGGGATCTTCCAGAGCCAGGACTCAAAGCTGTGTCCCCTGCATTGGCAGGTGGATTCTTAACCACTGCGCCATCAGGGAAGCCCAGAACTGCTGTTCTACAGGTAAAAGCCTTTCATTCTATTTGATGTTTTCACTATGTGCGTGAATGACTTCGAAAAACTAGAAATTACTTTTTAAAGTAAATAAACTGGGATTTCTGGAGTACGTATGCGGCAAGAGCCTGTCTTGGGCCCTTAAGATGGAAACAGGAAGCTGGTGGTAAAACTCGGGAGCCAAGACGGAGCACAGTTGCTGCTAAGTAAATCCCAACTCCTAAGGGATGTCCCTGCCTTCCTGAAGGGTCATCTGCTTCCTTCTCTGTCCCAGTGGATTGCTGCAGACCCCCTCCCCCAGGGAGACAGACCAGGAGTGCAGCCCAAATAAAGGACCGGTTTGGCTCCAAGTTGCTAGCCTTCCTGTCACTTTCCCACCCATTCAAAAGCAAACCCCTTTCCACCACCATCCCACTCACCCACCACCACCCTTCCTGGTCTTCCTTCCTCTTTCCCCTTCCTCCCCCACCCACCCAGCTCCTGAATAAATGCCTGTTTGCTTCAACTGACCGATGGAAGCTGTTGTGAACCGCCTCACGGGTCCAGGATGCCCTTCCCCGCCCTCTCCACGCCGGACCAGCTGCACGCAGAGCTCGTATTCTGTCCGAGGTTCCAAATAGTTGAGGGTAACAATCTCATTTGTCACTGAGAAGAGGGAAAGTTCAGGAAACTTCAGTTGGCAATCTTTTACATTCTTTAAACTGGAATGTTGTTATTGTGAGGTGAACTAATGTTTGGTTTTTAAAAATACAATGTCTGAGTAGAACAGAGAGGCAATCCCATCTTCAGGGCCTCAGTGTCCCTAATATAAGGAAAATAAGGCTTTTTCATGTAAGTATCTCTGTGCCACTTACACATTTCTGCTCTAGTGTGTTTGTCTTTTCATTTGTAGAGTAAAACCACGCAAATCTTCAACCATATGGAATACCAATCAGATTTAGGGGAAAAACTCAATTAGAATAATATTAAATAACTTCTGTTTTCAAGTACTTACAGTGATGGCAATCAAGCTATCAAGAGAAGAGACCCTTGACGGTATGCTTACAATGACTAGACAGTGAACTTGTGACACTCATGTCATAACAAATGAAGCGTTCTGAAGTACTTGAAAATAGATCCCATAAGCAAATGACATATGCTCCTTTTCTCCTTAGCTATTCTATTTTGCCACCCTGTTTCTCTGTGGATATTGCAAAGGTAGATTTTTGCCTTACCATATGATAAATTCCTAGTCGGTAAGAAAACGTATTGGACTGTGTTTAAGGTTTTTTAGAAGACCACTTCATAGATGTCCACAAAGAGATGATGGATTATTAACACCATGTTTTTTTTTAAAAGCTGCTTTTTAAAAAGACCTAGCCATCCACAACAGAAACAGCAATCCATTAAATCAGCCTTATGTTGCTGGGATTCTGAATTTTGGCTGAATCTTTAAAAGAATGTGAAGAGTTCAGTAATGATACCAAGACATTATTCAATATACCCAAATCAGCTAGTATTATTAAGCCAAAAACCCTCTTTTTCTTCTCCTTTTTTGTAACTTTGATTATCGACATCTCATGGGTAGAGGGCGCTTTTTAGGAAGTCACAGGCATAGTGAGACTAAAGTACTGGTGGAGGGCTGCACATTCCCTACAAGCATGACAGTGGCAGGTCTCGCTATAAGATGGTGCAATTAAAGCAGCTGGCTCAATAGATGATGCTCAGCTTTCTTTTTTAAAAAAATGTGATTTTTACATCATCATGCAACAAACAGAACTGTCATTTGTGTTTCAAAATAAATTTAATTTACAAATAAATAAATTTAACTGCATGAACTTTTGACATTTTATTACATTTTGGGGTGTTTTTCCCAAAAGTTGGGGGAGGGGCATGTACCTCTCTTTGCCCACATCCTCTCCTCTTCCTGCCACAGCCCAAACACTCTGGTCCAAAGTCCTCTCAAAACCTCTGTGAGTTAGGAGCCTGCAGGCAGGGCAAGACTCAAATACTAAAAACAATAAACTTGATACAGCAGGAACAATCACCCTTCAGATGTAAGCAAATTAAGTCTCTGCCTTTCCAGCAGGCCCTGGATTTTTCTCTTACCATATTCATGGCATAAACTTGTATCTTTCACCATGACCAAGCAAGATAGAGTCAAAAAGGGATTAGAGATCCAGAGAAGCCTGGAAAGAAAATATTGATGCAGATAGTAACTCCTGACACAGGCGTGTTCTGTGTCCCATTTTACATCATGACTTCCGAAAAGATAGCCCCAGAACTCAGAGGACCACCTCCTGACCCCCAACTCCTTCTTGAATACTCTGAAATGGAATCCACTGCTACAGCCCCTACCTTGGGGTAGAGGGTTGAGACTGGGAGAGAGGATTTCTATATTTGGGGAAAAAATATTTTTTCATGGTGCCCCATCTCCAGCTGGAGCCTTTCCTTTCCAAACCTTACCTTGAATATGCCGCCAAGCCTCATAATGATTAACAGGTTTGTAGAGAAGCTTCTTGGATTTGATTGGTCCATCCCCAAAGTAAGGCTCAGAGCTGATGTTGATGACAGCAAAGTTATGTCCAGTGTCAATCACATTTGGGGCATTCAAGGGCTTTGGAAGAACTAAATAAAGTGTCAAGAATCAGATCAGTCCTTACACTTTGGGGTTTTACTGCTGTTCTGAGATGGGGGTAGAGGATGAGTATCTTTACACTCCCAACAAAGCCCTCTTAGCGTTCTCTGCTCAGGTTCCATGTAGTTGCCGTCTCTGTGATCTCCTGGTTTGCTCTTGCCCCTCCAACTCACTATCCACAAAGTGCTTTCTTAAAATACGAGCACTCCTCTGCTCAAGACCTTTCAATGGGTTTCCACTATGTTTCAAATAAAATCTAAAATTCATACCAAGACCTGCCAGGGACGATAGAGCCCCTGCCTCCTCTTCAGCTTCCTCGTTCCCTCACCTAATACCCTCCAGTCCCAGTGACCTTTCAGTTCATTCAACTAACAATGCACCAGGCTCCTTTCTGTCTCCGGTTCTTTGTTGAGGCTGTTCTCCTGCAAGGAATGGTATAGACTTCCCATGATTCTGCAGTTAACTCTTACTCATCATTCATCTCTCAGCTCTCATGTGACTTCCTCACAGGGGCTATCCCAGAACCTTGGTTAGGCTCACGTGTCATACCCTTCCACAGAACCTTTTCCTTCACTGCAATTTTCAGAATTTATTATTCTTAGTGATTTGGTGTGATTATTGAATACCAGTCTTCCTACTAGACCACCAGACTAAGTCTGTCTTTCTGTCTGTCTGTCTCTCTCTGCTTAGAACAACATCAATTTATTCTCTTACAGCTCCGGAGGTCAGAAGTCAGACATGGGTCTCACCGGGCTAAGATTAAGGTGTTAACAAGGGCTGTGTTCCTTTCTGGAGGTTCTAAGGGAGAATTTGTTTCCTTCTTTTCAGCTTCTAAAAAACATCTGTATTCCTTGACTCATGGTCCCTTCCTCCATCTTCAAAGACAACAAAGTCATGTGTCTCTGACCCTTCTTCCATTGTGAGATCTCTTTCTGACAGTCTTTAAAGACTCCTGTGATTAGAGTGGGTTCACCCAGATAATCCAGAATAATCTCCCCATCTCAAAGACCATGTATTCCCAATGGGACTGAAAAAGCACTCCCAACAAGGTGAAAATTGGTTCTTGGGGAAAGAAAAATTCTTGGATATTACAATGGTTTGTGGCCTTCCTAAGGGCCACAGTATATAAACAGATTTATAGTATGTCCACAATATTAAGCAAGTTCTAGTTTGAAAGGAAAGGACATCTTGTCAGGCTGTCAGTACCCCCATTTATTCAATTGTAGAAGTAGCCCAACTAACTTTGTACTTGCTTTGAGTCTTAACTGAGCTCCCATGAATCAGAGGTCCACCAGAATCCTGTGCCCTGGGTCATCAAGAACACTTATGGGAATGGGGTGGCCAAGAAAGAAGACAGATAGTGAGTCTATCTCTTCTGCTCATGCGCACACTCCATTGTGTCACTGGACTTCACTTACGAAAGTCAAAGATAAAATTTCAAGTTGAAGACAATAGAACATTAAACCAAGTGCAGGGCCCTGTGTGGACAGGTCATAATCCCATGAAGCCAGCCCTGCACATCACTCTTCCTGTATGAGAGGAGGGTTGCTGGGTCCAGCTCACATGCAAGGGGAAGCGATTACACAAGGTCATGAATTCCACAAGGCAGGGGTCATTAAGGGACACGTTAGATACTTCCTACCTCATCCAATATCATTTTTCTCTTTTGACTTATTCCTTTCTCCCTTGCACTCTATAAACAGTACCTATATTTGGAGATAGGGTCTTTAAAGAAGAAATTAAGTTACAATGAGGTCTACAGTCATTCCTAATCCAATATGACTGTTGTCCTTATAAGAAGATTAAATTAGGACACACACACAGGAGGAAGACCATGAGAAGATACAGGGAGAAGACAGCTGTCTACAAGCCAAGGAGCAAGGCCTCAGAAGAAACTCACTCTGCCAACACCTTGATCTCAGATCAAGGTCAGATTACCTTGATCATCTAGCCTCCAGAACATCGAGAAAATTAATTTCTGTTTTTTTGTTTTTTTGCTTTTTTTCGGTACGCGGGCCTCTCACTGTTGTGGCCTCTCCCGTTGCGGAGCACAGGCTCCAGACGCGCAGGCTCAGCGGCCATGGCTCACAGGCCCAGCCGCTCCGCGGCATGTGGGATCTTCCCGGAGCGGGGCACGAACCCACGTCCCCTGCATCGGCAGGCGGACTCTCAACCACTGCGCCACCAGGGAAGCCCCTAATTTCTGTTGTTTGAGCCACTCAGTCTAGGGTACTTTGCTACAGCAGCCCTAGCAAAGTATTACCTATGAATATAACACAATTTACTTATCCTTTCTAACGTTGATGGATATTTGGGCTATTAGGAATAAAACTCCTCAGAACATTACTGAAGATTATTTGCTTTTAACATATGCACTCATTTCTTTTGAGCATAAACCTAGGTGTAGAATTATCAGGTCACAGTGTAGGTGTATGCTTAGCTTTAATATATATTGCCAGTTTTCCAAAGTGGTTGCTCCAGTATGTACTCTGGTAGTAAAGTCTAGTACAGTCAGCCTTCTGTATTCAGGTTCTGCATCTGCAGATTCAACCAAGAGCAGATCAACATTCAGGGGGAAAATTTAAAAAAACTCCAGAAAGTTCTAAAAAGCAAAACTTGAAATTTGCCATGTGCCAGCAACTATTTACAAAGTATTTACATTATAGTTACTATTTACATAGTATTTACATTGTATTAGGTGTTACAATAGTCTCCCTTATCTTCAGTTGATATATTCAAAGACCCCAGTGGATGCCTGAAACTGCAGACAGTACCAAACCGTATATACACTATGCTTTTTCCTATACATACATACATATGGTAAAATTTAACTTATAAATTAGGCACAGTAAGGGAATATTCAAATTGCCAGCATCACATTAGGTTAAATAAAGGTTACTTGAACGTAAGCACTGTGATACCATGACAGATGATATGGTAACTTAGACATCTTCTAAGTGACTAATGGGTGGCATGCACGAGACAAAGGGAGGATTCACATCCCTGGCAGGATGGAGTGGAACAGTGTGAGATTTCATTATGCTGCTCAGAACAGTACACAATTTAAAACTTATGAATTGTTTATTTCTGGAATTTTCCATTTAATTTTTTGGGCTGCAGTTGACCGTGGGTAACTTAAACCGTAGAAAGTGAAACCACAGATAAGGGGGGACTATTGTTTAAGTAATCTAGAGATGATTCAAAATATACAGGAGGATGTGCGTAGGTTGAACGCAAATACTATGCCATTTTATATAAGGGACTTGAGCATCAATGGAGTTTGGTATACAGGGAGGTCCTAGAACCAATCCCCTACAGATACTGAAGGGCAACTGTATCTCTGTATCTATTTTTTTTTTAAATACTATGATTAAAGACACTGCTTAATTTACCTAATGGCTATTTCCATTTTATATCTGTCAATATGACAGTGAAGAGGCATCAGTGACTTAGAACTAGAGAGGTTTCTGTGCACTGATGTTGTGTGCTGTGTCTTTTATTTAAAAAATAAAAATTAGGGGCTTCCCTGGTGGCACAGTGGTTGAGAGTCCACCTGCTGATGCAGGGGACACAGGTTCGTGCCCCGGTCCGGGAGGATCCCACATGCCGCAGAGTGGCTGGGCCCGTGAGCCATGGCCGCTGAGCCTGTGTGTCCGGAGCCTGTGCTCCGCAACGGGAGAGGCCACAACAGTGACAGGCCCGCGTACGGCAAAATAAATAAATAAATAATGAATAAATAAATAAATAAAATTAGAATCAGTAACTCTTCTGAATCTTAGCACCATGGTTTTTTACTTATTATTATTTACTTTCTATGGGCAGCAAACATTTCAAGAAGCTTAAAAATAACATAGTTTGTCTTGTCTGTATATCATTTCCTTTCTTCCAAGAACATGTATGATGTAAGAAATTATTTTGATCGTGTTAATGTTCTACTGAATAAAATAGATCTGGGATTTTCCAGTAATCCAAAAAAATATTAAAGATTCTGAGGTGTTTTATATGGGTTCTCAGGGCAGAGAATCCAACTCTATGAGGCTGTATTTATGCTCCTACTATTCTTGACCTTTTTTTAAAAAAATTATGCTCTGGGTGATTACATTCAGTTCATTTACAGAAATTACCTCTGGGATCACCCAAAGATTCCTAATCAGGTAGTGAAATAGTTTACATACTAATCAGCTTCTGTTATCTTGCTTCCTTATCTGTAACACAAGAGTCTCAGAAAGCAAAATGATCTACAAAAGATGATGCAGGGTTTAGAGTCAAGACCAGGTTCAAAACTAAGATTGGCTGTTTGCCAGATGTGTTACCTTAGACAAGTCACCTAAACCTTCTGAACCTGTTTATTGAAAGATAAAGTGGGGATAACAATACTACTGTACATTGTACTCATAAAATTTAAATAAGATGAATAAGCACTTAGCTCAGTGCCTTTCTAGAGTATATACCACAGAGTTGTTAGGTGTTTTTGTCTAAATGGATTAAAAAGTAACTTCCAAATTTAAAATTCTTTGTTGTATCTTTGTACACCAACCAAGCTAACTTGGATTTACTTCCACTTTATTTCTTCCCTGCAAGCCTCAAAGGTACACGCATCCACTTAGAATAACTCTGAATTTTGAAATACTAATTCATAGTAGGAAGAATATTCAGAACTCTGAATATGGGAGAAAATCATTCATGTTAATTGTATAGCATAGCCTGGGCTTCATATTAAGTGAGTAGTCCTCAAAATGAAGATTCTCCAAATTATTCTCTACAGTGAATAGGAAGTCACGACAATGATAAGGTTAAACTTTTTACAAAATAAAATCACTACCAGACACTTTATGCCAGACACAATTCCACTATTTAACAAATCTTCTCAATAACCCTGAGTGGTAGATAAACTAAGCTGTGTTTACAAATAAAGAAAGGCTCAGAGAGGTCAAATTCATTTGCTCAGGGCCACACCCAAGTTTACTAGCTGTTAGCAATGAAAATCAAACCCAGGTCTATGTAACTCCAAAGGTCATAAACTTAATCCCTCCTTTCCATTTTAATGCACATAATTTTTTTTTAAGGCTTAGTATCCTGGAGAACATCCAAAAGGCATTTTAGTGGTCAGAGAGCATTTCTGTTTAGAAGCAGCACCCAGTGATACATAAACACAGCACCATCAAGTTTACAACCTCTTTCCCTGGAAAATGGACCTTACCTTTAACAGAAAGGTTGAAAGGCTTTTCCACCATCCCAGCCACCGTGTTCACACTGCAAACCCAGACTCCTGAGTCAGGGGGCAGGATCCGGTGGATCGTGAAGGTGGCCACTGAGAGATGACCCGTGTGGTTAAAGTCTTTCGGCTGGAAAGGTCAAAAAAAAAAAAGCTTCTAGATATGTATAAACACAAAGGTTCTTAACACTGACCCCATCGCATTGTTAAATAAGGAGTTTTCTAGGGGAGATTAAGAAGATCATTGCAATGCTTGTATAAGCATTGGCTTATTTCCAAAGCTATTGTAGTAGCTCTGAAAGTTTACGTTGGATTGATGCCCTCGCAGATCCTGCTGTTGTATTTATGTGTTTGGGAGTGTGGGGCAAACACTTCCAAGCAAAGAGTCTAAGTCCTTCTAAACTGCTTCTGGTAACATTTGTTCCTTTCTGGTCCAATACAGAGATGGTTGGGTGAGAAGACAAAATGGCTTCTTAAAGTGTTTGAGGGGCTGCCGAGTATGGTATTGTGGAAAAAGTCAGGGCTCGGCAGACACATAGACCTGAGTTCACATCCCAGCTCTGCCACTTTTGACCAATTCCTTAGTTACTTAACTTCACGCAGCCAGTTTCCACTTCTGCAAAAAGAGGACAGGTAATGTAAAGTAAGATGTGTATAGTATGGTCAGCCCTCACTAGATGGTAGCTGTGACTTCCACTGACTCATGGATACGCCAACAAGATTTTGGAAGCTGTCAGTTGGCTTCTACTACCTAATGGATTATTTGAGTGGAATCAGGGACATCTGATGTGTGAACATTCTACATATCCTGCCCTCAAGATGTCATTTGGATCTGCCTTCTGGTCAAGTTGATTTTGTCAGCTTTGAGAGAAAAATAAGATAACTATTTCAAAATCTTAGATAAGAAAATACATCAATTTCCTGAAGATCACTTGTGACACAGAGAAATTTGAGGTAGTTCCTGTCTCTGCTGCATTTGGGATTGCTGGGACAGGGAAGGGAAACATATCGGAAAAGTAGCTTATTCCTTTCCAGCAAAGAAGAATGCTGTGATAGCACCCTAACCAGTGGTGGACACCAACAGTGAGGACAAAGTGCAGAGGCAGAGACCCAAGGTATGTATTCAGACCTAAGGGATTCTGTGGATCATAGTTTCTGGACTGGAGGTGTGGGATCAGGTCTATCTAGAGTCAAATGGATTATGCTGAACTCTCCTCTGCTTTTTGTCAAAGCTAACAACACCCTAGCTTAGGAGGATGCAAGCCATGAATGGAATCCAGCCTTTAGCAGGGTGAGTGCTACACTGAAAATATCTAGTAGTATAAGGAGGTCAGATTAAGAATACAGCCACTATGTAGAACAGTATGGAGGTTCCTTAGAAAACCAAAAATAGAGCTCCTGTATGATCCTGCAATCTTACTCCTGGGCATATATCTGGAGAAAACTACAATTCGAAAAGATACATGCACCCCAATGTTCATTGCAGCACTATTTTCAGTAGCCAAGACATGGAAGCAACCTAAATGTCCATTGACAGATGAATGGATAAAGAAGATGTGGTATATTTATACAATGGAATATTACTCAGCCATAAAAAAATGAAATAATGCCATTCACAGAAACATGGATGGACCTAGAGATTATCATACTAAGTGAAGTAAATCAGACAGAGAAATACAAATATCATATGATATCCCTTATATGTGGAATCTAAAACATGACACAAATGAACTTATGTATGAAGCAGAAACAGACTCATAGACATAGAAAACAAACTTATGGTTACCAAAGGGAAAAGGGGGAAGGGGAGGGATAAATAAGGAGCTTGGGACTAGCAGATACAAACTACTATATATAAAATAGATAAACAACAAGGATTTACTGTATAACAGGGAACTACATTCAATATCTTGTAATAACTTATAATGGAAAAGAATCTGAAAGAAATATATATGTATAACTGAATTACTTTGCTGTACACCTGAAATTAACACAACATTGTAAATCAACTATACTTCAATTTATAAAAAGGCTATAATTTGTTCTACAGAAAAAAAGAAAAAGAATAACTCTTACATGGAGCACTGTCCCATCTGGCTTCACTAGGGTCATTTCTTCATTAGCAGGTAGCGGCCAGCCAGATGCTTTGCAGATGGGGTTAAATTTACCACTGTTTACTTCTATGTGATCTGGCAAATCCTCTATCTTTGGGGTCATCCTTGGCATGCCTGAATGAAGGAAAGAGCACTGTGAAATCTAATCTTTAACACAGCAGAAATAGAAATAATAAAAGTAGCTACCATTTAGTAAGTCATGCACTGGGCAAGAACTTGGCAAATATTATATTGTTTTATCATCACATGATAAACTTGTGGGGTGGGTGCTATTCCCATTTTAAAGATGAGGAGACTGAGGCTCTGAGTTCAGGTTCAAGCTCAGATCTTTATGACTCCAGAATTCACACTCTTTGGCCATAATGATGTACTTTCTCAGTGGACCTAGGAGATACAGTCTCAATATTGAAAAAATCATCAGCACCACATCTCTGCAGATCTTACTGTCCACTCCCCCTCTTGCTTTTTAAGGGAATTTTTTTTACAAAAACAAAAACTAGTTCTTCTTTCACTCTGCAAGCCCCCAATACTGCCGATCAACAATATGTCAAGTTTTGATATCTGAGAGATGTCTCATTAATTGGGAAGTCTGCAAGTGGCCGATGATTAATTATATTCACATTTACATTGAAGAAGTAAAGTGGAATAAAACTCCCCCAAATCAGTTTCCTATCAATAGCCAAATAAAAAATACTGCTGCCAATATGGAAAGGAAAAAATGTCTCTGGTATCAACAAAGGTATCAGGAGCCCTTGCTTATTATCTGCAGAGTAGAGAATGAATAATCCTGAAATATAACAATTTTATTCTGAACTGTAAGGTCTTAGAGAATTTTGGAACATGTGTAACTAAATGTAAGACGTGACTGAAAACAGTCCAACACTTAGTAAAGAATGTAGGAGACGGAGATGCACTTAAAGCAAATAAGGGAAACATTGGAAAAGCGGCTTAGTCCTTTCCAGCAAAAAAGAACAGCAGTCACCTACATGCTCTTCCATATCAGCGGTGGGTCAAGGTAAACACATCAATATTGATATTTTATATTGATATCCTATTTCTCAGGCCTCGAATGAAACAGGTGAAGTGTATGGAACAGGAGGGAAAAAGATCTAATAGCCACAAAGATAATTCCTTGATGTATCTGCAGACTTGGAGAGATTGTGATTAGAAAATTTGCCAGACTGTTCAGCCTACATAATTATTGCCATCGGAATTCTTCAACGTGCTTTGACATTTTCACACCATATCTTTCCTTCATTGTCCCCTTGCAGTTTCTACAGCTGGATGGGGGTGGAGGAACAGCTAGCGTGTGGAAGAGGGTGTGAGGGAAAGGAGCTGCTCCCCAGAAGCCCAGAACCTGGTTCTAAGTTTGAGATTCTCACACTTTTTGTAACATCAGCCTTGGAACAGAAAGGAGGAAGTGGTGCAGAAAATCCAAATCGTTAAGCTTGTTTATTGCCCACTTTCAATCCATGTTCTGGCCCATAGCCTTTCCTTCCCTTCCTAGACCCTCCCAGATTCCTGCCCTGTAACAAAGTCCAAACGCTGGGGAAGAGGAGAAAGTATAAAGCTGACAAGCTAAAGCCTTTGAGAAAACAGTTGGTATTTCCCCACATATTTGTTCTGATTTTTAAAACTCACAGGCAGAAGACCATAAATGTCTTATTACTCTGAGTGTAGATTTCACTGGACATATGTTATTTATATTTGACTGAAAAAGTAATATATGTTTATTATTTTTAAATTTTGAAAGTATGCTTCTTCAGATTTTAAAAAGTATATTCTAGGGTAAGCATTAGCAAACTTTCTTGAAAGGACAAGATAATAAATATTTTCAGCTTTGTAAGCCATATGTTCTCCGTGGTAACTCCTCAACCCTGTTGTGTAAGAGCAACCTTACACGATATATTGTAAACAAATGGGCATGGCTGTATTCCAATAATTTTTTTTTATGAGAACAGATAGATGGTTGGGCAATAAAAAGGAATGAGATACATACTGACATGTGCTACAATACAGATAAACCTCAAAAAAAGTATGGTAAGTGAGAAAAGCCAGCCACAAAAGACTATGTATTGTGTGATGCTATTTATAGAATAGGGAATATCAAGAATAAGTAAATCTGTACAGGCAGAGAGTAACTTAATGGCTGCCAGGTGCTGGGAGGAGGAAAGAATGGGAGTTACTGCTAATAGGTACACACTTTCTTTTGGTAAAATGAAAACATTCTAGATTATGGTGATGGTTTACAGAGGTAAAAGCATTCAATTTTACGTTTTAAAGGGATGAACACTTCATGGTATAAAAATTATACCTCAATAAAACTGTTTAAAAAAAAAGTACACAAGGGACTTCCCTGGCGGCACAGTGGTTAAGAATCCGCCTACCAATTCAGGGGACATCGGTTTGAGCCCTGGTCCGGGAAGATCCCACGTGCTGCAGAGCAACTAAGCACATGCGCCACAACTACTTAACCTGAGCTCTAGAGCCAGGAGCCACAACTACTGAAGCCCACATGCCTAGAGCCCATGCTCTGCAACCAGAGAAGCCACTGCAATGAGAAGCCCACGCACCGCAACAAAGAGTAGCCCCCGCTTGCCTCACATGCACAGCAACAAAGACCCAGCACAGCCAAAAATAAATAAATAGATAAAATAAATTTATTAAAAAAAAATAGTACACCAGATTTGGTCTGTGGGTCAGTGTTTGCTGACTTCTGCTCTACGGTAATTCTGAACTAGAATTATTTAAAACTTCATTTTGAGGATAATATTTTTCATTTTTTTCCTTTCATTATATCTTTCTTTTTAAAAATATCTTTTATCCAAATCCCTTCCACATAATTCTTCCACTGTTGTGGATATCCAGGGAAAAGGCTGGTCCTAGAGAAGAGAGCAAAAGCAAAAGGCAGAGTTCTCAGCTGGCCAGTTATCACTTAATGTGCTACAAAGAACATATGGTTTATTCCTTAGTGGAAAGGCCAGTGTGAGAGTCCATAGAAAAGATTCAGAAAGCTGTCCTTTAGAACATGGTATATATTCTTCCCTACTTCAGGATGGAAACAGAAGGAGTTTAAGAATCTTGGGCTAGTGGGGCAAGAATTATGCCAGAAAAGCTTGGTTCAGACATGCTGAACCTGGCCCTGACTACCGTGTTACCTTGCTTTACCTTCTTTCTCACACTGGAGCCCTTGGTGTCCTGGAGAGCAGAGGCATCCTTGGAACCGATCACACATCTCCCCATTGGTGCAACTGCACCTAAGCTTACAGTCTGGTCCATAATAACCAGGCTGGCATGCTGTAAACAAAGACATCAAAAACCAGCGTTAAGATAGGGAAGGAGGAAAACTCAGGCTATAGGTGGCTAGTTTTACTTCTTTTCTCCAAGCTACCAAGTAGTATTATTTATCTGAATTACCAAGAAGTTAAAGGGTTGAGGAATTCTGCTTCCAGGACAGTTGAATAAGCTCCTATCAGGTCACCCTTCTCAAAAATAACAACTCTATTTTAAAAACAACTACCTGAAAGCACTGAAGAGTGATGGGAGGAGGGACAGAGGGGACCATGCAGGTTCCGAGGGGAACTGAAATTTGGAAGATGGGAATGGTGTGCTCCCCATTTTTCAGCTTTTAGTCTAATGGTTGGTACAGTTGACATTATGTGGGGAAGCTAGGACCCCAAAGAAAACCTGTAGTCTTACAGACAGAGGAATCTTAGAGGACAGAGTCAAAGCAACTACAGCCTCTGGAAAGTGAGAGGGAAAATCTAGAAAGGAAGAGCCAGAGGGAGGAAGTCCCAAATCTTTGGCTGACCCCAGAACCACACATGTTAAGTGCAGACTTGAAGCAACCCAGCTAAGGCTAAAAGGAATGAACTGGGTTTGAGTTGATGCCTGAGAGTCAGAGTTTGCAGTTTGAGTCATGCCAAGCTGATTGCCTGATAGGACATAATGAAACAAAATCAACATTCTTCAGAGAAATATATCATATTCCAAGTCTCCTAAATGTAATATTCACAATGCCCAAAATACAATCAACATAAGAAGAAATGGAAAAGTCTGACCCATTCCCAAGGGAAAAGAAAATCAACAGAGACCAACCTGGATGAACCAGATGTTGGAAATAGCAACTACAATAACTATGCTCAGTGAAGTAAAGGAAAATATGCTCACAACAAATGAAACAATTAGAAATTTCAGCAGAGAAATATAAACTATAAAACATAACCAAAAAGGCATTCTAGAATTGAAAAACATAATATTTGAAATAAAGATTTCACTGTATGGATGTAGCAACAGAATGGAGATGACAGAAGAGTCAATGAACTTAAAGCTAGATCAATAGGTATTCAGTCTGAAGAATACAGATAGGGAAAAAGAAAAAAATGATTGGAACCTCAGGGACCTAAGGGACAATATCAAAAGGTCTAACATACATGTAATTGTAGGTCCAAGGAAGGAGTCTGGGAGAACACTAAAATATCTCAATTCATAAAATCTTAGTGATTTCTTGAGCCAGATGTGGGCTGGGATGTTAATAAAGGTACTCCTATAAATCTGGGTCTAGAGACATATTCACCATGAAGTTAATGAAGCTTATGTTCTAGACTCCTCACATGCATGTATGCCTTCTGGGGCCTAGCAAAGTTTTCATATATGCACATGTTTTTTAAAATTTGTGTATGATTTTTTAATAGTCTTTAAGGAGGAACTGGATCTACCCCTACTCGGAGGCACCTTTTACTTTAAGGTGTACATTTCTGAGACCATGTGGGATTCCTCTACAGCTAAGGCTCCCTCAGTGTTCCACAGGGGGCAGATACAGCATTTAGAAGGAACTGAGTGAGGTTCTGCAGGTAGTTGAAGCTTACTTTTGTGTAACTCTCCTCTTTGTCCTCTTACTCTAAGCCCCTAGAGCTATGCTGTCCAGTATGGTAGCTGCTAGCCATGGATGGCTATTGAGCTCTTAAAATATGGCTAATCCAAATTGAGATTTCAAAGACTCAGTATGAAAAGAGGAATGTAAAACATCTCATTAATATTTTTTCTATTGATTACATGTTGCTATGGTAATATTTTTGATATATTGGGTTAACTGAAATATTACAATTATTTCAACTGAAATATTACAATTATTTCACCTGTTTCTCTTACTTTTTTAATGTGGATACTAGAATAATTTAAATTACATACGTGGTTTGTTTATATTTCTACTGAACTTCTCTGTCCTAGTGCACTGTTATCAAGTGGCTGGAGACCCCATCACGGCTCCCAAGAATGCCAGATGTGGAAAAAGCTGATTTTGTGAGGCAAATACTGAAACACCATTGAGCTCTGCCTAGTTCACCAGATTAGCACTCATTAGGGAAGATCTAGCATATTTGGCCACAGGTTCATGTTAAGTTACTGTGTGATAGTTGATGTGAAAAGCTTATTGGAAAGTAGATGGGAAACACATACCTCTGAGCTTCACCAAATGGGAAAATATATATTAAAAAGGGTAGAAGGAATCTTCGAGTAGGTGAAGTTAGTATTGCTTGTGTGAGGTCCACGGAAGATAAGACCTTAACTTCCTCGATTTTCAAATCCCAAATCCTACCTGGATCTGACCTAAAAGCAATGATATTTATGATGCACTGAAGATAACAAATCTTCTATGGGTTTCCAACTCAAAGTGTGGTCTGAAAACCAAGAGCATCACCTCGGAGCTTGTTAGAAATGCAGACCCTCACGCCCCAGTCCAGACCTATGAGATCAGAATCTGTTTTAATAAGATCCCCAGGTGATGTATATAAGGAGCACTTTCTATGAGGTCCAGAGTCTTAACATGAAAGCATAATTAACTTTGGATGAAGATATCTTTGATTCAAAACCTTGTAATTCAGCAATAGACAGTTGAGTGAGCAGTCCAGGTATGTCCTAAACAATGATTTCCAGCAAGCTGGATCTCCTTGATATACCTGCTAGAACCTTTTCTCTTTAGGGGTGTGACTGGTGCCTACCTTCATTGCACTGCAGACCCTTCCAGCCTGTGGCACAGGAACACCCATAGGGGTCTGGGAGACAGAACACATAGGACTTGCATCCCTCTGGTCCACTACACCTTTCTTTACAAGTTCTGCCAAACGTGTGCAGTTCACAAGCTGTGGGTGAGAAAAAGATGATTCAGAGGCAAATAGGCAGCCCTTTGAAATGCAGGATTCTTCTTTTTAAGGGTCTCTCCTAGACCAGTGAACATGGAAAATAATCCAATGTAAGCTGTGGAATTGTCAGTGTAAACACACCCTTATGGCCCATGAAACTGCCTCACAGAGAGGACACTGCAGGCACAACCCCCAGTAGTGCAGTTTGTGTATTGCACAAACCTGGGGAGTGGCGTTCACATCATAGATGTCGTAGATTTGTACACTTATTACAACTTTTCAGTGGTTGACAATAAAGAGCCTTTAAGAAAGGGCACCTTTTTGGAATTTACTCAAAGGTACCATATGGGCTCACAGAGGCCATTTAGCTTCCATTCTCAAATGCGTCCAGATCTAAAAATTCTAGGTCCAGCAACAATGGCTTTTTAAATCCACAGGTTACTCATCAAGCATTTGTGTGTGTGTGTGTGTGTGTGTGTGTGTGTGGTACGGGGGCCTCTCACTGTCGTGGCCTCTCCCGTTGCAGATCACAGGCTCCGGACGCGCAGGCTCAGCGGCCATGGCTCATGGGCCCAGCCACTCCGCAGCATGTGGGATCTTCCCGGACCAGGGCATGAACCCGTGTCCCCTGCATCGGCAGGCAGACTCTCAACCACTGTGCCACCAGGGAAGCCCCTCATCAAGCACTTTTGACTTACCCTTCTCACATGTTCTCCCCATGAACCCAGGAGGGCAAATGCATTCTCCAGTATCTTCGTGGCAGATCCCATTGTTCATACAAGCAGTGCAGACACGGTTACATTCACGTCCCCACTTCTGAGCTTCACATCCTTTTTTTTAAGGAAAACAAGACTATGGTGAGTGGAGCAACTTCATTCCCCAAAGCTTTATTGAGCACCTGATACATGTTAGTCATGTGAGTGGGCACTGGTGAACGAAGATAAATAAAACACAATCTCTGCTCTCTAAAAGCTAAGAGTCCAATGTGGGAGACAGACATGTGATAGAAAATAATGATAACGACAAAGACAGAAGTACCTAATTCTGCCTTAGGGTTGGAATAGGGCATAAATGAGGGCTTCTCAGAAGAGGTGGTATGTGCGTTGAATCTGCAGGACCCACTAAGTGACAAAGAAGAAAAGGTTGGAGAGCGTGTCCTGGGCAAAGGCTAGGTCGGGAGGAAAACACGGCATGTTTGAAGAGCTGCAGTTATGTTAGAGACAAGAGCAGTGGTTTTCAAAGTGTGACCCCTGACGAGTAGCATCACTATTACCTGGGAATCTGTTAGAAATGCAAATCCCAGACTCCCATCAATGACCTACTGTATGAGAAACTCTGGAGGTAGCCTAGCAACCTATGCTTCACAAGTGTTTCAGATAATTCTGAGGCATGCCAGGGTTTGGGAATCTCCAGTGTAAACAATGTGGAGAATAACCCAAATGGGAAAAGAATTTGAAAAAGAATAGATCCATGTATATATGTAACTGAATCACTTTGCTGTACACCTGAAACTAACACAAAATTGTAAATAGTTCAATATAAAATAAAGATTAAAAAAATAAAGAATGTGGAGACAGAAGACAGCTAAAAGGGGAAGCAGGAGCTAGTAGACCCCAAATATTTTTCAGGTAGAAAACATATAAGAAATGAAGCAAGATACAAAATTGAAAGTACAAGAATGGTAAAATGCTTCTAGATTCATATTTCCTGGCTCTTTCTCTCCAACACTTGGTGATTTCAGATTGTTATTTAGGATACCTTCTGATAAGGAAAGCCCAGGAGGAGCGGGGTAGGGTGACCCTTTGTGGTCAGGAATTTAGTTTAATTTTTCTTCTGAAAGGAACTAATGTCTTTGTCCCTGAATATTAGTCTCACGGTAGTAAACTTGGACCTGTGCCTACAGCTTATAATATTTTTGGCAAGAACTCCTAGATATCAGTATTTTCTCTAAAATAATCAGGAAGACTGTCAACACAGACCCAGGCTTACAGGCAACCACTTAATTGATAAAGCTACAAAATGTCTCAAAGCTAATATTTACATGCCTTAATATATAAAGGGAAAAATACTTTTGCACAATTAGTGATTTCTTGAGACCAGACCACAGATTATCTTCACATGATGAAAACTAATGATAGCAGACACTGGAGATGAAAGGGGTTCTCCTGTTACATTAAAGTATGTCTCTAACCCTGCACCGATCTGAAGACCTGTCCCAGCTTCACTCCTAATCCTGGGAAAGAGGAAGGGATTAAGCTCAAGGAAATACTTAAGGTGATCTCTTAGGGATGCAGAAGGCAGGAAAAGAGTTCCTTGATAAGCAACAAGTATGCAGTTAGGCTTCTGTTATTTTCTTCAAAAGCCTCGTGGTTTTGTATTTTAGGAAACCATAGATCCGTGGCATACAGAGAGAAATCTTATAAACTTAATGTTTTCGAGAAATCTTCTGCCATGGAGAGAATTTACGCCGAAAAGAAATCCTACACATATAACCAGTATGATTTTTAATACACATCTTTAAGCACTGACTATTCCTAGGGTTCAAATGTACCTGGAGAGATACCTTACAGTTATGAGAAATGGACAAATGCCTTCAACTGTACCTCATTTTTTAGTAAACATCAGAGGTCAAATGGAAGGAAGTACTTTTAAATAGGATGGTTGTGGCCCAACTCAAACTTTCTTAGAATGATTTTAGATATTAGCAGTGCTTCTCAAACAGTTTTATTCAAATAAGAGCCAAAGAGAATAAATGTGCTTCTGGCCATCTGAAAAGGAGACAACTTGGAGATCAAAATGTGTTTGAAGTCTTTTGCTTTATCTTAAAACTTCAGGGAAATTTAAAATTCTAATCTATGATAAGTCATGTTTGTTTTGTCATTTAAAAAAAAAAAGCTTTAAACCTTTTACCATATATCGACATTTGATGTTTTTGATATTGTTGGAAAATCTGCCAAGTTAGCCCAGACTCTGAGTGCCCCTGGTACATGGCGCTATATCACACTGGAGAGACCATCTTAATGAAATGAATGCAAATTGTGTCCTTGCCAGTCTGAGAGTGGAGAGGAATGAAAGGGGATTTCACCTGCCCAAACTAGATGAACCACACTTTTCATATGTCTATTGTCATATCACAGTATCTGTTTATCTATTTATGTATGTACCTGCTCTGCTTGGGAATTACCCAAGGGACAGTGATTCACCTTATTATCCTTGTATTCTCAACACCAACACAATGCCTGGCAGAGATTTATAATCAACACGGATTTGTTGCATGCATGAATGAATGCATAAATATAATGCAAAGCAAAATAAGTACTCTTCACAAGTTAGCGATGCTAATCATTAGAGGAATAACAGGGCATCCCTAGTACTTAGACCTGAAGGCCTGAACATTTAATATCATGAATACCTAACATAATCGGAGAAAATTCAGGGCAAATTTTTTGCTTTCTATAGATCAATTTTTTGTAAAAACCACTGGTGACAGTTACTACCCACTTTGATAGTTATAATGGGGGAGAAGTTTACACCAGTTCTAACTCTTGCATTTTTCAAACCTGAAAACAGAAATCACATTTGAGAGTTAAATGATCTGGAAAGTTGGGATTTACAGGAGACTTAATGTTTAACTAGATATTAGGCCAACCCAGAAGGCCCAACTCATCTCCCTGTAGCAGACACCTTTGGGGGAGACTGTCCAGCTCACAGTGATTACCATTCTGTATGTAGTATGTGGCTCCACCCTTGTCTATAGCTCACTGGTCTAGGCGAGTAGATACCTGACACGTGTCTGGCCAATCTGATTGTTCATCCTGAGAGTTCAGCATTTAGAAGTAAAAGAAACATCACTGAAGCTAAGTTAGGGTCATGGTAGCATCCTAAAGTCCACCCTCCCTCCCCGGTGCTGAGCCCCAGATCTTCCCTGGAAGATCTTTTCTGGAATTTGCTTATCAGCTTTTCCATCAATTTTTTAAAGTCTTCAGTATACTTTCAACTAATCCCTGGTTTTTGCTTAAGTAGCCAGAGTCAGTCTCTGCTACTTCCAACTAAAAATCCTAACAACCACACCATCACTTACTCCGGACTATTAGCCTGGTGAAGGCCGAGGTGAAGAGGTTTCCTCCTATGTACCTGGCCGAGTACACTCCAGCATCCTGGGGCTGAGCATGAGGCAGATGCACTTCTAAAATATCAGGTACTTCATGCCGGGGCACTGAATGGATGAAGGAACCTGTAAGGGAGAAAAGTGGAGAACAATGGGTCACACTCAAACACTGCTGTTTCCTTGTCTGCCCCCTCCACTTGATCAGCTTTCCCTGGCCTGATACAGAAAATGTGCTCTAGCATATTAGATGGGGGGAGAAGATTGAAAAGGCTGAACTATCGAATGCACTCCCAAAAGTTGAGAAAAGTATGGTGTTGGAGCAGATAGGTTAGTCTATAGGATCTACCACCAAACAGATGAAGGTGAGGGTAGCCTAAATTTTCATCTTCTGCAGGCAAAGGCAAACCGACAAAGCTGGGGAAAATGTCAGGTAAACTTGCCAACTAATCAATTAAGAGATAACTAGAATCACTACTCCAACCTGTAAGTCATTCATCCACAGATCTCAGAAGAGTCTCCATCAATATTTCAGCGGCATCAGGCAACAGCCACCAGGTGGTGCCAAACCGTAGTCAGACCCAGACAGATTTGGGTTGTGCACTTGGACCCCCAGAACCACTGCCAATTGGCTTTCCAGGCTCACTCTGGTCATTTCCTTAGCCTTGCAATCAAACAGCATCCCATTTTACATGGCAGAATTTGAGACCCCACGTATTACATCATGATGGGATTTTCTTGTACGTTCATAGTTCATATTGTGTATTTGTAAATGTACAATGTAGGTAGGTGCATTCATATATGTATAAAAATCTCCACTTTAATTTACTTAAGTAACCAAACACGTTACCTAAGACAGCTTCTATCATAGAATCTGATTAGCTTGCATCATAGTAGCTTTACTTCAAATATCTGCCCCCAAGACTGCAATAAGATAATGACCCAGTATGTTTTATGCTATCTGATGTCTCATACAACAGTGTTGGAATGACACAAAACACATACTCACCGTTTTTGTAAATCACTGCATCTTCTTCTTTAATCAATACTTTTTTGAAAGATATGTTCACATTATCTCCTCTGTCCACAGTCATAGTTAAAGTAGCTGGTAGGAAGGAAGCTTTTAAAAGAGAGAGAAAAAACAAATGAGAAAATGAGGTTATATATCTTTTCCAGGAACAAATGAACCTTGAATCAGAAGATGAGGCCTATTGCTTGGCAAGAGTCAGCTGGTTTTCATGAGAGCTTAGAGAGCTACCCTGTGAAGGCAGAAGATGCCTCTGAACCATGCTCAGAAGGACCTGAGCTTTAGGTACATCTGCTTGTTTTCCTCAGCGCCTGCTGACCTGGGCACAGTGCCCTGGAAGACTCCCACACAGATACCGTGGTGCAGATAGTGACATGGGGCGGACCCAGGAGAGTGGTGGAGATCAAAGAGCACCATGAGCCCTGGAATTAGACAGTCCTGGGCTTAAGGCCACCCTCTGCCACTTACTGAACCTTTTTTTTTTTTTTTTTTTTTTTTTTTTGCGGTACGCGGGCCTCTCACTCTTGTGGCCTCTCCTGTTGCGGAGCACGGGCTCTGGACGCGCAGGCTCAGCAGCCATGGCTCACGGGCCCAGCCGCTCTGCGGCACGTGTGATCTTCCCGGACCGGGGCACGAACCCCTGTCTCCTGCATCGGCAGGCGGACTCTCAACCACTGCGCCACCAGGGAAGCCCTACCGAACATTTTTGACCCAGTTATTTCACCTCTGAACACCTCAGCTTCCTCATCTGTAATTTAGGAGTAAAAGTATTTACCTTAAACAGTTGTTAGGAATAGTAAATGATGTATGCCAAACCCCTGGGTGCTTAGAAGAGGTTAGGATCCTTCCCAAATATAAACAAAGGCCACGCCGCTGTGGTGACACGTGCAGTGTGGCCATGAGTGGCAGGGAAGGCAGGCAGGGGACCTCAGGGGCCACTTTCCGGGGCTCCCTCTCACCTGAGGAGGCGCTTCATTTAGCAATCTAACCGAACAGCTCTTGCTCTCTGCGACATGCCCTTAGGCTCCTGTGAGAACTATCTGACCATTTCAGGCTGTTGTTCCTTTCTCTGTGGTTTGTTTATATTTTCTGCTCCTTTGTGTGAAGATTGTTTAGCTGACCGTGGGACTTCTCGCTCAGCATTGTATTCTGAAAAGGAACTGAGATTCTCCACTCGGCTCAACTCCAGTGTGGCTTTACTTTTTCCCCATTCTGTGGTTGCGCCTCTTAAGCTCCCTGTTTTGGGTGTCGGAACACAGTCACACCAGAGTTCCCCTGCCGCCCAGCTGGCCACCTCCCACATTCATGACTCTAGGTGTATCGTTCTCTGCTGAGGACTAACAAAGCGCATCCACAAGCCAGCCTTGCACCTTGGGCTTCCTGATGACACAGGAGTCTGACTTGTACACAGTACGCATAGACTGATAGTCATGTGACTCAACTGGATCATGAAAACAATAAGCCCCTATTGACCAGGCATTGTTCTAAGCACTTCACACATATTTAATTTTCATAATATCTCTAGGAGATAGGCACTACAATTATCCTACTTTTACAAATGAGGAAATCAAGGTCCAGAGAGGTCAAGTAACCTGTTCAAGATTACACAGCAAGTTCACAGGAGAGCCAGGATTTGAAGCAGGTAGCTCAGCTCCAGAGGCCTTTCATAGGTGATATAACACCTTCTTTTATAAATGAGATAGCTGAGGCCTAGGTTAGAAGATGACTTGCTTGAGATCATTTGGATTGATTAATTAACTCATAGACCTTAACTATGAACACAATTCACTTATTCCTTAAATGGTGGAGAAGAAACTAGAAGGTAGTAAAAGTTATAAACAAAGACACTTCTCATGGATGAAAAATAATTGAGCTAAATTTCAGTTATCTCCTTTAATTTAATGATAAATAAAAACTGAGAGTAATAATGTCATTTTATGTCCATTGTTATTTTGTATAATTTCATAACAGCCCTGTGAAGACCAGATATCCACAGTCTGTCCGTGTGGAGATGGAGTTAAGGGTGACCAAGTCCCTTCCCAGTGCCTCCTAATAGTAAGTGTGAAAGTTGAGACACAAACTCAAGAGCTCCACGCTTGTTCCAGACATCGGCCATCCAGACCCATCCTACTCTGGGCCCGGCATTCTTACCTCTCACTTCCAGCCATTCTGAACTGTACTCAGTCCCTCGAACAGATCACGTGATCACTCACGTCCAAGTCATGAACTTTCTCCCTTCTCTTCTGCTCCTTCCTTTCCCCTGTGTCTCACCAAGTCCTACTCATTCATTGGTCTCCACTTAGATGTCACTTTCTCCAGGGGCCTTACACAATCCTGGAGTCCAGGTTAAGTGCTGTCATACTGCCCTACATATACCCTGCCCTTCCCCATTACAGCCCCACTCATACTAGGCTGAGCATTCCAGGAGGGTAGGCTCATGGCGGTTTTGAAAGGCAGCACAGGGATCAGACCCAAGTTTACCTTCCCAGGTCCAACACGGGAAACCAGGTATATGAATGCTTCTAAGTTACAATAGTTATAAGACTTACCTATTAATATGAAATCATAATAGTCCTCATCAGATATGCATTTGGTAATGACTAAATTACATAGCAATGTATAGAAAATTGCTTAGGGAGATGTCAGGCACATAATAAGTATTCAGGAAATGTTAACTTCATTGTGTTGCCCATGTGTGGCACAAATAGAGGTTTAAGAATACTTGTGGAATGGAAGAATAGATGAATGAATCTGATTTCAAATTTTCCTATTTTCTTTATACATTTAACATGCTCATTTGAGTTATTTAGATACAAATGGCTCCTCTCAGTCAACTTCACAAATCATGTTTGGGAAATTGGATGTTCTTAAAGCAAAGTCATTTCTCAAACAAAAAGAGGAAGAAAAATAACCTAGGTTTCTTCTGATGGAACACTCTGTAATAGATCTTTGGATGTGAAAACGTTCCAAACTTCATTTATACCTCCCTACCCCCAAATGCAATGTGCAGGGAGGTTTGAAAAAACTGCTTTTGACTTTTTTGGATGATGCCATTGATAAAAATCCCTTTGGCCATTTGGAGTATGTGAGCCAATTTAAGCTGTGTTTTGGCACATCTCAAATGGATTTTCCACTTCCTCCCCAGATGCACGAGTCAGCAGCAAGCAGGGATATAGTGATGTTTATCCTATCCTGCTGTGTCCCTAGGCAGGCACTCCTGAGTTCCCGTGATGTTTTACCAGGGAATTAAGAGCGTCATGAAGACACAGTGTTGGAGGTTTTCTTGACTCACCATAAAGAGTATCACTTTCCTTACACCATATTTCAGCCATTGGATGGTCAACAAAAGAAAATCAGTTCAACAGCTTGAGATGATGCTGTTATTCAAGTACAGGAGAGAAGGTACTTCCTATTTTTCTATTTTGTCTAAACCTCCATAATTATGTTAAAAGATGATATTAACATTTTCCACAGTTGAGTAGCAAAATTAATAGTCCCGCTAAATTACTGCTCATTCCAAGGCACTAAATAATGACAATTACTGAACATTCACTGTGAGCCAGATAATGTTGGTGATTTCATTTGATTCTCAAATGTACGTGGTAAAATCTCTATCCCCATTTATTTTTGCAAATGAGCAAACTATGATTTCACGTAAGTAACTTGCGCTGGGTTATACCAGCGGTTGCAGAGCTAGGCTCAAACCCATGTCTGACTAACCTCCACTGCCATATCTCTGTGCTCTAGGTTGCTTTGGGGGGCTTCAACTAGAGTTGTTGTACTTTATAAAACAAGTGCTCAGAATTGGGGTGGGTGGTTAAAGTAAATGAGAGGGTATAGAGAGGGTAGTGCAATAAATACAGACTCTGAAGCCAGACCACTTGGCATTAAATCCTATTCCCACTATTTACAAACTGCTATTGTTATTATTATGTAAATTGTTCTGCAATGCCTCACTTTACAGTGAGCTTTCAGGAACATATCTACTGTGTAAATCAAATCTTACACTCATGGGAGCTGGCTTCTTGTATATACCATCTTACTCTTATTTAAAACCTAGGATGCTTTTGAAGATATTATTATACCCATTTCACAGATGATGAAAAAGGAGACCCAAAGAAATTGAATAACTTGCTGAAGGCCATACAGCTGCTAAGTGGTAGAGTAAGAATTAAACTCAGGTGAAGTTGAGTCTAAAAGCCATCTTCTCTTCACTGTTCCTCACTATCCATGCCTGCCTTAGCCTCATTTAACTGAACTTAAACTATGCTTTACCTGTGCTGACCTGGGCTCTCACTTTGGAGGGATCATTACGGTTGGTTTTTGACTCCCAATATTCTGTTTTAATTTGCTCTACGGATTCTTATTTATACATTTTCAGGACAGCCCAGAAAGGGCACTTCTCATGTCAATCCTGTGGGACCATTGGGGCACAAATCTCAGATCATCTTCATTCAGAATGTGGGCATATCAGCAGAAGGACATAACTCTTTACACAAGTCAGATCCCAAATGACACATGTGAAAAATAACAGAGCCGACTTTTCAGCCACGATAGCTTTGGCACACCTCACATCCCTTTGTTCAACCTCTCTTCCCTCATCAGAGAGCTGCATTCCTGGGAATTTCTGTTGTGCACTTTTCCCACTCGCCTGATGCCATTTAAAGGTGAATGTTATAGTTTTGCTAAGAGGGCCTTTTCCCTCATTTGTGAGGAATAATGATTTTATCACTTTGATCTTAAAACGAGCTTGCTGCCTTCAAATTTTTAAATTACACCATTAGCAAATTCAAAGAAATATTTTCAGGTAGACCCCAGCTAGGGGCTGACTCTAACCCCTTGCTACTCAAAGTGTGGTCCTCAGCCCAGCAACATCTTATCCCCTGGAACCTTGTTAGAAATGCAGAATCTCAGGACTCTCCCCAAGGATCTATTGACTCAGAGTCTGCATTTTAACAAGACCCTTAGGGTGATTTTATAAGCATTTTTAACCTTGAGAACCAGTAATCTAAAAAACCTACAGATTCCTATATAAAAAGCTGACAATCAGGATCCGGAGGAAGATGGCGGAAGAGTAAGACGCGGAGATCACCTTCCTCCCCACAGATACATCAGAAATTCATCTACACGTGGAGCAACTCCTACAGAACACCTACTGAACGCTGACAGAAGACCTCAGACCCCCCAAAAGGGAGCCTGTGCAGCCCGCCACTGCCGGGGTCCCGGGACGCAGGGACGGTTTCCCGGGGAAAGCGCACGGAGCTCCTCGGGCTGGTGCAACGTCACGCTGGCCTCTGCCGCCGCAGGCCCGCCCCGCACTGCGTGCCCCTCCCTCCCCTCGGCCTGAGTGAGCCAGAGCCCCCGAATCAGCGGCTCCTTTAAACCCGTCCTGTCTGAGCGAAGAGCGGACGCCCTCCGGCGACCTACGCGCAGAGGCGGGGCCAGGTTCAAGGCTGAGACCCGGGAGCTGTGAGAGCAGAGAAGAGACAGGGAAATCTCTCTGTACAGCCTCGGAGGCAGCGGATTAAAGCTCCACGGTCCGCTTGATGTGCCCTGCGTCTGTGGAGTGCATGAATGGACAGCGAATCATCCCAAATTGAGGAGGTGGACTTTGAGGACAACATTTAAGATTTTTTCCCCTTTTCCTTTTTTTTTTACAACGAATTATCCCAAATTGAGGAGGTGGACTTTGAGAGCAAGATTTTCGATTTCTTTCCCCCTGTTCTCTTTTTGTGAATGTGAATGTGTATGCTTCTGTGTGAGATTTTCTCTGTATAGCTTTGCTTCCACCATAGGTCCCAGGGTTCTATCCGTCCGTTTTTTTTTTCAATAATTACTTTTTTTATTTTTAATAACACTACTATATTTTATACTTTATTCTATTTTACTTTATCTTCTTTCTTTTTTTCCTACCTTCCCTTCCTCCCTCCCTCTGCCCCTTTCTTTCTTTCTTTCTTCCTTTCTTTCCTCCCTCCCTCCCTCCCTTCTTTCTTCCTTTCACTCTTTCTTTTTCTTTCCTTCCTCCCTCCCTCCCTCCTTTCTTTCTTTCCATCCTTCCTCCCTCCCTCCCTCCTTTCTTTCTTTCTTTCTTTCTTTCTTCCTTCCTTCCTTTCTTTCCTTCTTCCTTTCTCTCTCTCTCTCTTTCTTTCTTCTACTAATTCTTTCTTTCTACTTTTTCTCCCTTTTATTCTGAGCCGGGTGGATGAAAGGCTCTTGGTGCTGCAGCCAGGAGTCAGTGCTGTGCCTCTGAAGTGGGAGAACCAACTTCAGGACACGGGTCCACAGGAGACCTCCCAGCTCCACATAATATCAAGCGGGAAAATCCCCCAGAGATCTCCATCTCAACACCAGCACCCAGCTTCAGTCAATGACCAGCAAGCTACAGTGCTTGTCACCCTATGCCAAGCAACTAGCAAGGCAGGAACACAACCCCACCCATTAGCAGAGAGGCTGCCTAAAAACATAATAAGGCCACAGGCACCCCAAAACACACCATCAGACGTGGACCTGTCCACCAGAAAGACAAGATCGAGCCTCAACCACCAGAACACAGGCACTAGGCCCTCCCCACCAGGAAGCCTACACAACCTACTGAAACAACCTTAGCCACTGGGGACAGACACCAAAAACAACGGGAACTACAAATCTGCAGCCTGCAAAAAGGAGACCCCAAACACAGGAAGATAAGCAAAATGAGAAGACAGAAAAACACACAGCAGGTGAAGGAGCAAGATAAAAACCTACCAGACCTAACAAATGAAGAGGTAATAGGCAGTCTACCTGAAAAAGAATTCAGAATAATGATAGTAAAGATGATCCAAGATTCTATTTCCATGATCCAAAATCTTGGAAATAGAATAGACAAAATGCAAGAAACAGTTAACAAGGACCTAGAAGAACTAAAGATGAATCAAGCATTGATTAAAAACACAATAAATGAAATGAAAAATACTCTAGATGGGATCAATAGCAGAATAACTGAGGCAGAAGAACGGATAAGTGAGGTGGAAGATAAAATAGTGGAAATAACTGATGCAGAGCAAAATAAAGAAAAAAGAATGAAAAGAACAGAGGACAGTCTCAGAGACCTCTGGGACAACATTAAACACACCAACATTCGAATTATAGGGGTTCCAGAAGAAGAAGAGAAAAAGAAAGGGACTGAGAAAATATTTGAAGAGATTATAGCAGAAAACTTCCCTAATATGGGAAAGGAAATAGTTAAGCAAGTCCAGGAGGCACAGAGGGTCCCATACAGAATAAATCCAAGGAGAAATAGGCCAAGACACATATTAATCAAACTGTCAAAAATTAAACACCAAGAAATCATATTAAAAGCAGCAAGGGAAAAACAACAAATAACACACAAGGGAATCCCCATCAGGTTAACAGCTGATCTCTCAGCAGAAACTCTACAAGCCAGAAGGGAGTGGCAGGACATAATTAAAGTGATGAAGGAGAAAAACCTGCAACCAAGACTACTCTACTCAGCAAGGATCTCATTCAGATTTGATGGAGAAATTAAAACGTTTACAGACAAGAAAAAGCTTAGAGAGTTCAGCACCACCAAACAAGCTTTACAACAAATGCTAAAGGAACTCCTCTAGGCAAGAAACACAACAGAAGGAAAATACCTACAATAATGAACCCAAAACAATTAAGGAAATGGGAATAGGAACATACATATCAATAATTACCTTAAATGTAAATGGATTAATGCTCCCACCAAAAGACACAGATTGGCTGAATGGATACAAAAATAAGACCCATATATATGCTGTCTACAAGAGACCCACTTCAGACCTAGAGACACATACAGACTGAAAGTAAGGGGATGGAAAAAGATATTCCATACAAATGGAAATCAAAAGAAAGCTGGAGTAGCAATTCTTATATCAGACAAAATAGACTTTAAAATAAAGACTATTAGAAGAGACAAAGAAGGACACTACATAATGATAAAGGGATCGATCCAAGAAGAAGATATAACAATTGTAAATATTTATGCACCCAACATAGGAGCACCTCAATACATAAGGCAAATACTAACAGCCATAAAAGGGGAAATCGACAGTAACACACTCATAGTAGGGGACATTAACACCCCACTTTCACCAATGGACAGATCATCCAAAATGAAAATAAATAAGGAAACACAAGCTTTAAATGATACATTAAACAAGATGGACTTAATTGATATTTATAGGACATTCCATCCAAAAACAACAGAATACACATTCTTCTCAAGTGCTCATGGAACATTCTCCAGGATAGATCATATCTTGGGTCACAAATCAAGCCTTGGTAAATTTAAGAAAATTGAAATTGTATCAAGTATCTTTTCCGACCACAATGCTATGAGACTAGACATCAGTTACAGGAAAAGATCTGTAAAAAAATACAAACACATGGAGGCTAAACAATATACAACTCAATATCGAAGTGATCATTGAAGAAATCAAAGAGGAAATAAAAAAATACCTAGAAACAAATGACAATGGAGACACGACGACCCAAAACCTATGGGACGCAACAAAAGCAGTTCTAAGTGGGAAGTTTATAGCAATAAAATCCCACCTTAAGAAACAGGAAACATCTCGAGTAAACAACCTGACCCTGCACCTAAAGCAATTAGAGAAAGAAGAACAAAAATCCCCCAAAGTTAGCAGAAGGAAAGAAATCATAAAGATCAGATCAGAAATAAATGAAAAAGAAATGAAGGAAATGATAGCAAAGATCAATAAAACTAAAAGCTGGTTCTTTGAGAAGATAAACAAAATTGATAAACCATTAGCCAGACTCATCAAGAAAAAAAGGGAGAAGACTCAAATCAATAGAATTAGAAATGAAAAAGGAGAAGTAACAACTGACACTGCAGAAATACAAAAGATGAGAGATTACTACAAGCAACTCTATGCCAATAAAATGGACAACCTGGAAGAAATGGACAAATTCTTAGAAATGCACAACCTGCCAAGACTGAATCAGGAAGAAATAGAAAATATGAATAGACCAATCACAAGCACTGAAATTGAAACTGTGATTAAAAATCTTCCAACAAACAAAAGCCCAGGACCAGATGGCTTCACAGGTGAATTCTATCAAACATTTAGAGAAGAGCTAACACCTATCCCTCTCAAACTCTTCCAAAATATAGCAGAGGGAGGAGCACTCCCAAACTCATTCTACGAGGCCACCATCACCTTGATACCAAAACCAGGCAAGGATGTCACAAAGAAAGAAAACTACAGGCCAATATCACTGATGAACATAGATGCAAAAATCCTCAACAAAATACTAGCAAACAGAATCCAACAGCACATTAAAAGGATCATACACCATGATCAAGTGGGGTTTATTCCAGGAATGCAAGGATTCTTCAATATACGCAAATCCATCAATGTGATACACCATATTAACAAATTGAAGAAGAAAAACCATATGATCATCTCAATAGATGCAGAGAAAGCTTTCGACAAAATTCAACACCGATTTATGATAAAAACCCTGCAGAAAGTAGGCATAGAGGGAACTTTCCTCAACATAATAAAGGCCATATATGACAAACCCACAGCCAACATCGTCCTCAATGGTGAAAAACTGAAACCATTTCCACTAAGATCAGGAACAAGACAAGGCTGCCCACTCTCACCACTCTTATTCAATTTAGTTTTGGAAGTTTTAGCCATAGCAATCAGAGAAGAAAAGGAAATAAAAGGAATCCAAATTGGAAAAGAAGAAGTAAAGCTGTCACTGTTTGCAGATGACATGATACTATACATAGAGAATCCTAAAGATGCTACCAGAAAACTACTAGAGCTAATCAATGAATTTGGTAAAGTAGCGGGATACAAAATTAATGCACAGAAATCTCTGGCATTTCTGTACACTAATGATGAAAAATCTGAAAGTGAAATCAAGAAAACACTCCCATTTACCACTGCAACAAAAAGAATAAAATATCTAGGAATAAACCTACCTAAGGAGACAAAAGACCTGTATGCAAAAAATTATTAGACACTGATGAAAGAAATTAAAGATGATACAAATAGATGGAGAGATATACCATGCTCCTGGATCGGAAGAATCAATATTGTGAAAATGACTCTACTACCCAAAGCAATCTACAGATTCAATGCAATCCCTATCAAACTACCACTGGCATTTTTCACAGAACTAGAACAAAAAAATTCAAAATTTGTTTGGAAAAACAAAAGACCCCGAATAGCTAAAGCGATCTTGAGAACGAAAAACGGAGCTGGAGGAATCAGGCTCCCTGACTTCAGACTATACTACAAAGCTACAGTAATCAAGACAGTGTGGTACTGGCACAAAAACAGAAAGATAGATCAATGGAACAGGATAGAAAGCCCAGAGATAAACCCACACACATATGGTCAACTTATGTTTGATAAAGGAGGCAGGAATGTACAGTGGAGAAAGGACAGCCTCTTCAATAAGTGGTGCTGGGAAAACTGAACAGGGACATGTAAAAGTATGAGATTAGATCATTCCCTAACACCATACACAAAAATAAGCTCAAAATGGATTAAAGACCTAAACGTTAAGGCCAGAAACTATCAAACTCTTAGAGGAAAACATAGGCAGAACACTCTATGACATAAATCACAGCAAGATCCTTTTGGACCCACCTCCTAGAGAAATGGAAATAAAAACAAAGATAAACAAATGGGACCTAATGAAACTTCAAAGCTTTTGCACAGCAAAGGAAACCATAAACAAGACCAAAAGACAACCCTCAGAATGGGAGAAAATATTTGCAAATGAAGCAACTGACAAAGGATTAATCTCCAAAATTTATAAACAGCCCATGCAGCTCAATAGCAAAAAAACAAACAACCCAATCCAAAAATGGGCAGAAGACTTAAATAGGCATTTCTCCAAAGAAGATATACAGACTGCCAACAAACACATGAAAGAATGCTCAACATCATTAATCATTAGAGAAATGCAAATCAAAACTACAATGAGGGCCTCCCTGGTGGCGCAGTGGTTGAGAGTCCGCCTGCCGATGCAGGGGATACGGGTTCGTGCCCCGGTCTGGGAGGATCCCATATGCCGCGGAGCGGCTGGGCCCGTGAGCCATGGCCGCTGGGCCTGCGCATCCGGAGCCTGTGCTCCGCAACGGGGAAGGCCACAACAGTGAGAGGCCCGCATACCGCAAAAAAAAAAGAAAAAAAAAAAAAAAAAAAAAACTACAATGAGATATCATCTCACACCAATCAGAATGGCCATCATCAAGAAATCTAGAAACAATAAATGCTGGAGAGGGCGTGGAGAAAAGGGAACACTCTTGCACTGCTGGTGGGATTGGTATGTGGATTGGTACAGCCGCTATGGAGAACAGTATGGAGGTTACTTAAAAAACTAAAAATAGAACTACCATATGACCCAGCAATCCCACTACTAGGCATATACCCTGAGAACACCATAATTCAAAAAGAGACATGTACCAAAATGTTCATTGCAGCTCGATTCACAATAGCCCGGAGATGGAAACAACCTAAGTGTCCATCATCGGATGAATGGATAAAGAAGATGTGGCACATATATACAATGGAATATTACTCAGCCATAAAAAGAAACGAAACTGAGCTATTTGTAATGAGGTGGATAGACCTAGAGTCTGTCATACAGAGTGAATTAAGTCAGAAAGAGAAAGACAAATACCATATGCTAACACGTATATATGGAATTTAAGAAAAAAAATGTCATGAAGAACTTAGGGGTAAAACAGGAATAGAGACACAGACCTACTGGGGGTGGGCTTCGGGATATGGGGGGCTGGGCTGTGACGGGGCGGGGAAGAGGCATGGACGTGTATACACTGCCGGGCGTGGGGTGGATGGATGGTGGGGGGTGGCCGCATGGCGCGGGGGGATCGGCTCGGTGCTTTGTGGCCTCCTGGAGGGGTGGGATGGGGAGGGTGGGAGGGAGGGAGATGCAGGAGGGAGGGGATGTGGGAACAGATGTATATGTATGACTGATTCACTTTGTTGTAAAGCAGAGACTAATAAAAAAAAGCTGACAATCAGAAATGTGCAGAGGTGCATTATTTATCTGGATCAGTTTTACAATTAAAAATCAAATCCTAAAGAGCTCACAATGTCATTGTCTCATGAAATGACACATCCTCAGGCCACAGTCTCGTGTGGTTATGATGATGTTAATTTGGTGAGGACCCCTTCATTTTAGTTATAACCAACCCAGAGAAAGGGACTGAGGGTGAGGGGCCAGATCATTTCCATCAGAACAAGGAGAGGTCATTTCTGCTGGAATCTGTACCTTCTTCCCAGTAGACAGCATCAAGAGCACCAGAAGTCTACCTGCCTGTCCACGCTTGGGAGCCTTAGGGCAGAACAGAGTCATTAAATAATGTTTACAATGACATTTCCTCCAACTGCCATGAGTGTGGTGGACTGGCCTAAAGATACAGCTTAGGACCCACTTCTATTTTGGGAGAAAGGTTCCATCACATCACTGCTTTGTGAGGCATAGAAAGGAGTAATACTCTTCCTTTACAGAAGGCTCTCAAGGTCCTCCTTCAAAAGTTCTGGTGTTCTGTGAGCTGGGCCTGGGTACTCAACTTCTAAAATTAAATCATGTAGCCTGAAAAAAAGGGCCCCAATTCTTCATCCCTCCCTGTATCCATACTCTTGGCCATGTAATTGTGTAATACCCTCCCATTCTGACTTTAGGCTCAGCTGTTCAACTTGCTTTGGGCGATAAAAGTGAGGCAGAAGTGAGAGTATACAGTACTAAGGCTAGGTTTCAAGAAGCCGCGTGTGTTTCTGCTTGTTCTCTTGCACCCCTGCTGTCTCCATGAGAACATATCTACATTAGCCTGCTAACAGATAACAGTCACGTGGAACAGAGCCAAGGTAGCCCAACCAAGGCCAACCTAATAAGCCAATATCCATACACATGAGAAAGCTGCCCAGTCAAGATCAGCCACCTATCAACCCAGCTGACTTAGGCTCACAAGCTATGAAGGCTTATCACTGTATATCACCGTGTACATCTTATCACCGTGGTTTTGGTTGTGTGTTACACAGCATTACTATGTCAATAGATAACCACTATACCAAGTAACTAATTAAATTGAGAGATGTTTCCCTTAATTTTTTATTTCTACCTTATTTTTCCTCTGAAAACATTAACTTCCATTAAGAATACTCAGAGGCCAAGAAAACAAATAAGGAATCAAATGAAAAATCAATGAGAAAACTCCAAATAGCCCATAGTTTGGTGGTGGACACTTGTCTTCATTGCTGTGAATCATATTATATACACGTAACATGTTCATATCTCCATCAGGACCATGGAGCCCTTAGTAGAACATGTGATATATTTCATTTCATCTCATGAACTAGGCACAAGGTCTAGTGAAAGGATTGTATGTGAGGGAGTTGGACTAGATGATCTCTTATCTCTAATGCTCTCAGGCAGCTCATACCCAGCCTGAGTGAGCAGCTGCCAAGACAAGGGGCGGGTGTCTGTGGCTCAGTGGACCTCACCTGCCCACAACCAAAGGGCATGTTACCTTGTTGGCGCATCTTCATGGTCCGTATCCTTATTGCCTCTCCTCGAACTCGCCCTTCACAGAAATAAGCACCATTGATTTTACTGGCCTTTTCTCTCTTCCAAACAACTTTTTTAGCCCATTCTCTGGTTGCATCTTGAGTAACTTCCAGTGGATCCTGGTGCTGGTTCATTAAGGCTTCAAAGTCCCTTCCTATGATGATGGGCTCATGGGGATGCCATCCAGAGGCGATGCAGGTGAGGGATGTCTCAGCGTCAGACACGAGAGGTAGGGAATTGATCAAGATCAGGTCCATGGCACCGTCCACTGTTGCTAAAAGGAAAAGAGGGAACATAATGTATGAGGAAGGTTATTAACATGGCCCCACAGGATAAGGTGGTGTTTACAAAACCTTGTCTAAAAATAACTGTGTGAGCAGTCTTTCTAAAATGCTACTCTGATCATGTGCCTATCTCTCATTGGACAAAATCCAAAACTCTTTAGCATGGCATCAAGACTCTGCATCACCTAGACCCTGCTAACCACTCCTGCCCCATTGCACACCCTAGCTGTAATGGACTATCAGTTATTCTCCATTCCCAAAACAAGATGTGCACTAGCTGTCTTTACACACTACAGTGCCTGAGACATAGTTAAGTATTCAGTGTTTGCTGAATTGAGACACATTCATGATAATGGCATTATTATCATTATCATGAACTGAATAAATAATTATCATTATTTATCATTAATTATTGATCAATTAATGATAATGTGGTTCTATCCCAATAATAAACTATTCTAAATAAATATGTCAATGACATACACCATATGCTAACTTTATAGACTCTCATCATTATCAAAGTATTGCCTGATTCCATATTAAATTCCACAAGGTAAGAGAGGGACTGAGTGAAGTCTACATTTCCCTCTGACCCTCATCTTTGAAATGAGCCTAATAAGACCTGTCTTGCAGAATTCTTGTAAAGATTAAGTGAGGTAAACTACATAACCTGCCAAGCACTGTGTCTGCAATATACAGGGTACTCAATGACCGTTATTTCATTTCTCTTTATTCTGTTTTCTGAACACCTAGCCCCAAACCTCAAATCTTCCCAAATGTAAAAAGAAAATGCTACCTGACTTTTAAGATTTATTTCCTAAGTGATAAAGCACGTTTACAAAAAGAAAACCCTCTCATTTCACTTTCTCTCTCTCTCTCTCCCTCTCCCTCTTTCCCCTTCTCTTCTCATTTCCAAAGTTTCAAAGATAAGCAAATGGAATCTGTGGCTATTCTCTCCTCTTGGTGAATATGGAAATACCAGGGATGTAGGTTGTTTTCTGGCTCCAGTGATGGTTGATTCTCAAGTCTACGTAAAATGATCAGGAGACTAGAAAGGTCAAGCACAGCGGGTGATGAGGGCTACTGGAGTCTCAGGGACCTTTATGTAGATGTAAAGTGATTCAAGTAGGTTCCATGTTATCTCATTTAATATTCATCAAATTCTCTCCTGGGAGTATGCACCATTATCTCATTTTTAAATAGAAAGAAATTAGGGCTCAAAAGATTGAGTGGCTTATTCTATCTTCCACAGCTATTGAAGTCAGAGCTGGAATTCAAATTCTCACTGGTCTTTCAGTTCCTTAGCTATACCATGCCCTTTCCTACCTCAAAACCTTTGGACATTCTGATCCCTATGCCTGGAATGCTCTTTTCCGCTCTTTTCCATACTTTTCATGGCTAATTTCTCTCATCCTTTGGAGTCTTAGCTTAAATGCCTATCTTGTGGAGATCTTCTTTACCTGTCTTATCTACAATATCTACACACTCTCATCCCACCACCCTCAATTCAGCCTCCTATTTGTTTCCTTCATAAAGATTACCACAATCTGTGATTATTTTATTTGATCTCTCTCCTCCTAGATGATACATTCCATTAGGATGACAATTGAAGCTGTTTTATTTGCAATGATTTACATATGAATATTCTACCTATTCTCAGCATATAGAGGACTTAATAAATATTTGTTGGCTAGATGGATGGATGGACAGATGGACACATTTTATACCAGATCTAATTCAATTTCACCAATTCACTTGGCTCCCACTTGTTGAAAAATGAAGTTAAAAATGAAAGTTCTCTCCTATTTACAATAGCCAAGACATGGAAAAAACCTAAATGTCCACTGACAGATGAATGGATAAAGAAGATGTGATATATATATACACACACCCCATGGAATATTGCTCAGCCATAAAAAATGAAATCATGCCGTTTGCAGCAACATGGATAGACCTAGAGATTATCATATTAAGTGAAGTAACTGAGAAAGAGACAAATACCATATGATATCACTTATATGTGGAATCTGAAATATGACCCAAATGAACCAGTCTATGAAACAGAAACAGACTTGTGGTTGCCAAGGGGGAGGGGCGGTGGGAAAGGGAAGGATTGGGAGTTTGAGGTTAGCAGATGCAAACTACTATATACAGGATGGATAAACAACAAGGTCCTACTGTATAGCACAGGGAACTATATTCAATATCCTGTGATAAACCATAATGGAAAAGAATATGAAAAAGAATATATATATGTATAACCGAATCACTTCGCTGTACAGCAGAAATTAACACAACATTGTAAATCAACTATACTTCAATAAATTTTTTTTAAAAAATGAAAGTGCTCTTCTGAGTCTAAACTGACCCCTTTGCCCATATTTAAAAGATTGTTTTGATAATTACTGAGTTCATGAGGGGGAAAGCAAATGTTACGCTTTTACAAAATGCTATAGAAAGGTGATCAGTGGTTGCTGAGGATTTGGAGCTGACTGGTATTCATTTACCAGACCTACTTATGCCAAGCACTGTGCCTGCCATGAAGTCCTCATACAATTTTTTTTTTGATAGCATTTGCCAATGTTTGATGTATACAGTGATGTTTTGAGGATGATCCTATTAGGAGCTACATTTTTATCTGATTCACTAGGAAGAATTTCAAAGTCAAGTCTTAATGTAAGTAGGAGTGGGTGTTGCAATATTTTTCTTGTAATATTAACTCAGTATGCTGAGGGAAGAAATCTTGAGTAGAATGGGTTCCCAAGCCTGACCCTCAAGCATCTATCTTGCTTCTAGACTCATTGGTTTAACTTTAGGATTTCAAGAGAGGGAACAGAGGTTAGGATAAGAAAAGCATCACAAGAGAGAATGAGCTAGGAAACCTAGCTGTGGAATTACAGCCTCCAAAAATAACACCACAGCACAGTTACCCGTACACACACACACACACACACACATCCAGCCCTGCCTCTGAGTAAGCACCACCTCATCTCCCACACTCACTCCTTCCAGGCATGTTCCCAGAGAGAGTCATCAAGAGGAAGGAAACACTGTAATTCTTTCAGCTCCGGTGGGATCCACCCCCATTTCTAGGGCCAGCTGAGTGATTTGCCAAAACCAAGGGCTCTGCTCTGAACTCACCAAACTGCATTAGCACTGGCTGTGGTTTATTTCATGACTTTAGGAAATAATAGAAAAAGCAGTTGATTTGAAAAGACAACCACACTGCATCTGTAAATTATTTCTAGGTATGGGTCTCGTTTCTTTTTCCTTTTGTTCCTCCCAGCTCTCTCCCTTTACTTTCAGGGATAGAAAGGGAAACTGTATACTCTGAGAGTCTGGATCTGACTACACTTTGCTACCCTTATTCAGCATGTCAGTTTCAGGAAGCACTCTTCCACCCATGAGTTCTCTGACCTTTGTACTGCCACTTACACTAAAATATCAGAAGAATTTTGTACATGAGTTTTAGATACAGGAAGAAATAGTTACCACGTTCCTGGAATGAATTTTAAAAATCATCTGTTTAGCTTTCCTAAAACAAGAATCAGTATTTGTTCTTGTTTGCATATGCTCCAGGGAATTTCTGGAAGGTGATACAGGAAGCTAAGAACAAGGGTGACCCATTAGGGGAGAATGAGGTCATTGGGGGGACAATGATGGGAGGAACACTTTTCACTGTATACGTAATGTATACAATGCTTTTGAACCATTGGAATATTATCTACACATAAAAATTAAATGTAAAAAAGTAAATGTTAACTGCTCTTCCCTTAAAAGGGTGCATTTGTAAGGGAATCTAGAACCAGAGAAATATATATGTCTCTCATCATTTATCCCTACACTCACTCCAAATCTTTTTGGATCACATCCATATAACGCATTTTCTTTTTCTCTCAACTTTGGACTAGTAATAGAAAATGTGACATCACTCCACAATGCTGAAAAAAAAATTGGTTAAAATAAAATATAAGAAAAGGGAGGAGGAGAGTGGTCAAACTTCACCTTTCAAAAAGAAGAAAGAAGCAGAGGCCCTCCTGCCACAGGTACAATTTTAGCCTGTGGCTTCTCAAAAGGGTTCTGCTACTGGCACAGTGAAAGGTGTAACTGCTACTGCGTGACTGATGCTACCCAGGAATCTGCTATTGGGGACATTTTCCTGAGAATAAATGCCAAGAGACAGAGCCCACCTGGGCTTGCACAGCTATCCGTCCCCAAACCAACACCTTTTCTTCCACTACAAAACTATCCTCTCCAAGTGCTACTGCAGACCAGTTTTGAGTTGTTTCACCACAACCACAGCCTGAAGAGCTTGAATCAAATTCATTAATTAGTTCAATTCACACTTCTAACATCAAGACTAAGAGTCTGCTGTAAGTAAGACGCATATGGAATTTCATACATCTTAACGTGCTTTGGGGATTGATATTACTTTTCCTCAGCAAAGATCTCACAAACACTTTTCAATATTTGCATAAAAGTGTCTCTTGTTTGTAAGGAGATACTGGCCAATGTAGCACAGCATCCATTGGGTTAACAAATGACTGTTCATCACAGTTGAAGCATAACAATATCCTACAACATTGTTCTGCTCATTATGTTTTCTGTGTGCTGTACTGAACAGCATCTAACATTTTGCAGTAACATTTTCTCACTAAATCTCATTGTGGTGAACACAAAATGCTGCTTAAATCTTCTTTTTGAGTATAGATTTTCTTTCTTTTTTAACTTTAGTAGCTTTTTTTCTTTTTTTTTTTTTTTGGCTTCATTGGGTCCTAGTTGCGGCACGCAGGATCTTCATTGAGGCGCACAGGCTCCTCTCTAGTTGTGGCGCGCAGGCTTCTCTTTAGTTGTGGTGTGTGGGTTTTCTCTCTCTCATTGAGGCGCGCCAGCTCAGTAGTTGTGGTGCGTGGACTTAGTTGCCCCGCAGCATGTGGGATCTTAGTTCCCTAACCAGGGATCGAACCCACGTCCCCTGCACTGGAAGGTGAATTCTTTACCACTGGAGCACCAGGGAAGTCCCTGCATATAGATTTTCTTATACTCAGTATTGCTTCTGTAAAACTAAAATAACACCCCCTGAGGAAACGTAAAAATAAGAGAAATCCCCTAAGAAAGAATATAGAAAATGGACCAGGTGTGGCTGACAGGGACCAAAAATAAAACGGAGCCAGGCAGTCACGACAGACCTGGGACTGAGTCACGTAACTCCTTCTTAGAAAACACACACACAAAAAAACCCTATAAGGACTTCTGATTCTGCTAAGGTCCTACCTGGAAAAGCCCCTAATGAGAAGCTTGGATGACAGCCAATCACACACACTCTCACTGAGCAGCTCAACTTTCATCTGTTTGTTTTATATTTCGGCTCCACATAAATTTTCATTTGGGAGAAAGGAATTTGCTTAAATAAAACATATAAAACCTCAAAGGTCATCACTTTTAACAATTTTACTTTTACAGATGAAGAAAATGAAAGGTTAAATGAATAAGTATCAATGAAAATACATGTCCCTGCCTCACAAGGTGCTGACTCCAATTAGTCTGCTGTGCCCCTCCATCCACATTCAAGTTCAGCACAGCTGCAGAGGCAAGTTCTGATTAACACAGCTCCCCAACCTTTGAAGCACTTGCCAGCTAAGCGGAAAAAGCAGGTTAAATTACTGCAGAGTGTGGCTATTCCCTTGTGCTTCTTATTACCGCAGAATTGTGGTGTTGGGTGGAGTTTCACTAATATGTGTTTGGAATAAGGCATCACATCTTCGGAACGACTGTCTGTATGATTTCTTGGAAGTTTAGTACTGACTATGTTTCAAATTTTTCCAAGGTGTCCTTGGTTGTCTCACCTTCCCAACAGCAGCAGATATCTTAGAGTCTAAATATGTAAAATGGCAATGAGCACTAACTTGGCCAAAAGTCTTTTTGAAATCAGGGGATTGGCAATGAACTGATAAGGTCTTGGCCAAAAGCATTTCTGAAATCAAGGCCCTGACAATGAGCAAAGAAGCAAAGACATCCCCAAAACTATCCAAGATTATTTGGTGGAACTGTTTGGATTTTAGTTTAGTTATTTTTTATGGTGTCCAGAAAAGGAGAATTCTCTTCAGTTAAAATAAAACAACTCATTAAATTATTTATATGTCTACTCATCCGTTAACAAATTTACTGAGCACCTCCCATGTGCTAAGGTACTATATTTGACCCTGAAGACACAACAATGAATAAAACAGATCTGATCTCAACCCGTACGTAATTTACAGGCAAATGTAGAAGACAGATATGGCAAACCAATCACATAAATAAATATAACACTGGAACCATGATAGGTACCATGAGAGAGAATTATAAGGTGCTATGGGATAGCATAACCGTGAACTTAATCAAACTTGGCTAGAGAGGAGAAATGGTTTATGAATCAGGTAAGGCTCCCTGAGGAAGCGACATTTGGCCTGAAGGAGAGTTGGAATTACCAGGACAAAGCGAAAGGGATATGAGAAGAGAGTCAGGAAAGTTTTCCCCCAAAGGGTAACTACTGAGCAGGATTTTGAAGAATGAGTAAGTGTTTAATAGGACTCACCACTAGAATGTCCTCTCTTGGTTAATGTCAACATCCTAAAGTTGACACTAATTTCTTTTTATTGGATTCTAAGAACTACTGGCACCATTTCTATGTGTCAACTCTATGTTAAAGTATTTTTCGCGTCTCCTCTCCCTTCTTGTGTTCCCAGAAGAAATCCCGTTCCCAGGCATGTTTCCAATATTTTAATCTTTTGTTTGTTTGTTTGTTTGTTTCTAGGATACTTTTATGTATGTAATAAGTCTCTGAGCAATAACTTCATCCTCAAATTTCCTTCCGAGAAGATAGTGGGCAATTAACCAAAAGATACCAACATGCACAAGCGTGGAAATAACCAAAGGAAGTTTCTAACTTTTTACATGCACAGTTGGGAGTTAGACAAGGACACCCTTGATATGACTAGGCTGGGTCTCTCTCACAACAAACTGCTCTCACTCAGGAGTTGCGCCAAGCCTGTTCACCCCAAGGGCATGCCCATTTCCCATCCCCGCCCCCCTGACAAACAGGACCCTCGTCCAACTGCTGGAGGAGACAGCATCCCACCCCCCCACTCCGTGAACGCCAGAAAGTTTCCATCCAGGATAAATGCCGCACGTTCTAGTTAGAACATCAGAATGGCCACCAGTCAGTTAGCAAGCAAGTTTTTATTTTACACAGGAGTAGACCCAACATCCACAGAGTGAGACTTCACTAAATGCCCAGCACATATGCACACTTACATGCAAAACTCCATTTCTGTAAGGTGGGGCTGGAGGAGGCATGGCACCATCAAATCAAGGATTGTTTAAACTGGAAAAGACTTTAGAGATTGCCTGGTGCAAGCCTCACACTTTATAAAGGGCAAACTGAGGCCCATGGAAAAGAGACTGGCCACGGGTCACACAAAGGCTAATGGCAAAGCCAGCCCTCAAGTGTGAATTTCTCCCCAGGGCCTTTTCTGTCACCCCAGGGTAGCAGGGTAAATGGACAAACCTTTAATGTGAGGGAATTTGGAATGTTCATCATTTTGACAGGATGGTACCTGAAGAATCCTGGAGCTTGGCAGAAACTGGGCCAAGAGAGAAAAGACATTGAGGAGAGGCAGCCAAAAAGCTGGGAAGGGTACAGGACAGAGAGAGTGGGAATTCCCAGAAATGAGGTTTGCCCACCTCATAAATCCCCGCAAGCCTTACAATGTTGCCTTATAATCTTTCTTATCATTTCGCCCCGAGAGAGGGATGCTCTCTAATTGAATCGTATTTGTCCACTGCCAGCAAATTTATCTGGTGTGAGAGGAATCCATCTTTGGAGCCAGGCCACCTTCTCTTTCTGGGTTCTTCTGCTTCAATCACCTGCCAAGTTCCCTTCTCCCTTCTGCTGCCAAAAGATGTGCACAGACGTACATACTCATTCCCACAACCAAATATCTCTATCGTCCAAGACAGAATTCAACAAGCTCTTTAACTCCTAAGTTCCCTGTTCTCCAGATCCCAATAAGGAAGGCAATTTGGGTTGATTTGCTTGCACAAAAAAGAGAATAAGAATAAGAATTTAAGAATAGCTTAAAGTGACAACTCTGAGAACTATCAGAAGAGCAAACCAAAGAAGTGAGTCTGTAATGGGAGAAGTTCAGGACTATGATCATTTCTAAGAGACTGACAAAGAAAGAGGGCTAGTGTTCTCAGCAGGCTTCAGATTATACCATGTCCGGAAGAAAGACAACATTGTTTATTATAGACTACGTAACAGGTACTATGCAAGGTGTTTTACAAACTTTGTGTGCTTGAATTCTTTGTGCACTTGAAGGAAGGGATTTATATTCCATTCTATAGGTTAAAAAAAGAAACTCACAGATGTTCTGTAATATGCCCAGCAACAGACAAATAGAATTTGAACCCATGTCTCACTAAGTTCCATTACCAGTCACAATGTTTCACTCTAAACACCACAAGAGAATTCTATTTTGCCCTTTGTCCACTATTGTATCTCTAACAATTAGCACAGTGCCTGGCATATAACAGCTATTCAATAATCGCTGATGAAGGAATAAATAAATAAATAAGCAAGCAAGCAAGCCTGGTCTTCGATGAGTGAATTTATTCAATAAGCACTTACTTAATAAGTACTATGAGCTGGGCCCTATGCTGCCTTCCGTGGATGAAGAAAAGAATAAAATATGGTTTCTGCCTTCAAGAAGCTTACAGTCTGGTCATCCAAAGGCATGAATATACACAAATCCATAAAGGAAAACACTGACAGATTGCACTATAGAAAATTCCAAAATCTTTTATAAAATAAACAGCCAACTGCAGTAGATTGAAATATAATGGTCACAATAATTTGCATTTCTTTCCATTGAGAAGTGAAATCTACTTCTTTACCCCTTGAATCTAGGCTTGGCCATGAGACTATCCTTGATCAATGAAACATTAGCAAATGTGACAAAAACAGAAGCTTTAAAAGCGCTTTTCCCCTGGGCCTGCCCCTCCTACTGCTCTATTAGACCCTGAGACCACCATGAGGAAAAGCCCAGACTAATCTACTGGAGGATGAGAGACCACATGATACAGACATGAGCCATTCCAGCTGAGGCCCAATAGACCAACTGCCAGATACGTGCATTAACAATCCTAGACCATCCAGCCCCAGCCAAGCCATCAGCTGACTACAGAGATCGGCCAATCCACCCTAGATCAAAGAACTTTCCAGCTGACCCACAGAATCTAAGATATAATAAATGTTTGCTGTTTCACCATTACGTTTTCAGATGACTTGTTACTCAACAAAAATTAACTGATAAAATAATTACCATATGAAATGATAATTAACTTGACTACAAATCTCGAAACACAAACTAAAAGGACATCTCATTATTTGTCTATCAAATTAACTAACAATAGAGAGGGTCATAATATCTATTGCTAGCAGATAAACAGGAAGGTCTACACCGTTGGTGTAATTGATAAAAAGGCCAAATGGGAAAAATATTGTTATAGATAAAACTTAAAGAGTTAATATGTATAATACATAAGTAAATTCTATAAATTAATAAATCAGTAGTAATTCACAGAGGAAGATAAACAAATAGGCAACTGTAATAAATTGGAAAAAATGATCACAATATTTCCAATATTCCTTGGAAATGCATTTCTGGGACATGTTTGCAAATCTACAGTTGTAAAGTTACATAAAATCTAACCCTATTTCAGCATTTATTATATGTCAGGCACTTTTCCATGTGTGTAACATGTAATAACTTAATCCTCGTGGAACCTTATGGAATAGGCACTATGATTATCTTCATTTTACAGAAAAGGAGACTAAGACAAAAAGAGGTTAAATACTTGGTCATTGTCATACAAGTAATTAGTGGTAGAACTGAGATTCAAATTTAGGCAAACTGATTTCAAAACCCACTCTTTTAATGATTAAACTATACACATATTACACTGGTTCATATCAAAAATGTATCTTCTAACAATTCAGTGAAGAAAGATTACTCTCTTCAACAATAGTGTCAGAACAACTGGACATCCATATGCCAAAAAAAAAAAAAAATAGAACCCTAAACTAAAACCTCCCACCTTGTACAAAAATTAAATGAAAATGGATCATGTAAAATATAAAAATACAAAACTTTTGGGATATGGGAGAAAAATCTTCATGATGTTGGAGTTAGGCAGTGAGTTGTTAGCTATGACACCAGAACTGTGATCTGTAAAGAAAAACATTGATAAATTGGATTTTATCAAAATTTCAAACTTTGATCTATGAAAGGCACTGTTAAAATCAAAATACAAACTACAGACTGGGAGAAAACATAGCTGACAAACAACTTACATCCAGAATATATCTTAAAACTCTCAAAACTTAACAGTAAGAAAACAAACAATTCAATTTTTTTAATGGGCAAAAGATTAGAGACACTTTACCAAAGAAGATATGTGGATGGCAAATAAGTACACAGAAAGATGGTCAGTATCATTATCCACTAGGAAAATGCTAATTAAAACCACGTGAGACACCACTGCACACCTATTAGAAAGGCTCAGAAAAACCCTGACAACACCAAGTGCTAGCTAGAATGTGTAGCAACTGTAACTCAATCACTGCTGGTGGTATGTAAAATGGATGGTCCAGTCACTGTGGAAAATGGTTTAATCTTTTTTTATAAAGTTAAATATACATTTATCACATCACCCGGCAATCCCACTTCTATGTATTTACCCTACAGAAATGAAACTTTATGTTCATACAGTGAATGTTTATAGCAGCTCCATTTATTCATAATCACCCCTAACTGGAGAAACCCAAATGTTCTTCAACAGACAAATGCATAAACAGCCGTTGTACATCCAGACAATGGAATACTACTCAGAAATAAAAAGGGGTAGACTATTAATACTTGCAAAAATATGGCATTATGCTGAGTAAAAGAACCAATATAAAAAAGCTACATACTGTATGAATGCCTTTATATAACATTCTGGAAAAGGTAAGCCTATAAGGATGAAGAGCAGATGAGTGGTTGCCAGGGATTAGGAGTAGGAGAGATGTGACTAAAAAGGGCAGCACAAAAAAGATTTTAGGGGGTGATGGAATTGTTCTCTATTCTAACGTGGTGGCAGTTGCATTAAAACTCATAAAGCTGTACACACAACATAACTTAACTGTATATTAATTTTATATTATATAATCTAGAGCACAGGCTCATTAGTTATGGCACACGGGCTTAGTTGCTCCATGGCATGTGGGATCTTCCCGGGCCAGGGATCAAACTCACGTCCTCTGCATTGGCAGGCGGATTCTTAACCACTGCACCACCAGGGAAGCCCTAAATCACTGACATTTGTGTAAAGGGCTATTTGTATTAGCATGACATGAAGCCAGTTTGATCAAGTGAATCTGTATGAAAAGATGGTCTGTGTCAGCCCCAGAGGAAGGGTTTTAATTTTTTAATTTTTAAGTCATCTTGGAGCTAAGGCACCCAAAGAAGGAAGAACTTCTAATGGCTTTGTGTCCTGCTGTGTGACCACCCTCCCACACACTTCAAACCCACATGAGCAGGAAACAGGCTGATCATGAGCTAAGGAAGATTCCCTGTGTTTCCTTCTAAAATCCTTTGATTGCTGCCCCCTTTCTTACAGGACTGACCTTAACAGGAAACCAAATCTCTGCACATGCAAGTGATTCTGGAAAAGCAGTTTCACAACCAGCTTGGTGGTGTGGAGGGAGCCTTGGAGAGAGAGATGAGGGGGCTACTCAGAGATGGACACAAGCCATCACTCCATGGGCCTCTGCCAGCTAACCCTCGGGAAGACCACTGACATAGCCCAAAGGCCTCCCGCTGTGTCCCTGGACAAGAGAACCTTCCTTACATTTTCTTCCTCGTCTTTCAAAGTGAGAACTAGGGACTTCCCTGGTGGCACAGTGGTTAAGAACCCGCCTGCCAATGCAGGGGACATGGGTCTGAGCCCTGGTCCGGAAAGATGCCACGGAGCAACTAAGCCCGTGCACCACAACTACTGAGCCTGCGCTCTAGAGCCCGTGAGCCACAACTACTGAGCCCACGTGCCACAACTACTGAAGCCCGCGTGCCTAGAGCCTGTGCTCTGCAACAAGAGAAGCCACCGCAATGAGAAGCCCGTGCACCACAACAAAGAGTAGCCCCTGCTCGCCGCAACTAGGGAAAAGACCACGCACAGCAACAAAGACCCGACGCAGCCAAAAATAAATTAAATAAATAAATAAATACATTGATTAAAAAAATAAATAAGAGTGAGAACTATACTCCAATAAAAAATTTTTTAAAAAGTGACCCTCTGCACAGTCTATAGTTCTTATACTTTGCTTCACTTTACTCTTAGAGCAGGACAGTAGCTCTGCATTCTGAAGCATCACCCCCACCACTGACTAACCAATGGGGTCATGATCTTAACTCAGTAGTGAAAGAGGGCTCAGGGACCCTCTAGTCTCATTTCATTTAGTTTAGGAATTCCTTTATTACAATTCTGGAATCTATTGTCCTCTGGGCATTACCTGAATTATTTCTGTGATTGGAAGTCTCCTACTTGGGAAGCAGCTTGTGAAACCATATTCCCTCCCCTCCATCAAAAAAAAAAAAATCTTGCATACTTCCAAACTACAGATGCATTTGCCAGGTAGAATTCCAACTATAAAATTTATGTCAGTTTTCCCCCTATCGAACTGCAGGCCTGAATGTCTCAAGAGGTGCTAATCTATGTGTCTTTGTTAAGAGAGGTTTCTTGAGAAACCCTGAGTATCATAGTTAGTGTCATCTCTTTGGGCCGCAGTGGCAATGACAACATTCCAAACATGTTGGGAGCTCTTCTCAAGGAATCGTCCTTGGAATCTGAACAAGCCATACTCCTTATCTGCATTGCATGAGCCCTCCTCCAATGCTTCTTTTATTTCCCCGTCAACTGGCGAACACTTGCTTAGCCTCCAAGGCTTGGTTCATGCTCTCACACACCCTGGGGAGCCTCCCAGATGCCACAGGGCAGAGGCTGTTGTCTTACAGACTGCACAGATATCTAGTAGGCATGGCAGTGTGACAGGCCACGATCCTACATACAGCAGCTGCCTGGGAGTTTATCACTAATGGCTTAGGAAAACAGCTCCTCCTTTATCTTCCCAAGTAGACAATCTAAGATCGACTGAGACTTTTCTGGCAGCAAGGAGACAGAGCCTGTCTGTGCAGTCACTTGAGGGAAAACAGTCCAAAAACATGAAAGCCAAGAGGGAATTTCATTACATGTTTGTGTCAGATACTCTTGGCATAGGCTGGGTCCATTTTCAAGTCAAAGTTAGTATAAAATGTAAATGTCCTCGGGTAAGAGTCTCGCTTTCTAAGCCCAAGACATGCTCCATTTCTTCTCTTCATTTTGACAAGGGGTGCCCTTTGCCAGCTGCTCTCCAACCTCCTCCACCCAGCTCTGGGGCCAGGGAGGTTACCTGTGACCCGCTGGGTTCAGCTACAAGGGGGATCCAGATGGAGACAGGAGGGTGGTAGGTGAGTGTGATCAGGGTGTTTATTCTCCCAGGTCTCCACCACCCCACTGAGCCATCTACAGAAGCCACAACTTGGTGGGGAGTCTTCTCATGCTACTGCTCTATCAGGGTTTGAGAACCACTCCTTCCCCTTGTACCTTCAGGTCTATACGCGTTTCAAGAATCATTCATGTTTCAGTCGTTCCCTTTATGTAAATGAAATTTTGTGTTGAGGTCTGAGAATTAACCAGATAAAACCATACTTCCTGTGTCTCGTCAGGGAGACAGGAGCCCAGCTTGGTACCTGCTCCCCCGACCCTTGACACAGCTCCTCAGGCACCTCCCTAGACAGGCTATTTCTTTAAGAAGCACAGTTCGCAAATCACTGCTATTAAGTATTTGCTAGTTCTGCTTTTCAACAGCAGTGTGTCAGTTACACATAAATAATTCCTAAAATTATTAGTCGTAATATAAGAGCAATAAATTATTAAGGACCTACCACCTTGTGGATACTTTAAATACATTGTTGTACCTCATTTTCACAATGACCATATGAATTATTCATTTATATCTCATATCACAGATGAGGAAACCGACTTAGACAAAATAAGCAACAGTGATGACTAAATGAGATCTTAAATGTAAAACATCCGGAACAGTGTTAGAACTCATGTCTTCCTTTTCCTTGATAGAGAGCCTGACACAGTAGGTTCTTCATATGTATGTACTGTTTGACTGAGTATACATTTGCCTTAGTACCTTGATCATCCCAGTAGAAAAGTGTAAGCCTATGAATCTCAAATAGAAGTTTTCCTTTGGATCTAATTTCCCATTCATCTTCCTTGCCAAGACTCAGCAAGTGGCCATGGCCTTAGCCCAGAGATTATAGCTTGACCAGCACTATGGAAGACTCCATTTCCGTTTTCACAGTGATCTCACCAACTCCCAAGACTTCAGTTATCACCTGTTCCAAGTCTCGGTCTCTAGTTCCAACCTCTTCCCAGCTATAAAACAGGTTATAAACAGGCCTCCTGCTCACCTAGGTAGGCGTCTCAACTGCGATATGTCTAGAATGAACTCGGCATCTTCCCCTCTCTTCACCTTCTCTCTCTCCTGATCTCTGACGTCTCCATCTTTCTAACCACAGATGCTTGAAAACTCTGAGTTATTGTCAACAACTCTCTCTCCCTCACTGTTTACAGTGGTTGGATAATCACCATATTCTGCCCATTCTAGCTCAGTACTATCTTTCACATTCAACTCCTTTTCACGCCCTCATTCTCTCTCACTTGAACTCCTGCAAAATTTTGGTGCCATTGTCTCTTTAGCCCCAAACGCTCTACAGGCTTTCCTTTCCTAGCCGTTGATGACATTGTTCCTTCTGCCGAGGATGACCTTCCCTACATATATTTATCTGTTCAATTCTAATCTCTTCCAAGGTTCAATTCTAATCTCTTCCAAGATTCAATTCAAATCTCAATGGTAATAGGAATTTATGTTCTATTATTTTGCACAGTTCAAAAAATGGAGTTCAAATTGGCAGACTGTTGTAACTGAAAATTCAAACCCACTACACCTGTTTTTTGTAGTGAACAAAATGAAAGAAAACGAAGGAATTTAAGATACACCAAATGTGAGGTGATATTTAATTAACTACATCATGAAATGGAAATGTATATCTTAATAATGAAGTCTGGATCTCAGCTTTAAAATGACATCTGACTAGCACCTTTGATGTAGCCTTTCTCAACTTTCCCCTAAAGACATGGGGGAAAAAAAAAGAGAGAGAGAATTGCAAATACCTACAGTGCTAACCAAGATTGTCAATCTACCTATTGTCAGCACCTAGTAACCACAAAGACCAATAGGATTAGATAGAGAAAATGAATTTTCATTGTTAAAATATTTTTAATGTCAGAAATTCCTCTTAAAATTAAAAATATATGCTGTAAAAAGTAACTTGGATCTTAAATTCCAGATTAAGGTGGCAAAGAATTTGAAGGGAAAAGGAAGGAGGAGAGAAAGTTAACATGTGCTGAGTTCCTCACTGATACACTGATGTTCAAAGTATGGTTTCACTATTTACTGTTATAAACAGAGAAGTATAGGTTAAAGAGTGTTTTTAAAAACATAAGGGTAAACCACTAATAAAATAAAAAACAGGATGCATATGTCAAAAATGACTAGAGAAGATAAATGTAAACAAAATGTAGACCAAGTAAGCAAATGACAGGAAAAAATAAAAGACTAAAAGGAAACAGCAGGAAAGTATAAAAAAAATCAAAGTACAAAACCAAATGTCAGATGTTAAGATTAAACATATTATCTGTGATTTAAAGATATTTAAAATCACCTATAGAATGACAAATACTCTCAGAAAAAATGAAACCTTCCAAGATGATGCTTAACAAAGATATGGGCAAAGAACTTATCAAGAAATGAAAAGAAAAAAATGATGAAAGAGAAGAAAACAAAGGTAACAGTATTAGTTTCAGCCAAGTGGATAGAAGGCATGGAATGGGATAAAACCTATCACCTACACTGATAAAAAGTAAAGTCCATAATGAAAGCATAGTGGTTATGCATCACTGTGCTATAAATCATATAGAATCAAATACAGAAAAAAACTGGTAAAAGCAAAAAGAATGTGAGGAAAGCACAATAGTTCTGTGCTTTATACCTCTCTCAAATTTTGACTAATGGGGCTTCCCTGGTGGCGCAGTGGTTGAGAATCTGCCTGCTAATGCAGGGGACACGGGTTCGAGCCCTGGTCTGGGAAGATCCCACGTGTCATGGAGCAACTAGGCCTGTGAGCCACAACTACTGAGCCTGCACGTCTGGAGCCTGTGCTCCGCAACAAGAGAGGCCGCAATAGTGAGAGGCCTGCACGCCGCGATGAGGAGTGGCCCCCGCTTGCCACAACTAGAGAAAGCCCTCACACAGAAACGAAGACCCAACGCAGCCAAAAATAAATAAATTAACTAATTTAAAAAATTGTTTTGACTAATGAAGTTGACTAAAAATCAAACTACAATTTAGTAATAATTAGACATATGTGTAGTTATATATTTATCTTTCAGATATATATAACTCTATACATTAAAATACGGAATTCGTCTTTTTTTTCCCCAATCACTCCTGCAGTACTTATCAAAATTGAGTATATCCAATGGAGCAACACATTTAATAGGAGTGAGAGTTCTAAAGATCAGTGGCAAAGGTAAAAATTGTGTATACATGACACTACTCTTGACAATCCTTTAAATCGGTCATGAAGGATAATGTGGAAGTATATCTTCTATGCACAAATATAACAGCTAAGTTTTCCTCCAGCACTGGGACAGATCACTGTTGCTTTGGATAAGAACCAGATAAAGCAGTTGGCTGGTATTCAGGAACCAGGCAGCACAAAAAGTATTTACCTCCAAACACGGGGGTCACAACTGGAGCATGAGAAGCCACAGAACAGGGCCCAAGCTGTCTATGAAGTGAAAGGGCAACTGAAATTACATGCACTATTTTATATTTGTAGATCTTTTAGATCAAACAGGTATAGTCGAACCTGCTTAACTTAAGCTTGGCATGGCTCAGAGGTGATATTCAAAATATTTAGCAACCTGGGCCCATGAACACTGATCTGGGTAGTGGAAAAGGTTCTGAAAGACCCTGATGGGCCAGATATTAACACTTTAGTTGCTGAATTGTGAAGCGGTCCAGAGGTCCTGAGGGAGTGACCTAGGCGGCCAAAGTAGCAGGTCAAGGGGAACTTAGGAGACCCAAGCAGCAGTTATTTACCAGATGGCACAGAATTACTTCACTCTTCTAACAGCTGGTACAGATGAACCAGTACAACACAGTGGAATATCAGCCCTGCTGTAACTCATGCTATCCTAGACACACACACACACACACACACACACACACACACACATACACACACACCCCTCAGTGAAGTCCAACAAAGGGAAACTGTCTTTGCAATAATCCCAAATCACAACAAAACAATCCCACACCACACACAATAAATCAAGTTTAACAACATATCATTGAACAACAACAAAAAAGAAAATCAACCCGCTAAAAATCATAAAACAGTATTCTAAATAATCATTAATTCTCAAAAAAAAAAAAAAAACTAAAAAGCACATGATTTGTTAAGAACCCTACTTTCAAAACTGCTACAATGAGTCCAAAACTACTTTTGGAGACAAATTTATAGCTTTAAATACTTTTCTTGTTAATGAGTATTTAAAAAACCAAGAAATGTACTCAGGAAACGTTTGTGAAAGAACTAACAAGACTTAAGAAAGTCAGGGAGAAAGAAAAAATAGAGCTAAATAAGAATACTAATAAACTTAAAAATAGGAAAATGAGAATTCTGAGAGCTGGTCCTTGGTGTGGGTAAAATCTACAACAGCAAGCCTCTAAAATCTATTTAGAAACTAAAACTGAGAGTAAAACAAGAAGTAAAATAGCTCTTGTGGAAAAGATGCTTTAAATCATAAGAAAATCTCATGTATAATTCTCAGCTAATAAATTTGAAAAAAATATATATAATGATTAAGAAATATAAATCCTTAAACTCAAAATTATGAAGCCTGAATTATCTCATCAAAAATTCACAGGGCCAGCTGGTTTTGCTGATGAGTTTATGTAATACAAAAAAAAATTTTTAATAGAAAGCTACCAATTCTTTTAAGCTAGTAAAATCCTATTACCTAACATAAAATAAATAGCTGAGAAAAGAAAACTACTCCTTATCTCACTTGTGAAAAGGCAAAAAATCCCAAATAAAATATTAGCAGATCAGTTCAGCAGTTTATTAAATGAATCTTCTATAGATACTATGGGTTTATCCTCAGAAGGCAAGAATGGTTTAGTGTATCACAATTGCCTTAGGATATCACTTATTACTTAACAGCCCAACGTGAAATGTATAGGACTTATATGAAAATATCTATGAAATTTTACCAAGGACAAAAAAGATTTAAAGACATGGAGAGATGTTCTGTATCCTTCAGTGGAAAAGCACAATCTTGGAAAGTTGATAATTCTTCCTAAATTAATTTATATATTTAACATAAACCCAATGAGTGACACAAAGGGAAAGAGAAGCAGGAAAGATAAAGGCCAAGCAGTATGATGGGCAGCTGAAGGACTTTAATAAATAGGCTAGTGTGATATTCGTGGTGGAGTTGTTTGGATTGCCACAGTGCAAACCTCATCTTTTTCTCAACTCAGGAGTTAAGTGCGTTATACTCACAACGCCTTATCTGTCTGCATGTCTCTGTGTTTGTGATTGTGTCTGTCTGCACCTGTGTGTCTGCATGCAGAAAAAATTGTTGCCATTTTTATTTTTAATTGAAGTAAAAGGCTGAGCTACATGTTGAGGCTGATACCAAGTTCAACAGAGACCACACGTGTAGAAGTGAGCAAGGGAGTGCATGCGTTTACTTAAATCAAAACTGAAGCCAGAGCTCAGTGTAGGAGGTAACCATGGGAATGTAAGTGCACTGGGAATTCCAGGGGAAACCTGGAGGAGGGCATTTGAATTCCCCAGGGAGAGATATAAAATTCAATCTTATCTAGAAAATGTTAAGGGTGGCTATCTCTGGATGGTGGTATATTGTATACACGAAGTTAAAAGATAAACATTTAAAAAATTGAATTCTTTGAAAGGAAAGCAAGTGACTTGTGCTCTACACACTAAGTCTTGGATTTACAGTAGTGTCTTTCATCATACTGAGGTGTTAAAACTGCCTTCTGTGTGTCCATGTGCCCTGCACAGGGTTATATTTATCTCAGAACAGATCACATTGCAGTCCTGGAGTGCCGGGAAGCTTAGCATGGCTGAGCAGCAGAGAGATGCAGCATGTGGTCAGAGGCTAGGGAATCAATCACCTTGGGTGTGAACCCCAGATCTGCCACATATTACTTGTATAATACAGGACCATATACAAATTCCGTAGCCTTCTGTGCCTCAGGTTGGTCATCTGTAAAATGGAGGTGATGATACTTACCTCTAAGCACTTCACTGAGGATTAATAAATGTATAGCTCTACACACTATGAAAAAATCTTTTCTAAATTTTATGAATGATGTGTGTGGCAAATAGTGGAATAGTCAATAAACAGTGATGATAATGATGATGATTTATGATTCTCTAAAGTTGTGGGACTAATGAAGAGAAAATGGGGTTTGCTCCTCTGCAAAGTAGTCACAACTGTATCCTCCTGAGGTGTGATCCTGCCTGCAGAGCTAATCACAGGGAAAAGCTAACATTTTGGGTATTATTTTCATCTTATATCCAAAGGAAATGAGGTTCCGAGAGTGAGCTAATGAATACTACCCAGCACAATAATGGTGGAGTAGGACAAGGATTCTTTTTAAAATTTATTTCACATCCTTTTTTCCATGTAGTAACACACCAGAGAAGCAACACAAACATGGGCAAGAAATGAGCTCAGTTAGCCTGATTGGTCTCTGGACGCTGGGAACTACATTCCATCCAAGTCCTGACATTCTGGGCTGCACTGCTAAAGCTTCCATCCTCTTAACTTGTTAGCTCTTCAAATGGACTTGACTTCTAGTAGAGGCCATAAAATTTTAATCTGTGTTTTTTTTAATGATGAAATCTGACTCCATCTAAAAACGACACACATTTATAGTCTAAAGTCATCAGTGGGAAACAAGATTTACCATGTGTTCTACAAACTGAAGTCCCAAATCCCTGGATTCAGAATTTTAAAATGTGACTAATCTGCTAAAGTCCTAGGTTTCAAATAGAATTTTTGATTCTCCTAATTTTGGCTCATAGAGGAGTCAAAAATTGGATTAAACTGACTTTAGTTCTTAGACGGTAGAATGTACAATGTATTCAAAGGAAGCCAGAATGTTTGCTCTATTGTGTGTACTTGAAATTAAAACCTGATTGCTGAGGCTAGTGTGGCTAATTTCAAAATTTTATCATTTGAAAGGGAGGAACACTCCAATGGTCAACTTAAGAAGAAACAACCACACATTCAATAGTCTCCCCCAAGCGTCTTCAGGTTTTTCTTTTCTTTTCTTTTGGCCCTGCCACAAGGCTTGCGGGATCTTAGTACTCTGACCAGAGATTGAACCCGGACCCCCTGCAGTAGAAGCACCCTAACCACTGGACCTCCAAGGAATTCCCAAACTTCAGGTTTATAGGCAGTAAATCTCACAGAGTAAATGAGACGATGCTAACTCTCTAATTCAAGTATACATAATATTAATATCCATGCAATAACAGTTCATCCACCCAAAACTCTGCTCTCTAGCAAACAAACTTCAACATAACACTGACAAAAAATCAATGTTATAAAGTTCATGACTTAAGATGCATCCCTTTCACTCCTAGAAGAGTCTCAAACCTCCAGTCAACACCTTACCAGCCTTTACACAGGCATGATTATCCTGTTTCCAGTCTACAACAAATAGAAGAAACAAACTAGCTTGCCACAGCTCATACTTCAGTTTCAAAAACTGTACTTTGAGCCACTACTGATTTAGCCAATAATTCCTCATACAGGATACCGGTCTATCACTCCCAGCTCTGGGCTGTTTTGCCAGAGCAAATCCTACAACTTATGCCAGCAGTTCCCTAAAGTGCTTTTGTTTAAGCAAAGACATACTTTTAATGAATGTCACATCATAGAGAAGATAATATGTGAACTAAATAGAGTAGAGTTACTCTGGGTGAAGTTGGGGCAAAGTAAAGGCATAGGACCCAGAGACGGACAGGCATAGTCCGCGCCCTCACCAGCTATGGCAGCCGCATGGCACCTCCTTGGAACACCCAGAGCTCTATAATACAAGTGTGAAAGCCACTGGCCTACAGTCTAGTGGGAGATTTGTAGAAAATCAGACATACTCAGGTAATTAGTTTTGATATAAATACCAAAGAGCAGCAATAAGCTGAGAACACTGGCTCTCGGGTTTGGACATGTCACATGGCCACTAAAATTACAAAGGAAGCCATGGTGGAAGATTGTGGAGAGCAGTGGTGGGCTGCATCCCTCAGCTTACTCAATCTCAGTTGACTGTGGCTCCCAAGGTTGATAAGGAAGATGGTGATGGGAGAGCTAAAGACAGAGCCAGAAGTCACACTACGTTGAAAGATGCCCTTTGATACCAGGCATTCTTGGACATTCCCAACTATTTCATGACCCTAAAAACAAGCCATGACTCTTTTCTCTATTGACAAATAATAGCTTTTCTTTACTAACAAAGAGTGTGTGTATGACACTCAAATCCCATTTCTGATACTTAAACCCTCATCCCTCACACTTCCCTGAATCCTCACTCCATCTCTCAGGGTTAAGTCAAGTAATGAGAAGAGGTCCAGGAATAAGAGGAAAGTATTTGTTTCAGACATTACTTGATTGTAATGTGGCAGCATCAGAAGACTTGGATTAGCTCTGTGACTTCACTTTCCATGGGGTCCCTTCTGGCTTATGGTCAATGATCCCGTGGTTGAGACCTTTATTTTTCTTTCACTTCCCATGACAAAGGGACCTTGCACAACTGGGTTTATGTTTAAAGACGATAATTAACAGATGTTAAACCAAACAATCAAATCTGTCTCCCTGTCTCTCTCTGTGTATATATACAAACACACATACATACATACATATATATATATACAGAGAGAGAGAGAGAGATGATATATATATCATTAAGAAGTGTGTCGAGTTAACTATAGTGGCTGTATTTTTAAAATGTTTTTCTGTGTACCCAAATTTTTCTACACGAACATGAATTATTTTTGTGATCAGAAAAATATGCATCTTTAAGGAAGCTAAAGCAAATGTCATAATTTGGAATAACTACCCAGAGTTTTAAACTGTATAGTAGTTTTTATTCCCAAACTTTAAAAATCAACTGAATACTGTGAAAGAAACATTTCTCATTGTCTTTCCTGGCCTTATTTCAATAAGCCATCTACAAGTCCCAATAAAAATGTCCAAGGAAGAGATTGTTTCTGGAATCACTTTTCTGTAATAACTCAGCATTCATTAACATCTTTACAGTCATAAACATTTTATGACTCAAAATAGATTGCAGTCCTGATAAATATGGGTCCTTTAATATTTATTTTTATCCTGTTAGGTGATAACAACTTAATAATAAAAATCAACAGAATATCTCTAAAACCACAAAAATAATATATTTAATGGTCCTTTAGACCATTCAGAATATAAATTACTTTAAAATATATCTCCTTATTATGAAATCCTTCTTAAAACACCAGATCAGGCCTATCCAAACATAGTGAGAAAGGAGAAATGGTTAGAAAGGAACATTGTTACTCTTGTTAACATTTTGATATATATCCTTTCTTTTTTTCCCAGAACATATATAAAGAGAAATTGCAGAAACCAACATATATAATTTTTTTGTATAGTAAAAAGCAAATACAGTTTCTTATCTTGAATTTTTACTTAATCCTATGATAATATTTTAGATCTTATTACAACATTTTGCTTTACAGTGCCACATTTCTATCTAAAAAGCTACAGTGTATGAGAGTGAACATTTAACTAACCCCAGCCATGCATTATTAAGTATTCTCTTTTGTTTTTTAAACTTTGCTAAGTTGATATACACAAATAGTATCTTACTTTGATTTTATTTTAATTTACAGGGTGAACTTTTTCACATGCTTATTAGCCATTTGCATTTCCTCCTTTTGTGAATTATTTGTTCCTCTCTTTATTCTATTGATGTTTTTTTTTTTTTTTTTTTTTCTTTTTGCGGTATGCGGGCCTCTCACTGTTGTGGCCTCTCCCGTTGCGGAGCACAGGCTCCGGATGCGCAGGCCCAGCGGCCATGGCTCACGGGCCCAGCCGCTCCGCGGCATATGGGATCCTCCCAGACCGGGGCACGAACCCGTATCCCCTGCATCGGCAGGCGGACTCTCAACCACTGCGCCACCAGGGAGGCCCTCTATTGATGTTTTGATATTTTTCTATCAATTCCAATAAGCTTCTTTTTTGGAAATATTTTAATCTCTTATACACCATATTTGTTGCAAGTATTTTTCTTTTGTTCTTTGCCTTTTAATTTGCTTATTGTTGGGTTAACAGTTTACATATTTATGAAGCTATATGTATTGATTTCTATTTTTGTGGTTTCTTCCATTGTTTTTAAACTTAAAAAGGCCTTTCCCATATGAAAAGTCAATAAATATTCACTTCCATCTTCTTCTGATGGCTTGATTTTTTTTACATTTACTCTTTAATCCATTTGGAATTTGGTATATGGTAACAGATGGTTTTTTTAAACAATTCTTTTTTTCCAAACAGAAAACTAATTTTCCGAGAGCTATTATTCCTTTCCCCACTGATTTGTGTCCTTTATAGGATATTAAAATTTTATATAGGCTTCCCTGGTGGCGCAGTGGTTAAGAATCCACCTGCCAATGCAGGGGATACGGGTTCGAGCCCTGGTCCAGGAAGATCCCACATGCCGCAGAGCAACTAAGCCCGCGAGCCACAACTACTGAGCCTGTGCTCTAGCGCCTGAGAGCCACAACTACTGAAGCCCGCGTGCCTAGAGCCCATGCTCCACAACAAGAGAAGTCACCACAGTGAGAAGCCTGGGCACCAAAACCAAAAGTAGCCCCTGCTCACTGCAACTAGAGAAAGCCTGCGTGGAGCAATGAAGACCCAACGCAGCCAAAAATAAACAAATAAAAATAAATAAATTTATTTTTAAAAATTTATATAAACTCAGATTTGGTTCTGGCCTATCCAGTCTGTTGATGTGTGTGCTTATACCCTTGGACTGTACCCCACTGTTATTACACTATTATACTCTGCCTTAAGATCTAGTGGAGCTATTCCCAAGACATTATTCTCTTTTTTTCCCCAGAACTTTCTCAACTATTCCTCCTGTGCATTCTTCATGATAAAATTCATAATTATTTTGTTAAGTTTTGAAAACAATCTTTTTTTTAAAATGTTATCTTATATTTATTGTATGTATCATTTACAGGCATCTTCACAAATAGTCCCATTTGGCCCTCAAACTCAGGGTAGACCAGTATATGCTAATCCCATTTTTAAAAAAAAAATTTATTGGAGTATAGTTGATTTTAAATGTTGTGTTAGTTTCTGCTGTACAGCAAAGTGAATCAGTTATACATATACATATATCCACTCTTTTGTAGGTTCTAGAAAACAATATCTTTTGATGAGAATTATTAGGAAGAAATGTTTAGAACTTAATGTGATGAACACTACAAAACCTTGCTGTGAAATATATAAGAAAACTACAGTAATTAACATTACATATCAGTTTTGTGGAAGAAAACATGACAAAAATGTATCTTTTCCCCCAAAGCATCAGATTAGCAGAAATCTATTAATTTATTGAATATCTACTGTGGCTACAACCTGGACTAGGCTCTTTAAAAACTGCAGAAACCATGAATCATACGTCCACAACAAGAAAATCCTTATTCTGTCAGGAATGACTGGCAGAGGCAGTGTTAGGGAGTGGTAACTCATCTGGGACCTCGTACTTCTTTATTGCTTGTGCCAAAATATGGAGGAAATATTTTACTGGATGAATACTTGGATAATTCCCTTGGAGTAGGGAATGGAGGGTAGTAAAAACTCCCAAAAGCCAGGCTTGAGTAACAATACAGGGCCTCTGCTAAGATTCCAGAGGAGAAGGGTCCGGTTGGCTAGCTGGCTGTTGTTTTGCAGCGGTGTATGCAAATGGCAGTGAAAGTGGAATTGCCTGGAAGAGTAGAGGCAGAGGAAGGCAGGGAAGAGAAACAAGGAGGCTGGGAGCTGGAGGGGAATTTAGCCAGAGGACCAGAGTCATCTACTCGTGAATTTATTATTCTGCACACTAGACAACACAAATCATCTTCTTTGACCCACCAAAAGCTCTTTGTTACTTGCTGATCGACAAAGTTGGATCGTTTCAGGACCTTGTTTGGTGTCTCAGAGTACTGAGTCTTGCTTCTAAAAGGATGTGGGTGAGAAAAGGCTTGAGGCCATCCAGTCAAATCTGGGCTACACAGTACAGTGCTGGAGGGGCAGAAATCCTGCACCCATGAGCCCGTCTGGCTGAGCTGGCTGCACCCAGCCACATGGTTCCATCCCATCACGCCTCCACCTCTACTGCCTGCTGTCAGAATCGCCCTCCTGCATTTGAAAGTCTGATTCCAGTCAGAGGACCCTGGTTGCCCCAGACTGAATCTGTGCTTGCTTTCTCTCCTGTGCTTCCCCTGTACTTCCATGGAAATGTTATTGCAGTTTGAGCCGTTTAGGCATTTGTATCAACCGTGGATCCTCATCATTTGTTGATTCCATACTGTGAATTTGCCTATAATTTATTTACAACCTCAAAATCCATACTCTCGGTGCCTTCCCAGTCACTTGAACACATGTGCAGAGCAGGGAAAACCCTGAGTCCTCAGATGCATCTGTTCCAGACTGAGGTGAAACAACGCATCGCTCTACTGGGCTCTCATACTGTAAACCAGTGTCCTTTGGATGGTATATTTGGTGCCACTTTTTCACATTTTTATGCTTTTTTTGGCAAAAGAAACAAACACAAAACTGGGTTATGTATTGATCAGGTGACAAAAATGTTGCAACTAGTAGAAATCTAACCCAGTTTTGGTGGTTTACAGAATACAACTACTACGAATAACAAGAATCTACTATATGTCTATCTGCAACTCACATCCCAACAGGAACCTCCGTAGCAGCACGGACTTTATATTTGCTGACCTAGGGCTGGGCAAAGAGTAGGAGCTCAAAAAATATTAAAGACTAGAATGGGTTAGGAAGAAATGAGATAGGTTGAAATGGGATGGAATGGAACATAGTAACGTTTATACAGCATCTTGGAGACAGGATGCTCCTAGGAGCAATAGCTAGTGGCATAGGGATACAGAAGAAATAACGATAGCTAATATTCATTGAGCGTTTTTTATGAACCTGCACTTGGCTAAGCATTTGACCTACATGTATTATGTAATCTTCACAACTTTTTAGTGCGGTAACATTATTATCCCCCTTCCACAGGAAGGTGAAAATGACTTGCCTGAGGTCACATAGCTATCACATTGTTGAATGGGGCTCCAGCCCAGATTCATCTGCCCCCAGAGTCGGTGCTCATAACACCACCTGGTCAAGATGAAAGAGGGGCTTGGTGAGGGTTGTAAACCATGAGTTCCATCAGATAGTGACCTCTAGGAGAGGAAGAGGGCCTCTAGCAGAAGTTAGCCTGAGTCACTGGCTCTCCCAGCCTTCCTGAGAAGACAGTGATGCAATTAACGGTGATTTTTTTCCTCCAGCTGGCAAAAACACTGTTTTTTGTTTGATTCCAGAAGCAGCTGGCAGAATTCATGTATTACTCACGATGGAATTACACTCTGCTGATGGTTTATGTACTCTAGAGTCAGGCAGTGGTCAGGGCTGTGTCTAGGACTGTTGTGAGATTACTACAGGCCTCTGAATATGGCTGAGCTTCTGCAGCTGTTGTGTGTTTCTGGCTCCAGTTCCACACCTCTTGGCAGATGGTCTGTGTGAAAAGGTCTGCTGACTCTGGGTGTGAGATACACAGGGTGAAGGGGGCTGGGAGAACCAAGCAGCACAAAACCAGCCCATGCTGCCGTTTAAGCACTTGTAAGCAAAAGAAAGGAATTTAGAGATGAGTGATTTGGAGGACCTTCAGAAGGTCACTCCTTTGAGCCCTTCTGCTAGTGGAGAATGGCTGATGCTGAGCCAGTTTATCAAGTCAACCCTAACCCTTCCATAGCTGCTCCGGTGGCAAACACCCCAAATATCCTCCATCACCCATGGATGGTGATGGGTGGATGGATAAAATTAGTAACAATCTTAATATTTACCTAATGCTTAAGTTTAAGTATTGTTCTAAATGGTTTACATGAACTAATTCATTTAATCCCCACCACCACCCCACCCCCACCAAAAAAATCCCAAGAGGTAAGTGCTATTATGATGCTTATTTTACAGGTTAAGTCAAGTAACTTGCACCACAGCACAAAGCTAGTAGCGGCTATAGTAGATCGAATTGTTGGCCCCAACTCTTCAGCCCTCCTTGTATCGAACCCTTGCTTTGGCCTCATCATGGGCAAAGTGTAGTTCCCGAACCTTGACTTTGGGAATGACAGTGTGTTGGTTCACAGCCTAGGCCTTAAGAAGACTCACTTGCTGTTTTGTTTCTAATAGTGATGTGTTTCTAACATCACCATTAGAACAACATCCCCTGGGCTGATCCTAGAAGGATGAGATACATGTGAGCAGAGTCACCCAGACAACCCCCACACATGCAGCAAGAAGCAGAGCTGCACCAGCTGCTGCAATCTGAAGCAGAACCTCAGAGCTGTGCTCAACACAGATGAGGCGAGCCGTGAATCACACAAAGACTTATGAGGGATAATAAATGTTGGTTGAGCCACTGGGTTCTGGGAGTAGTTTGTTACACAGCAATAGCTAACCAATTCAATGATAAAACTGGAATGCAAGCCCAGGCAGTCTGACCAGACAGTACATGCATTAAGCTCTAATTTATATTGCCTTCCACACTCTCTGTTAAAGTGAAGAGACAGCCTCTAATGAGCTGAGTGAGCTTGAGCAAAGTGCTGAACTCCCTGGGCCTCAGTGTCGGCATCTATAAAATGAGCAGGTTGAATCAAACCAGCATTTCTTAAGGTATCAAACATTAGCTCCACATGATACTCAAAAAAAGGGGGGGGGGATTCAGTGATTCTCCTGGAATTAGTATTATGCGAAGACAATTCAGTAACACTGGACTAAATCATCTTTTGAGTCTTTGACCATTCTAATATACCTCATTCCAGGTAACAGTGTGTGGCACCTCCATGTACCTCCATTACCATGTATTTGTGAAATTAAAATAATTATCTAATTCAGGCAACTTGGGGACAACATCCATGGGAAGGAGAGAATGTCGGTGATGGAAGAGGTTTTTCTCTACTTCCTTCAAACCTCAGCATATTTTCCTAGCACCTTGAACCAACAATGGCAGAGAAGACCTCACCCCTTCTCCTACCAAATCACCCTAGAATCAGGCTTACAGAAGCACATGGAAACAGGAAGCTGCCGTGACATGGGACATCTCTCAGAAAGGAATCTATGCTTACTTATTCCACTTCCTCACCTCGTCCTTACTCTTCAACCCAAGCCCTGCCACCCACTGAAAATGCCTTGCAACAATAATTGCCAAATTCTCTAGTCTCTCTCCTTACGCTGGCTCCTGCCTCTGTAAATTTTTACGTAGTTGAAACTCCCTCCTCCTTTGGCTTATCTCTTTGAATGCCTTCAGTTTCCTCTTCCTCCACCTGCATCACCCCTTGACAGAGGTGTTCCCAGAACCACCCTCTCTCCTCTTCTTGGGCAATGCCATTCCCTCACACAGCTTCATCCTATATCCTGAAAACTCCCATAACTGACTCTGGCCCTGCCCACTCAGCCAACCTCAAACCAAGTTACCTTCTTCCCAGCCCACCTCCCTAGTTTTATTCCCTGTACCCTAGAGGGTAGCCACATAGAACCACTGCACAAACATTTCTTAAACTTTTTATTCCTCATTTTCCATGTTTTTTCCTCTGCCCAGAATAACTTTCCTCCTCACTTCCCCTCCTGCTTTTCCACAAAGTGTAATTCTGCTCATCCTTCTCAAATGTCACCCTCTTAGTGAGACCCCTGTTCTCTTCCAGAATGACTCCCTCCAGCCTCGATGCTTCCAACATGCACTCTCTGCCTCTAACAGAGCAGAGCTTCTCACCCACCAGACTAAAAGCCACCTGAAGTCAGAGCCCTCTCTTAACCATGCTTGTAACTCTAATGCCCAGCAGATTCCCAGAACACAGAAAGAGCTCATTAAATGTTAGCTTGAATGAATGCATATAACTGACCTATCCATTCCTCTACTTTGGACATTGCCTACTATTTTGCTGGCTGACTACTGGGCCTTTTTTGAGGAACACTCAGTATGCCCAACATGTAAACTAGGTCTTGTCTGTAATTTATTAATAAATGTCCACTTTCCAGGTTTCCTGAGAGGAGCAATACTAGAGTCCAAGACAGTCTTTTGAGACAGGTTGATCACCAAGAGACTCTCTTCCACTTAGTCCATGTCACTAGGATAGTATTAATTATGTGCCCAAATTACTTTTCTATTTTTTATTTGAACACACACACACAAAACAGAGTTCTAAAAAGGATTGGCTCTCTCATTCAGTTAGAGCGGTGTCCCTTAAACTGCACTGATGAATACATCATTTTCATGATTCTTGCTGAGTCTACAGGAGACTTGTACAATTATTCTATTAACCATTCTCTTTAAATTAACTCATCTATTTTTTCCTTAGCCTCAAATAATGCCAAAATACTCATTAAATTACATGATTGATATGATACATACACACATACATCTATATATACAAATAATTTTTATAATTAAAAATGTTCTTCCAAGCACCACATTAAATCATCTTTCAGGCCAGCAATAGTATATGTAGCACACTTAGGAAAGCACTAGGTCAGAACATTTAATCCAATGCAAAACTATTTATTAAAGCATTTCTCTTACTGATATGTAAAACACAGACCATAGCTTAGTGGGCAAACCATCAAGTAAACTGTAAATTGTAATTTAATATTCTAAGTACTATGGCAGAGACAAGCACAAGGGTGCCTGTATCCAATACCTCTTGGGCACCAATGCAGATCTTCCCCATTCCAGGTCTTGCTTCAGCTACTTCTGCAGCCACAGCTGAGCAGACCTCCACAAGCCTTGAGCAGGTGTAATATCAAAGTAGCTCACACAGAGCCCATGGGAGGATATCTCACTTCCTCCCTTGGGACTTTCTCTGGCACAACAGCATAGGACCCCAGCAGTAGCTTATCAGCTTCTTGCATCTATATGACCCTTGAATAAAGGGGAGGAGAGCAATGGATGAATGTCCTTGAGTCTCATTTCATAAGGCTCCTCAAAAGGTCTGGAGAACCAGGCATTTGAGGCAGTGGCCAATGTGATAACACATGCTTGTTCACTTCCATTCCACTAGTCCCTTACTCTTGCTCCCTGGGATCACCTCCCAATAATCTACCTGCACATATGCCTTTGCCTCAGACCATGGGTTTTTTGTTTGTTTGTTTGTTTGTTTGTTTTGGTGGAATTCAGGCTAAGGCAGGGACCTAATCCATGCAAGAAGGTTAGGGAAGACTTCTTAGAAGAAATGACACTTGATATAAATCTCAAAGCATGAATAAGTTAGGTGAAGAAAAGAAAGTGAAGAGGATATTCTGGACAGAAGGGACAGTGTACACAAAGGCCTGGATGCTTGACGGTGTAGTTTTAGAAACTGAAAAGATCCTGGAATGACTGGAACACACCTCCAGTGTAGCCTGAGGGACTAAGAATCACAAGAGCCTGGTGAGGTAGGCAAGACTGGCTCCTGAAAAGTTGCTGACCACAACCAACTACCACTGCCACCCTGCTCTTTGCTTCTGGAGTGGTAGCAATGAATAGCAAAATAGGTGGGTATTTAAATCAACTCTGGTAGATTAGAAAGTGCTTTCCAGATTCAAGAGGTGCTGGACACAAAGAGGAATTGAGACTAAGAGGAGAAAGAATTAAAGGCAAGATGGTGGTGAAATAGGGGCAGAGTTATGATCACGCACACATGCACATACACACATGCACTCCAGGATGGGTCCAAAAATTCAATAATGGGCTTGGTCTGAAGTGAACCACACTGCACTGGGAATTGACAATGCCACAGAAAATTTTCAAGGACTAGGAGTTAATAGGTTTGGAATAAATGAGGTGGGAACAATCTAGGGCAAAGCATCCTAGAGCCTCTGTTTAGTCAAGACCTGAGAAAACAGGAAATTGGGGGCTGGCAGGAGAAAAGTCGGGAGCACCATCCTGCCAGCTGGTAGGGCCATGGGAAGGAATTCCCTCACCTGCACTCCAGATTTTTAGCATAAACCCAAGAACGCACAGCTCTAAGTTTTTCTCTCTTTGTCCCTGAGACAAAGCCAGGCTTAGGGTACCAATGCTGAGTTATCCCAAGGGAAGCCAGGGAGCTCCATCTGGCATAGAATAGAAGTTGCCTGCCCTCATGGATGGAGATGTGCTTTGAAAAGATTGGCATAAAGTGACATAAGATCCTCCAGCTTTGTTTAGAAGTAAACAATTTAAGAACATCTGATTTTTATTGAGTGCTCATCATGTACCCACACCATACTAAGTAATTTTAAGTAGTATCTTTTAAAATCTTCCCCTAGGGCTTCCCTGGTGGCACAGTGGTTGAGGGTCTGCCTGCTAATGCAGGGGACACGGGTTCGAGCCCTGGTCTGGGAGGATCCCACATGCCGTGGAGCAGCTAGGCCTGTGAGCCACAACTACTAAACCTGCGTGTCTGGAGCCTGTGCTCCGCAACAAGAGAGGCCGCGATAGTGAGAGGCCCGCGCACCGCGATGAAGAGTGGACCCCACTCGCCACAACTAGAGAAAGCCCTCGCACAGAAACGAAGACTCAACACAGCAAAAATAAATAAGTTAATGAATAGGGCTTCCCTGGTGGCGCAGTGGTTGAGAGTCTGCCTGCTAATGCAGGGGACACGGGGTCGAGCCCTGGTCTGGGAGGATCCCACATGCCGCGGAGCAACTAGGCCCGTGAGCCACAAGTACTGAGCCTGCGTTTCTGGAGCCTGTGCTCCCCAACAAGAGAGGTCGCGATAGTGAGAGGCCCGCACACCGTGATGAAGAGTAGCCCCCGCTTGCCACAACTAGAGAAAGCCCTCGCGACAGAAACGAAGACCCAACACAGCAAAAATAAATTAATTAATTAATAAAAATTTAAAAAAAAATAAGTTAATGAATAAACTCCTACCCCCAACATCTTCTTAAAAAAAAAAAATCTTCCCCTAAAACTACACAAATAAGTACTGTTATCAGTCTCGTTTTCTGGAAACCAGCCTGAGGTGACCATGAAACACTAGTTGGAGCACAGTGAAGTGTTTGAAAGAGCCCAGGATTTGGGTTCAGGTCATTCTCAGTTTAACTCTTTTTTTAAATTAATAAATTAATTAACTTTTTTTGGCTGCGTTGGGTCTTCGTTGCTGTGCGTGGGCTTTCTCTAGTTGCAGCGAGCTAGGGCTACTCTTTGTTGTGGTGCACAGCCTTCTCATTGCAGTGGCTTCTCTTGTTGTGGAGCATGGGCTCTAGGCACACAGGCTTCAGTAGTTGTGGCTTTCAGGCTCTAGAGCGCAGGCTCAGTAGTTGTGTCACACGGGCTTAGTTGCTCCACGGCATGTGGGATCTTCCCAGACCAGGGCTCGAACCCGTGTCTCCTCCATTGGCAGGTGGATTCTTAACCACTGTGCCACCAGGGAAGCCCTCAGTTTAATTCTTGCCGCCATCATTCCTACGGAGATCGTGTGGTCACTGAGGACTATTCATTTTCAAGAGACAGAAAACAACTCAAAATAGCACAAGCAAATAAAGGCAACTGGCTCCCATAACTGGAAGGGGCAGGGATGGGTCTCCGATCTAAAAACATTGGATCCAGGGCTCAGATAATTTCAGAGTGCCTGTCTGGGTTCTGTTCTCTCTGTCTCTGTCATCATTCTCTCCTATCAAAGACTAGCTTCCAGTGCCAAGGGAAGCTGGCGGCTCCAGGTAAACAGTGTCCTCACTGAAGAAAGAGAGCATCTTGCTCATAAATTCCCAGAGAAGAGTCTATGTGGCCCTATTGAGTCATGCACCCTCCATCTGAACCAACTGCTCTCTTCAGATGGACAGTACACTCTGATCAGTGATTGGCAGTCCCATCAATGGAGGGAAAGCATGGTGGCTTTTGAAAAATAGGAACGTTAGGCAGTCCCAAATAATGAATGTCCACAACATTTTAACCTTAGTCAAGTCACAACCTTTGTGAGCCTCAGTTTCACCATCTATTTTTAAAACAAAACAAAACAAATAATAATACCTATTGTGTGAGATTGTTGTGAGATATTAAAAATCATATTAGGACTTCCCTGGCAGTCCAGTGGTCAAGGCTCCATGCTTCCACTGCAGGGGGCACAGGTTCGATCCCTGGTTGGGGAACTAAGATCCCGCACGCTGCGCAGTGCGGCCAAAAATAATAACAAAAATAAAAATAAAATAAAGAAGAAGAATTTTGAAAAATCATATTAAACACTTGGCACATAGCGACATTCAGAAGATGGTAGCCATTTTTGTTATTCCTGGTACTATTATTGTCTTGCAGTTGTTTTTGACACAGGGATCAGAATTCAAAACCCATCCCAGATTCCCAGATGTCTAAAGTACTCCTGTCCCCAGGGTGGAGTCCCCTTTGGCTCTGGAGCCAGACGCCTTGCACAACCCAGGCCCTGTGTGCCAAGGTTAAGTTGGTTCACCATCTGACGGCCACGGAGCAGCGAGTGCCTTCCCAGCCCCAGCAATGTCAATACTGCCTTCCTGACTCCGCCTATTGTATCTGGAGGAAAGTGGCCGAGCATTGTCTTCCAGCGCTCCCCCCAGGAAGCATGATATCACCCTCTAACAAAAGCGGGAAAGCTGACAGATCTGCTGAGATGGGTGTGACCACCACACACACCTCACTGGTCAAGCCCTGGGCAGGCAGAGCAAACAGCAGCCGCCCACATGCCCCTCAGCTGGCTGCCTAATGGGCTCCTTTTGCTCATCTTTAGGTTTTCTCCCTCTCTTTGTTACGTACGTGTGTGCGTACCATGTTAGACATGGCACCACTAGGCAGTGGGAACGCACTCCCTCTAATCAACAGATGTGTTGAAAAGAGTCAGGACTCTGCCCATCTGGCAGATCCATGTCTCCACACCTGCCCCTGCAGCCTTCGGGAAGAAACACAGGGAGAAGGATGGTCAGAGTCCCGAAGGGACAAAAGGAGGCAGTGGGGGAAGGATGTAGAGGAAAGCAGACAAGGCTCAATCTAAAAAACATTCTGCACGTGTGATACGAGTTGAGGAATGGTCTGGCTAGACCGGTGGGAATTGGGTTATCAGTTTAAAATTCCAGAAATAAGGGAGGCAACTTTAGACATTGCCTTTCTTGAAAGCTGGGAGTGATGCTAGCTGATCTTCTGACATCCTTCCAGCTCCGGCACGGTAATGATGTCAGTGCAGCTGGCTCTCTGTAAAATAACCCACCTGCAGTCTGGTGCCCCCATGCCAAGCCCAGAGGCTGTCACTCTGCTGTCCCCATCTTACTGTCCCCTTCTTTAAACTTTCTCCTTCCTTAGCTACCACAACACCAATTCTCTGAAATCTCTGGGAAGGAATCTGATTGGGTTTGCCTCCCCTGGCAACTCCCTGACTGCTTCTTCATAGAACCCTTGGCTATCTGCTCTTTCTCTTCCTTTCACATAAATCTTGGTATATAACCCATGTCTTCGCTTACCATAAACAAAGATTTCTACATTTCAATCCCTTGCCCGACCCTCTTGTTCTGAGCTTCAGACCCAGAGAGCCAAATTTTGCTAAATATCCACCTTTAACATGGAAATTCAAAATCAACATGTACAAAATAATTATTTGCTTCATGCCAGCCTGTCATCAAGCAGTTCCTTCTGCCATGTTTCCCAACACAGAGAATGGCAACACCGTTACCCAAACCAGAAGCCGGGAGCAATGCTTATTCACCCCACTTCCCACAACCTCCAATATATAACCAATTACCAGTCCCTACAGTTTCACCTCCTAACACTTTCAAACACCTTCTTCATCTAAGCCTCCCTGCCTGGAGTGTTGGGAAGCCAAATGGGTCCAGGCCTAAGTCTCTGCTATGTCAATACATAGTTCACACTATTATCAGAGTGAATTTTCCAAGACATAAATCAGATATGATAGAACAAACACCATACTAAATTTCCATGTGTACAGAAAGAGGTACAAATGACTTAAAATGTCCTATGAGGCCCTTCCTGATCTGAACCCAACCTTAATTCACCACCTCCTCCCTACATTCCAGACTTACTCAACTTCCCTGAGCTTGCCCAGCTATTTCACACCACCTGCTCCCTCTGATGGGAAGTTCTTTCTTCTCTTTTCCTTTTTATCTACTTAGTTTTAAAATCATTTGGCTACGAGTAACTCATAACTACACTAGCCATAATTTTTGGCAATATTCATTATTATTTAGGAGTTCTTGCAAAGTGAGGAAAATCTATCCTACAGATTATTTTCAATATAAATTTTATTCATACTAAATTTAGCAATTAATGAAGTTGACATTATATGTTTTTAGCCATTTATGTTTAATTTGGATTTTAAAGTTGCTTTTATTATTGAAGCCAATAAACATTTTTATAGCTCTTGAAAAGCTAGATTTTGATATACCCCTACTACATTATTTATCATAGCATCTTACAATTTATATGCCTATAGTCATCCTTCCTACTAAGATGTGAGTTTAGCAAGGGGAAAAATAATTCATCCTTTTTTTCATTCCTAGTATCCAGTACAGTACTTGGTGCAAAGTAAGTCCTCAGTATGTCTTCATTGATTGAAATGATATTTAAGTGAGTGAATGAATGAATGAAAGGTGGGCAATAACTCAATAAATGTCTATTGAATAAAAGTATGTGTATCTTTAAAGTAATATTCAACAATCATACAATACCTAATATTATGTAAAATCTTGTTAAACCCACTTTCGTGAGTATATCTTTTATGTTTCACACCTAAGGGAAAAAAGGGATTTTCTTTTGACCTTATTTACACCAAATATTTAACATAAGCCAACCTTTTAAGATATGAGTGAATACTACTTGCAATATATATGAAATTGATTATTATTGTTATCCTTTCAATGTTTAAAAGCCCTTTGTACAACAACAAACAATTTCCCTCTTTTTTTCAGGTCTGCCACGGTATACCAAAAGTTTCTTACTATGGCATATTAAACTCCATGCACTACGGAGAATAAGAAGTAAATAGTATCTGTTGTCAACAATGTTAGAGGTTAACTGGGCTAAATCTATGTGTCTAAAGCTCAAAGGCACAGCCTGTGTGGGAAGGGAACTCAGAATTAGGGGAAGAACACGAGGAAGAGTTGGCCTAGGCAAACTAAGTTGAATTTTGTTTGCAGACTGAACATGGTGGATGTCATTTCCAAATGGATAGAACAGCATGAACAAGAGCCAAGGGGAAAGTATGCATAGATGGTGGAGATGGGCCTGGTTGAAGTAGAAGAGCCATGAGCAGGGATAGGGGAGGGAAAGCACTGGAGAGTAGGCCAAGTGTTCTGGCTTGTCAAGTGGGGAGAGATCAGCACAAAATTTGAGAAACTGGCTTATGCTGAAATCTTTTAGGAGAATGCTTCTATGAGTCATAAGTGACTCCCCTACACCTGGAAAAGATTAGGCTGGTCTTGAATGAGCCCAATGGTCCTCAGAGCAACACTCCTCTTTTGATTACACTAGCTTCACTTACTAAGAGAGTTCTTACTGGCTGAGTACTTTACATGCATTATCACACTTGATGCTTATAACAACTCTGGGAAAAAAGTATTCTCAAATGTAAAAGATGAGAAAACTGTGCTTTAGAACAATCAAATAACTGGCCCATGGTCATCCAATTTGAGCTTAATCCCAGGTGTGTGACTTCACAATCCATACTCTTAATTCCTTCTCCTGCCTTCTTGATGAGATCCACCTCAGCCTCATAAAGCAGTGTTCAAAAGTGAGTCATAATAGCACAAGTGCATGTGGTTTTTCTTCTCCTAAGGCATGTTAACTGAGTTACAATTCAGCATAAAGTGACCATATCTGGGTCCACATTCAGAAAACAAACTCAGTTTGATTTCAGTGGGCAAAGATCTTGGTGGCTCTTCTGACCTTTATCCACCTGCTAAGTGGTCGGTGAGGAGCCACAGGTAGTGAAATGAAAAGGATTTTCTTTTCACATTCCTAAAGACTATCGTTCACCCAACCCATGCCCGAACCCTCTCCAGTGTGGGAACTCACTCCCCAGGGGGATAGTGATCCAGTTTTTAGGTTTCCATCAACAAAGCCAAACTCTGTCTTTTGTGCAACTCCCTCCACCCCTGGATCCTAGACCTGACAAAATACAGTGTCAATCTATGGTGTCTGCTATGTGGAAACCCATGAAAATGCTGCTCCTTCATCTCTTCTCTCCTGACTAAATGTTCCCATATGACAAAGTTTCTAAAGCACTTACCTTCCCATTTGCCTACTATGTTTGCTGTCAAATTTTTCAGTGTCTTCAGTGTTTAATGGATGTGCTTTGAGCAGCAGATTGAAGTGATTACCACCTCTAATTCTGACCTTATATTTCTACTATGCAAACGGTTACAGCTTATGTGTTACCTTTTTAGCAAGTAAAGCACGTGTTGGCGCCTATAAATTGGCTCCTTGCAATTCATCAAATTTTGTGTATCACCAAAACTTGGATGTCATTCACTAGAACTCTCAGCAAACCAGGTCTCTCTCACATTGAACATACGTCATCTATTTATTGAATCCAAATGCATAACTTGACATTTATCTATTTTGACATTTATCTATTTATCTTTTGTGTTTGGTTCACCCTTCCAGCCTAGACAAATCTATTTGAATCCTGATTCTGTGCTCTTACCAATAAGCCATCTACAGGGAATAAGCTGGTGACACAATCACACACATATCTTTTTAGGAATAGAGCTCCAGGAGATGAATTGATAATGTCAGAAAAAACTGGACCCCACCCATCTGAATCCCCCAGAGGATATAGTGTAGTCTTCTGAGATGAACTTAGAAGAGTTCTTCCCTCCTGGAGAGATGTCTTAGAAGGACTAGACTCTTGAAGGAAGCTCTCCCAGGGTAAGGCTGAAAGGGAAATGCTGAGAGCTCCCAGCAAAAACAATGTTTAGGAGGGAGCATCTGTGAAGAGAGCAAAACTCCTCCTTCTGAGAATAATTCCCAGGTGTGTCTCTGTTCCCAGCTTCTACGCCTCCACCCTTGATTACTCAGACTTGATAATAGCCTTCTAAGACCAACCCTAATCAGGAGGTTCCATCTGGGACCACTTCCCTGACCTTATAACTGAATTTCCTCTGCCACTCCAGACAAGATATTCACTATCTCTGAACCCAGGTTGTTACTTAAAATGTCAAATGAGACAGGAAAGAGGCATGAAGGCATGCTACGAGATGCTTCCCATTGGATCAGTGTGTGATCACAAAGGACATATTATGATAAAGCAGAAAGAGTGATTAGTTTTATTTTGTTTTTCTCTTTGGGAGAGCAACCTGGTTTGGTGAGAATGGGAGAGTAGGGAAAATCTAGTATGTTTCTTAGAACTTGTTTCTTAGCTGGTATTGGCCATGATCTGCTATTGGGAGGGGAATCTACCAGAATCTAGGTGGATTTGAGGGAAGGCTTCTAAAAACTACATACCTCCTCCAACCCTTTTATGGGTTAGCATCTACCACCCAGAGTCACCTTCACTGAGGCAAATGTGATATTTTTTTCAGTTCTATTTGTTCAGAAAAAAGGAATGACGAACAACCCACTAGACTAGAGAGAGAAATCCGTAAGTCATGAGCCCCTTGCTCCATTACTGTAGTCTACCAGTGGAGTTTGGTTTGAAGAATGGGATCCTATGCCTGTAGACATAATCATGCCGGATTCTTGTTGTTGCAATTATCAGGCCTTCAGTATTCATATTCACGGAGGCTTAGATGGAAAATCTAAGTTAGGATTTAGCACAACAGACCTACTCCAGAAACCAACCTTGCCAGTGTTACCCTTCCTTTCAACAAGAGCATGAAACCCCTCTCTTAGGGCTTCACCCTGCTTAAGTTAGTGCTGTGCTTTTGGTTTATACACAGAGTAACTATTTTGCCACATAACTTTTTTGTTTGATTTTATGACATCTTTTCTAAGCCTATATTGCAAAGTGCCATAACATGGTCACTATGGGGAAAAAAGCTGAATTAGAACAGAGTGTGTGTGTCTCTGTGTGTGTATATTATTTAACCTAAAAAGTATCTCAGAGCAGCTGTGGACCCCTGGGCTTTGCATGACTATAATCCCTGATGTAGAAGCAGTTCCAGATTTCATGTTACTGATAAATGTCATACAGAAAAAAAGCAAACCGAAAATGGAATTATGATAACTATTTGGCTTAAAGATGCATATTGTTGGAGAAATCAACATTATTTCTACATGAATATAAAACATTTCTACATAAATATTGAAACTATCTCAGATAATCTTTCATTTTCAGCAGTTTACACATTCTTAGTCTTAAAATATTATTAAATCCTCAATTGATCACTGAAAACAAACTGAAGAGCTATAAACAAACATGGAATTCTGTTATCTTATTGGATTAATTTTTTGACTATTTAATAATATAATATTGCAAACATATGAAAAATATAAAATAATTAGCAGATACTTATGTATACTTGGATCAAATTCTACTAATATAATATAGCCCACACCATTAAGTTCAGTAAATTTTCCCAAATTCATTTCCTATATCGATTCTATTTTCATTACAATAATTCAAATGCTTTCAAACTGAAAGGAAGAGATTGATGGCCATTATAGTTGTTATTTGTATTTCGTGATTTGATACCACTTTCATAGGTATCCCATAGGGTGAGTGAACTATAAGCCATGCCGCCATCTAGAGAGTCTGAACAACAGACAACCTAAATCTAAAAACATTCAAGCCAACCATTCCTTAAACCCACAATAGGTTTTCTTACTCTCCTGTGCCCAGTGATCTGGGTAACTGCCTAAACTTTCATTTCATTGGGCCAATAAAGACTTTACAAATTACTATGTGCCAAATATTTTTTAAATAAAACAAAAATTATATAGCCTTAATCTCCCTGACCCCAACTATAAGATAAAAACCAAAAAGCCTAGCGTTTGACTGCTTTGATTAAAATAGGATATAAATATGAAATCTTTATAGAAAAGCATTTTTGTTCTCATTTAAAAATGACAATCTGTACAATGCCTTAAGTGGGTCTGAATCATTCTCAGCATGAATTTGATTTTTTTTTAATGACTGAAGATTTTCTTTGAAGCAGGTAAAGCCAGGTTTCTTCTTTTTCTATAGAGTAAGGAAACAATCTAGAATGAGGAACAGTAAAATAATGCACTATGGTAAGCGTGTCTCTTCAAATAAAGTGACCTAAACAGTCCTCACATAGTCTATGCTAACACAGCGGGCAATAATCCAGAAGAGAAACTCTAGAAAAATCAGTTCATACCACAAGGACTTTCCATGGCAATCCTTACATATATTAAATGGAGACTCATGGAGAAACAGTCCCTGTGCCTCAGCTGCCCCTTGTTAACCAGCACTAAGCATTGGTGAGAGAGCCCAGAATCATTAACTCTGTTAAAAATATTTTTTTAAAGATAATAAAGCCAAACCTTACCAGAAAGGAGCAAGCTGACTCCATAGAGAACTAAGCCGGCTAAAGAATCCATGCTTCCCCAAATCTCTCCATCCAGTTTCCACAGATGTGCATGAGGTCCCAAGGATCCTTTCAAACACCCTGAGGTTTGTGACTTTCCATTCGCATGTCCTACTAGGTCTTGTTTACAAGTCAGAGGCAAGAAGGAACAGCACAGAAGCGGGCTGTAACAGTCTCATTTCTGTCTGAGCACAGGGAGTTTTAAGTTCCTTTTTCCTGTTTCCTTTGTAGATTAGGATGGGAAAAGCTGTATCTTAAAGGCATTTGGTATCAGCAAGGCTGGGGGCACTGTAAGCCCTATCCATCTTGCAATTCATCAAAACACTTATCTATTGCAGTTGCTTCTGCTGCTGCTTTTGCTGCTGTTGGAGGGATAGAGGAATTTTAGTTGGAAGTGTGGGTCCTGGTCAGCACTTTCAGAAACAATAGGGGTATCCTCTCCTAGGCGGGAAACTGAGAATAACAAGCCCTCCACCTATGTATGGTATGCGCTGATGACTGGCCCTTCTCAGCCCTCTAACAGCTCTCCCGGGTCTACTTGGGAGCCCTGACAGAAGGGGCTTTTGGGTGTGGGGAGCAGTTTTGGCTTTTGTTTTCTTGTTTTAACCCACATGGTTTGAATTGGGAAGAGAAGTTTTCGTGATGAGAGAACACAACCCCTAAAAACAATTAATTTGGGTAATTAACAGTGAGGTCAATGCTCACAGTGGCCACAGAGACCAGAGTCCAAAATTGTTAGCCTGTTTTCTTACACACAGATGGCTTATCTTTTGGCCAAGAGCCCAAAGATATCCATGCTACTGGCCATCGAGTTAATTTTTTATTAACAATTCATCTGAAGATGATCTAATTTCTTAAAGAATTGGCAGAGAAGGGTTTTAGTAATACTAAGAGGGATTTCGTGGTTACTGGCCAACTTACTTTCAGAAGAAAATTGTATCCAAAATTTAAAAAATAATAACCTGTGTAAAAACCAAATACTATAAGTGATTAGATTGGGATAAAAATATTATTCATAAGAGCAGAGAGAGTACACAGGCCGAAAGGAAAATAACCACTGGGGTAACCATACCTACAATGAGATCAGAGACCCTAAATTTATCCAGATGACAATTTCACCAAAATACGAATTCTGACCTTAGCATAGAGAGCCGATACCTCAGTCATAACCTCACCTTCATGCCGGAGGAAAGAGTTGTGTGATCCTTTTTCCTACTCACCACAGGAAAAGGCAGATGCTGCTAGTGTTGCCTGATTTCTGTCCCAGGTTTTATCAATCAGTGATGATCTCAAGAACCAATTGATGTTTCCAGGCAACTGAGGTAGAAAAGCTCAGGCTGTGTTTTCATGCAGATCTGGGTTCAAATACTGGCTCAGCCATGTGTGGTCTGAGACAAGTTACTGAAACTGTGAGTCTCAGTTTCAACAGCTATAAAATGACAATAATCTCTCCATCAAGGGGATTTTTGAGAGGATTAAATGAGGTTTAAAAATCCGTAAAAACACCTGCCACTGTGTCTAATTCATAGAAGGCTTTCATTAATTGTGTTAACGTATTCACTTCCTTTCGTCTTTCCATTCTGTCTCTGATTTCGGTCCTAAAAGCTTCCTCCAGAATGTCATTCTCTATTCCTATGAGATGGCTTCAAGTTTGGCATCGTAAAGAACCAGACTAGGAGTCAGGGATTCTGGGTTCTAGTTTTAGTTCTGCCATGATCTGCCTGTGAGGCTTTGGACCATTCACTTCCCATCTCTAGGCCATGGTTTCCTCAACTGCAAAGTGAAGGATTTAGACTGGATATGACTAATTTCCCTTCTGATAGTAACACCTCATAGCCTAAAGGACTAAACTGTCCGACTCTCAGCATCTCCAGGTTGATTCCTAGGACCTTTCATCTGGGCAGTTCAAAGAAGACGCTAGCTTTGTATCTCCGTCACTGTGAAAGCCTGAGAGGGTCACCAAAGTGCTCTACTTAAGCACATTGTATCTGGGACTTTGTGAGGTCCACCGGCCCCAGGCTATGTGGAGCAGCAGTGGAAGGAAGACCTTGGAAACAAACCAACCCCAGGGCACCTGCCTTCCCAGGCACAGCTTCCCCTGTTTGTGCTTGATGGGCAAGCAAGGAAGCTGTCATTGCTCTCGCTGCCTCCTGGTTCTTGTGGGCTGAATGTGTTGCTACCTTGAGTCCTTTCCTGCGCTGCCTGCCTCCGTTATCCACAAAAGCAGTCCAGCTTCATCCTTCCGCATCATCCAGAATGATCTCCTCCTACCCAGAACTGTGAGTCAGGTTCTTCCTCCCTCCATTATCCAGGTTGATTGACTCAATTTCACTCTTCTCTCTGTAATCCAGAAATATTGCTCAGTTTAATTTATTTCTTCACTATCCCAAAGATCTATGTAGCTTAACTTCATCTTCCAGGATCCAGAAATATTATTCCATGTAATCCTTTTCACTGTTACCCAGAATATTGACACCATATAATAAGTACTGCTGGATTTCCTGAGCCTATGATTATACAGCTAGTCAAAAGGCTAAGCAACTTTCATGTGGGAGGTCTGAATCTTTGGCATGTAAATTCCAGGTGTAAAGTGAAGATAACTTGTGGACAAAAGTGTCCAGACATGCTCTGCTCCAGCTTTCTGCCCTATGGATCTTAGAACATGGAGAACCTATTGAGGAACAACAATATGAGCTTCACTACCAAGTGCAAGGCCAATAGGTCAGCAGAGCTGATTGGCAACAGGTTGGGAAGTTGCACAACTGGATGGTATGCCAGGATTTCCAAGGGAAGGGAGAGGCCATTTCCATGTCTGGACAGGACTTTCCCCAATACATAATGTATTAAGGAAATACCACACACTTGGACATGGCCACAACCCTTCTCTACAAAGCTGGCTGTGGTCATCATCAGGGCATCTTCATCCCCTGAAGAGCCTTATTGGGGACCAGCTGGATCAGCTCTCTATCCTTAGCAGCTCCATCCACCCAGAGATATTGAAAGGCTCTTCCCATTCTTGCCTGATTAATGCCTAGTTATCTTCTGGGTCTCAGTTTCAGAAAGGTCTTCCCTGACCTATTCAATCCAAATCAGGTCTTCCTTGTCATTTCATCCCAACACCCTGTACTTTTTTTTCACAGTACTAATCACAATTGGTAATCATATATTTGTGTCTTCATCTTTTTAATGTCTCTTTTCCCCCAGCTGACTGATATCTTCATGAGGCAGGAAACATATCTAATTTATTCACCACTGAATTCCCAGATCTGACCACAGTGCCTGGAAAGTCATAGTATGTCTTGAATAAATACTTAATGAATTAAGAAATGAATGAACAGACTCCCATCGTTACTTATATACTCATACCTTGAAAAGGCTTTGGAGTCAGGCAAACCTAGATTACATGTTATAGCTGTAATTTACTCTCTGTATGACCGGGGCAATTTAATTCACATCTCTGAACCTCAGATTCCCCATCTTTAAAATGGAAGACAATAATGCCTAATTCATGAGATAATATATACATAGTATCTGGCACAAGTACATATTTAATAAAGGCTTTCTATGGGTTTCTTCCCCATCTACAACCACCACACTACCCCTGGATTTTTATATAGAGCTATTTGCAATGAGGAAACAAGGTCCCACACAGGCTGAGTAACTTGCTCAGCTGTGGGTAGTAGAGGGAGTATCAGAATCCTGGTCTCTTGGCCTCCAATTTTTGCAAAGTTGGCTATTTTTTTCATAGTTCATCTTTAGACCACAATGTGCAAAAAAGTAGATAAAGAGAAATGTAGCAAACATCACAAACACCAACAGGGTATGCCCAGACCTTAGGAAAGTATTTGCAATGAAACTTTGACAGATAATGGAAAAGTGTGATGACACTGATAAATGCAGACATTTATCATTGTGCTTCCGAAATAGTGGTAATAATATCAGGATCTGTGGGCACCCCACTGTCAAGCTCCAGGGAAGTGAAAGGGGTTTCCTTGTTAGTCAAGCTTACTCAGCTTACTTTAATTTGATTTTTCCAGACACACTTATAGCAGCACAAAAAAGAAAAACAAACCAATACACAAGCAAACAAAATATGCAAAGAAACAGGGCACTTGGCTGATATTTCATTTTCTAGTCTCTGCCTTTTGTACTTAATATGTGAAAAAAAATCTACAGAAAACATTGAAAGTCTTTGAGATGAATTAATCAAAATAGCAATGGATAAATTAAAAATGTGAAGAGGTGTGGAAAATAACTTATACAATGTTCCTATAAGCTGGTATCACATGTCTAGAGGTCACTATCACAAATATGTAGCAAGTCTTAGATGCATATCCTTTGGCCCAGAAAATCCACTTTTATGATATAACCCAAGCCCAAATAAAAGATGTGCCCAACATTTATGTATGAGGGCATTACAGAAGTATTGTTGATAATAATCAAAACCTGGAAACAATCTAAATAGCCAACAAAAATGGATTATTAATATAAATCTTGGTACACAGTAAAATCCCATACAAATGTCAAAATGTTCTGATGGAAGCATACTGACATGGAAAGATGTAAGGATGTTTATGCTGTATTACTGATTGGGAAAAACAACAGTTTGGACAGCATGAAATTTATACACATGCATACATTCTCTCTCTCTCTCTCTCTCTCTCTATATATATATATATATTATATACTTATATATGTATAAAATATACAACAAAATGTTAAAAGTTACTATTTCTGGGTTATTGAAAAACTGATTTTTATTTTCTTTATAATTTCTATAATTTCAACATTATAGAAAATGAATATATATGTACAAATGAAGATGATTAGGGGGAAATCCTTGAGACAGTGGACCCAGGGAAGTAGGATGTACCTTAAAACACTCATTGGCAAATATGAAACAGAATGCAGGTGAACCACAGCCTCCAGGAGGTGAGCAAACAGGGTGGGGTGTTGACTTCTGGCAGTGCAGCACTGGCATTCTGCCTTTTGCAGGGCTGTGGGCACTGAAGCTCCAGAGTCATCACATCTGTCTTCTTAAGGACTTTCGTGAACTTTTTTCATGAAACTACTGCACCTAACAGTGACTAGAAGAAAAGGAAGGGTCATCAACAATTAAGTCCTGGTCTTCAGCCAGAACACCACAGTTAAAGTGGCAACACCCACTCTGGTCTGGAGCGGAGTTGATGGCCATGGAAAATACCTGACCCTCTCTGAACCCCATTTACTCTAAACCTTTTTTTTTTCAGCATTGAAGTGGCAAGCACTGTACTAATTGTTGTAGGAAGAGACACATAGAGAAGATGTGGTCTCTGCTGTTGAAGCTCACAATTATACAATCCCAGCCATAGTGACAATGCATCAAAACAGGAAAAGTTAAATAACAAAATCAGACACTGTGTGGTTAAATACCAAAGGGTGGTACTGGCAGTAAAAGTTGTAGTAGTCTTTGCTTTGGGATCCTTTAGGCCATGAGGCGTCAATTCTCATGGCTTTTTTTTCTTTTTTTTTCTTCTCCTGATATTTCCTTGGCACATATGGCATCTTTCCAGATAGACTATAAGCCCCTTAGGCAGGGGCTCACGTCTTTTAAATTTGTTTAGGTTTGTTTTATGGCCCAGAATATGGTGTATTTGGTGAGTGTTCCATGTGCACTTGAAAAGAATATGTATTCTACTCTTGGTGGTTGGATTATTCCAAAAATTACAGTTAGGTCCAGTTGGTTCATAGAGTTGTTTAGGTCCTCTATATCCCTACTGATTTCTTTTCTACCTGTTATGTCAGTTTCTGAAAGCAGAATGTTAAAGGTTCCAACTATAATTATGGATTTGTACTTATGCTTTAAATTCCATCAATTTTTCTTCACGTATTTTAAAGGTTGTTAGGTTCATTCATATTTAGGATTGTATGTGTCTTTGTAAATTGACTCACTTATCTTTATTTAATTAATATCTATCTCTATCTCTGATAATATTGTTCTGAAGTCTACTTTGATATTGTGGTAATTTTTGAAATTTATCACAGTAGACTTATTCTCTGTTCTTCACAGTTACTTAATCATTCATAGCTCTGCCCTAAAGGGCCATACAGAAGAAGGAAATCTTGAGCTAGGTACTGAAAGCTAAGGTGTTTACTAGGTGAACCATGACAATGGCATGGAGGAGGGCATGACAGGCATTTCTGACAAGTGGACCAGTAGTCTGAGCCAAAACATGAATGTATAAAATACTATACCATGTTAGGGGAAATGTAATGTTGAGCAAGGCTGAAATAGGGCTGAGAAAGGGCTTAGCCTGAGAAAAGGTGCATTAAACAAACTGGGTCCAGGTTTGATATACCCTACTAAGGTCTATAACAAAGAGAAATAGAAGGTTTTAAATCAAGGAGTGCTATGACTAAATTTTCATTTTAGGATGGTCACTCTGAGAGCAATAGACATGTGACATTTGCAGAGATTAAAGCCAGGAAAACTCATGATAGATGACTATTGCAGTGTGGTATTTAAAGATCATAAGTCTGAATTAAGGCTATAATTGCATCAGAAGTAGAAAGAATGACAAGTGTTAAAGTGATAGAAATATGAATTTTAATGACTGTTTGGGGTTGACCGAGAGGGAGGAGACTAGGGTAAGTCCAAGGTTGCTGTTTTGTATGACAATATGAACCTGGTAGTACTCACTGTGAAAGGGCCATGGGACATGAAGCTCTTTTGTGGGGAAATTCAATATAGAACTCTATTATAGATACATGGGCTTGGACAAAAAAGGACAAAAAGTTCAATATAGAATTCTATTATAGATACGTGGGCTTGGATTGGGTATGGGATAGCCAAGTCCAGATAGATGCTTAGTTTGCAGTGGATACATTGGTATGAAACTCATGAGAGAAATCTGAGCATTGCCATGGGGATTAATGAGCTCACCCAGATGGCATGCAGAGCAGCCTGGACCATAAGGAGTAGATGCAGAAAGGAGATGAGTAGAGGAGTGTGAAAGGCAGGGAGGGCTCTGAGAGGCAGGAAGAGAGGTTTTGCAATGACTCTAGCAAAGTATTGTCGATCTGCCTTACAATTCCTTGTTTCCCTTCTAGGCTAAGAGTTCTTCAGAGGCAAGGACCATGTCGTAGTCATCTTTGTATCTCCAGTATTTAGCACAGTGCTTCACTCACAGATACTTAATGAAGTTTTGGTAAATGAATACAGAAGGGCCCATGTTTCAGAGAACAGTTTGACCATTCAAAACAAAACCAGTGCAAATGTCCTTAGAGGGTTGGTGGTAAAGTAGTTACCAAATTGTCTCTGACTCAATCCAGATACACATCATTGAAACCAATTTTTAAGGAGTTGGTAGAAAAGCAGGAAGTATGGGGCTTTAGAATCGCCAACCTAGGACTCAACACAGACCCCACACACTAGCTGTTTCACCTTGGGCTAACTCAGGTCTCTGAAGTTTAGTTTCCTCATCTGCTAAATGGGGGAAGGTAGGGGAGGAGCCTCTCTTTGGAAATAACATTTAATTTGTGTAAAGCATCTAGCATAATGCCTGAAAATGATGATAGGTATCATCATCATCATCAGATATAACCCACACTTTTTACAGGTTTAAAAACATCAACAACCACATGTGACAACTGTAGAAAAAGCTGAACTGGCCTCTACTGGGAAATAAATCTACTATGCTTCATTGTAGAAAACTGTCTGCACACCTTTCTCTTATACTAGACTTTGGGCTCCCTGAGAACAGGAATCATGTCTTATGTATCTCCAGCAGCTATTTTTACAAAGGTTTATAGAGTTGAAACATGAAATACAGAGCCTTTAAACTCTATTTAGGAGACATTCCAGTTTGGAGAAATTTATTTTGATACCATTATTTGAAAACCAAATAAAGGTAGTTTAACTAGTTCCTACATAAGCAGAAGTTTGTTCAATTCAGTGTCATTAGCACTGATGGGTTAAATGTCCAGGAAAAGGTCTCTGAAAAGTCTGTTTTTTGCATATAAGATTTATAATGTCCACATATATGTGTCCACAGATGAAACTGAAGTTACCCACACCAGGCCAGTCAGGAATACAGGCATCTCACTGTAAAATAACTAAATGGTAATTCTTTGACTTCTACAACTGCCTGCAAAACTGCTAGAAACTCAGGCCCAAATCTCTCCCTTTGCTTCCTTGGGGATGAAGTAGTGGGGTCATGAGGCACTCTCTTATGCCTGGCATTGCCCCATGGAAGGCCCTGCCCTTTGTGACTCATGACTACTCATCGACTCTGTATTGTGGACTCTTGGCGTGGCCTGCCATACCCTGCAGGAGCCATCCTGCCAACCTCTCCAGTTTTATAGGAGCCGCCCTCCCCTTGCCCTCTGCACTTGGGTACAATGGCCTCCTCACTGTTCCTGGAACATTCTAAACTCATAGCCCCATAAGCCATTCCCCCCTTGGGGCCTTTATAATAAGTTTTCCCTTTGTCTTGAAAGCTCTTTCTCTTAATCACTTCAGTGAAATGGGAAAGAAATGGAGAAAGAGAACAAAATTAACCTTAGATTGTGTATCATCTCTTCAGTCACACCCACCCACTGAGATAGCAATCATAGTCCTTGTCAGATACAGAAACAAACAAACAAAAATTGTAATGAGGAATTTAACAAAACTCAAAATAGAAACTAATTTTTTTTTTTTAAGTAAGGGGGTCTTTTTTCCCTGCATTTGGCAAAATACGCTTTAAGTCAGGGACGTAAGAGTCTGTCTGTGCTATAAATTTCTTGACACCGGAAAGCCCATATTTGAAATGACTTCTGAAACTGGCATTCCAGCATCACATTAAGTTAATAATATTAATTGATGATAATTGTCTATTCTTTAACCTGGCTTAAAGGACAGAAAATCCAAAGCAGGAAAAAATTCTGTTTAACCAAAAACTTATTTAATCATGTATATATGTTTAATTTAAAATGTAGATACATATTAATAATACCTACAGACCCATGCACAATCCATGCTATCGTAGATTTAACCAACCTAAACTGTCTATAAGTTGAATACGCAAGGTTCTCCCCAGTACAGCACAGCATATTGTTGAGGACAAGGCTCAAGATCAGAAAAACAAGAATAAAGGACTAAGCCCACCATTTCCTAGTATGTTACACTAGATATTTAAGCCTCTGCTTCCTTATCTGTAACAGCAGTTTGAAAGTACTCCCCTTATGAGGTTGTTATAAAGACTGTATGAGATAATGTATATACAATGCTTAGCACAGTGCCTGGGATAGAGTATGTACAAAATAAATATTACTATTAATATTCTTAAAGCTTTAAGAAGGAAGTTAATAGCCATCATTTATATGAAGCTTGAAATAATGTATCTCAGTGATTAATTTAAAAGATGAAACAATTAATATAAGTAATTGTGCATATAATTTTTAAATGATCATAAGAGAAAAGAACCATCATAAATAATTCAAGTATACTTCTGTTTTCATTATTCCCAAACGTAATGTCTTACTCAAGTGTGGCTTATGCCTTGATTGCCTATTTTAGAAACAAGAAATGTTAAACCTCCTTCTCCTCAAAACATCAAACAGAAAACTTCAATAGGCAAATAGAATTGAAAATGAATTTCCAGTTTAGAGATGGTGAACTAATCATATGCAGAACTACTCCTCCCTCTCAAAATCATTAAAATAGAGTAAATGAATTCTTCAAGGATATAAAGCCAACCAGCCAAAGAAAATGGGAGAGAAGGCAGAAACCACAAAATTTCAGAAGCTGGAAAACTGTTGAGCCAGAGTACCTGATATAACAAGCACATAAATGCTACTGCTTAGTGATTGGTGGAGGGGAAAGTAATATACACTGCAGAACGTCTAAAAGATGGTAAGTTAGTGACTACCTATACCTCTGGAAGTGGGGATAAGGTGGAATTAAGGACTAGTTGAATGTATATTTAAAAGCCAGTTAGACAAAATGAGATCCCACTTCACACACACTAGAGTGGCTATAATGGAAAAGTCAGATAATAACAAGTATTGTCTAGGATGTGGAGAATTGGAACACTTGTACATTGCTGGTGATTATGTAAATGGTGCAGCCACTTTGGAAAACAGGCAGACAGTTCTTTAAAGGGTTAACTACAGAGTTACCATGTGACCCAGCAATTCTACTCCTAAGTATATACCCAAGAGAAATAAAAACATGTCCATATAAAAACCTGTACATGATTATTCATAGCAGCATTATCTATAATAGCCAAAAAGTAGAAACAACCCCAAACCATGAACTGACAAAATGAATAAAATATGATATATCCATACAATGGAATTTTTTGGCAAAAAAAAAATGAAGTACTGATACATGCTACAACATGCATAGACCTTGAAAACATTATGCTGAATAAAAGCATTGAGTCACAAAATACCACATATTGTATAAATCCTTTTATATGAAATGTCCAGACTAGGCAGATACATAGAAAAATAAAGTAGATTAGTGGTTGTCTAGGTCTGGGGTAGTGGGGGCAGTGGAGGATGAGAGGAATGGTGGGGCAGGTGACTGCTAAGGACTCAGGCTTGTTTATGTGGTGATGAAAACATTCTAAAATTGATGTGGTGCAATGGAATATTACTCAGCCATGAAAATGAAATAATGCCATTTGCAGCAACATGGATGAACCTAGAGATTATCATACTAAGTGAAGTAAGTCAGAAAGATAAAGACAAATACCATATGATATCACTTATATGTGGAATCTAAAATATGACACAAATGAATTTATTTATGAAAGACTCACAGACATAGAAAACAAACTTATGGTTACCAAAGGGGAAAGGGGGTGGGGGAGGGATAAAGTAGGAGTTTGGAATTAGCAGATACAAACTATTATATATAAAATAGATAAACAACAAGCTCCTACTGTATAGTATAGGGAACTATATTCAACGTCCTGTAGTAAACCAGAATGGAAAAGAATATGAAAGAATATATATATATGTAACTGAATCACTTTGCTGTATACCAGAAACTAACACAATACTGTAAATCAACTATACTTCAAATAAATAAATAAATGAAATGAAATTGATGTGGTAATGGTTGCACAACTCTGCGAATATAATAAAGACCATTGAATCATACACTTTAAATATGTGAATTGTACAGTACATAGATATCTCAATAAAGCTGCTCCAAAAAAACCCCCCAAAACCCACACAACAGTTAGATCCTTGATGCATTTCTTCTTGCTCTCCACACAGTGGAGTAAACATACCTTTTCCACCACATAGAAGACTGGGGCAGGGGTGTCAAAGAGGTCTTTTTCTCTGGAGGAGGTATAAAAGAGAGGTTCTCTGGACCATACAGTTGTAGACAGAAGGTAGGATTAAGCTAAAGTTTGAACTGAATTTAGACCTTGGGCTTTCTTCACCCATTGTCTCACAGAAGGCTGGCAAAAGTTTATTCTCCACACAGGAGTTCAGCAGATCTCTGGGAAATCTGACCAGCCCTAGTGAATAAGTCTGAAGATGTTGATATTTCTCCAACGGATATATCAGTAGGGCACCTCCAACAAAACCATTCCGCTAGTTTTGCTGCAGAGAGGTGCAACACACTGAACTCATGCGCAGAGCTTCCAGTCAGTTTTTTGATGTTCCACTCTTAAACAGCCAGCCAGGACAAACAGATATTTGCAGAAAGCCTTTAATGTAAAAGTACAGGCCTACAGAAAGGCCAGAAAAAAAGCATCTTGGCAGGAACAGAGACTACTAAGGAAGAAGGAAATGGCAAAATTTTTTTAAAGGATTATATGAATATCAGAAATATATATGGATAAAGATGTGTTATATATATATATATATATATATATATATATATATATATATATATATGAATACTACTCAGCCATAAAAAAGAGAGAAATTTTGCCACTTGCAACAACATGGGTGGACTTGGCACGTATTATGCTAAGTGAAATAAGTCAGGCAGACAAAGGCAAATACTGTACAATATCACTTATATGTGGAATCTAAAAAGTATAACAAACTAGTGAATATAACAAAAAAGAAGCAGATTCACAGATATATAGAACAAACTAGTGGTTACCAGTGGGGAGGAGGGGCAGGGGGGCAATACAGGAGTAGGGCATTAAGAGATACAAACTACTATGTATAAAATAAGCTATATGGATATATTGTACAATATGGAGAATATAACCGATATTTTATAATAACTATAAATGGAGTATAACCTTTAAAAATTGTGAATCACTATATTGTACACCTGTAACATTATATTGTACATCAACTATATTTCAATAAAAAAGAAATATATGAAAAATACTGCATGCATGAAGCAAGAGAAGGATGCTATTTTTTAAACATTCAGATACATCCATACAGTGGAATACTATTAAGTGATAAAAAGGAGGAGCTCTCAAGCCACATAAAGATATGGATGAATCTTAAATGCATAATTACTAAATTTAAAAAGCCAGTCTTAGAAGGCTATATACTATATGATTCCAATCATATGACATTCTGGAAAGGGCAAAACTATAGAGATAGTTAAAAGATCAGTGGTTTCCAGGGGTTTGGAGAGAGTGATGAATATGTGTAGCACAGGGGATTTTTAGGGCAGTGAAACTATTCCATATGATATAGTAATGGCAGATATATGACATTGTGCATTTGTCAAACCCATAGAACTTTACTGAACCAAGAGTGAACCTTACTGCAAGCAAATTTTTAAAAATTGTTTAGAAGGCCAGGGGATCTCAGAATGTATACAGAATGTAACAGAAGAATCGAACTGTATTACAATTGTATGAAACAACCTCACATAAGGAAGTGGGGAAAAAGGAGTCTCCTTACTATTTTTGTCCCAGTATTCCAGACATCTGATCATGGAATTCTATTAATGTATAAAGTTAGAACACTTTTTCAAGGGACATCTCCAAGTAGATACCGAAATACTCTAATAAAAATGACGGGGTAGTTACAATATGTTTCCTCTGACAAAGAAAGAAACCTGCTTTCTTCATAGGGTATCCTTAATTTTTGAGAACAAGTTAAGAAGTCCATTTAAAAAATTTTTTCAGAAAATAGCTGTTGACAAAAAAGAAAGAAAAAAGACATTTAAACCATAACACAGGCCAGGCACTTACATATATGTTATCTTATTCAATTTTCCACAACCTTAAGAAATAGGAATTTCCATTCCCATTTTACAAAGAAACATTACATAAAGTCCTAGATCTCAGAGTATGTAGTAGACTTTCAATGAGTTTACAGGAAGTAAATAAGAGAATGAATAATTTAAGCACAAGTCATGCATGGAAAACAAATAGTTTATTATACCTTGCTAAGGGTGGAAATACATAATGAATTTAAGTATTGTTATTACAGAAATTTCAATTATTGTTTAATTTTCAGGGAAATATTCAGATATGGTTTCAGTGAGAGGATAAGACTTGAGTTGGGCTTTGAAGTGTGGCTAGAAAATAGATAAGAGACATGGGGAGGAGGACATTTCAGGTGGAGGTAGCTAGAGGAAGTCAGGAACATGGTTGTGGAGAGAGTCAAGTGGATTGAAGCGCTTTCCTAGGAGCCTTTCAACTCTAATGTTTTAAAAAAAACCTACAATAGGGCTTCCCTGGTGGCGCAGTGGTTGAGAGCCGCCTGTCGATGCAGGGGACGCGGGTTCGTGCCCTGGTCCGGGAAGATCCCACATGCCACGGAGCTGCTGGGCCCGTGAGCCATGGCCACTGAGCCTGCGCATCCGGAGCCTGTGCACCGCAACGGGAGAGGCCACAACAGTGAGGAGCCCGCGTACCACAAAAAAAAAAAAAAAAACAAAAAACTACAATATATACAAGCTATGCAATCTATGTCTACTAATTTTATGGCTTTCTTAAAGCTAATATTTAACTTTCTTCAATATGTCAGCAAACATGGAAACATTATCAGATAAATCATTAAGTCAAAAAATGTAAAAACAAGGAGACTGATGCAGATAAGTTGCTAAAATTTTCCAAGACAACACACATGGTAAGTGGCAGAGGTGGGGTATGAACAGACGTTTCTGGTTTCTGAGTTCTATATTCTTTTGACCTACATGGCTTGATTCCTCATTTACAAATGAGGAACTGAAGTCTGGAGAGGTTATATTACATAAAATTTATTAGAGTTAATTCAGTGAGGTCTTCCTGTTCTGATTTCTCTAAAAATACAGATAGAATAACAGAATACAAACTATAAATAGAACACAGTTAATTGGCTCTGTCATACAGAAAAGGCGTCAAAAGCAGAGGAGCAGGTTAGGAAGATAATTTGCTCGATTTGTGATGAATTTGAGTTGTTATTAGATAAGCTTTGGATGTCTAGGCACCCTTCTTAAAAAATCCTCCAAATTATGGGAAGAACCACTTGGAGTTTTGTCAGATCTTGTACAACTGTTTGTATATATGTTTGTTTATTCTAATCCCAAATATTCTTTTTCTCCTCCAGTTATGCAACCAAGTTGTGAATCGTCCCTTTGACAGTTAGGTATTAGGTGTGTGCATTTCCTTGGCTTGATAGTTTAAACTACCCTCTAATCATTATCCTCTTTGAAGATTTAGACTTAAAAGAAGAGATATGTTACTTCTTAGCCACTCCCACTCTGTGAGATATGCCTGGTTGTACCTTCACTCCTTTCTCTTCAGTTCAGTGGAAACCTGATGAAGACCAGGTCTAGAGCTTATCCAAACCTAGAGCTGACGAAGAAAGACAATCCTAACAGTACTGCAAAAGAATATTATATATCCTGCCCCTTTTTGCAGGAACAGAGTAAGAATCTCTCACCTTTTTCATGAACATATCACCCACTTAATATGAGTTAATGTTATATTTTTTAAAAACTGTAAAATCGACTCTGTTTAGTCCTTTTAAAAGTTGACAAATTTCTCAGTAAAATATATATATTTTCCAGAATGCTCTCATCTTAAGTACAACAATAATGCAAGAAGCAAGAAAACGAAAGTGATAAGAAATTAAGGTAGTATTCTCATTACCTGTCTCAATGTGTTGAGAAAGCAAGCTAAGAATACTTCGACAAAATTATGTTGAAAACTATATTTTCATGTTTAATGAAACATATTTGTAGGAGTGTTTGATGTATTCTTGAAATAATTTAAATTTTATATCTACTTTGTTTCAAATTTCATCTTCATGCTATCTTTTGTCATTAGCTCACTTGACCATGATTAATCAGGCTCTTTTCCTGCTGATATGTAGGAAAGAGGTTTTACAGTTTTAAGTTTTTACCATTTTGACCAGTTTCCTTTTTAGCCAATTTTCATCTATCATATTTTTAAAGTAAATGTGCAAATTAAGTATATAAATGTTTCTTACTTATTATATATTTACTATGCACAGAACTCACATTTCCTCATGGAAATTACTAAAGGAGAAATTTTCAAAATGCTAACTAGCGTCTATTAGTGTTCTTCTCATTAACAGGAACAGTTTGATAAATTTATCAAGATGTTTTTCGTTCCAATAAGTAAATGATGGTACTTTATTCTACTCCCTACAAAGATGCACTATAAATTTAGTGAACTGAGTAATTAACTTTGAACTTCCTGAAGGACTTGATAGCATCATCTAAACTTTCACATGGTAGACTATCTTCTTACCAGAGGAAATTAGTGAAAAATGTTTAAGTGTTATATTTCAGCATTCTGTACACCACGAAACATTTAGCCAAATGAATACAAAGCCACTGAACCTGCAAGAAAAAGTGTGTAACAGCCATACGACCCTGTATTACCAGGATGCTCAGACATCCTGTTTTAGGACAGCACACTTACGGAGGGGAAAGTCACCTACTGATGAAAGTAAACTTGGAAGGATTTCTATTTCAGCACCCTTTCTTCTTCAAGTCTCCTGCTCCCTGCCCCCATCCCCTACCCAACTCGACTTCCCAATTACAGTAATTAAAAAAGGAGGACATAGCCCAATGGAATGCTTCTTTTGTTTGAAACTTCCTTACCAGAAGTTTATTGTTCTTTTTTTAAAAAAAGATGTCACATTTATTGCTACAACACTACTATGTACAAGTGCCATTTTCTGTAAAAGTGACACAAAATGTTTTTACATTTCTTACTGTTGGTAGAAAAGATTTGTCAATAGCTATTAAAATTAAAAATAAGCATGTCCTCCAACTTAGCAATCCTTCTCCTGGGAATCTGTCCCAAAGAAATAAACATATCAGTAGATAAAGACATATAAATATGTTTATTGTAGCATAATTTGTAGTGCCAGAAATGGAAAGAAAATGAATGCTCAGCAGTTGGGGGATTGCTGAATACATAACGTTATATCTAAATCATAGAATATTGTGTTTCCATTAAAATATGAATTCACATTGTACCCAAGTGAATTGTTCTTCTGGGCATTGCTGGGTGAGAAAAGCAACATGCTTCAGAATATGGTCTCATTTTTTAAATTAATAATCAAAAAACCCTGTATTTGCATAGGTATATAAGTATATTATTGAATAGGTTTGCACAGAATTGTATAAATCAAGAGAAAAAAATAGATGGATACATATTAGGCTATTAACACAGGCTACTATGGGAATGGGGTGTGAAGAGGCTCAAGAGGGGGGAGAGAGAGATTTTTTAAAAACTTCATTATGAAAACATGTATATGATCACATTTATGCATTATCTAAAATGTTATGTATATTTATATAAATGTATCCATAAAGTAATGGACTTTTAAAAATAAAAAGCTTAGTCAATATTGCTTGAAATTTGCACAAATCTATAATAATTCATCAATGAAAACTAGAAGACAGGAAGTAAATCATCTAAGGCAATTTGTTCTTACAGTGAAAAAGTATTCCTCAGTACATTATAACCAGACTGTAGTCTTAAAATGCCATTAAAAGTTAAAATCTCTGTATTTCCATTATATAACAACTGGGAATATATAATAACTTCCATTTAATAATATTAACTGTTACTATTTATTGAGCACTGTGCAGATGCTTTACTGTATCAGTTCATTTCATCTATATGCTATAAAGAAGACATTGTTTTCCTTATTTTGCAGTTGCTAAAACTGAGAATTAGAGAAGGAAGGTGGCCCTGGGTTACCCTAACAAGTGGCAGACCCAGGATTAAAACCCGAATTTGACTACCTCCAGAACCCATGCTCTTAACCACTATTCTATATGTGTTCCCCATTGTTCTGAACCAGATTTCCTCTGTATTGTAACCCTTTCTTCTCCTGGAAAGGCTGCTGTAGTGATATCCCAAACTTCTTAGCTGATGTAAGTCTGGTTGTAGGGCTTCTATGATATGCAGTAATATCTGGAAAGAAGGAAACCCCATCAAGAAAAATGCTATGATGAATGCTGCTTATCTAGTTTTGTTCACTATGCAACACTTTTTTTTTTACTATCTAACACTGAGCATAAGTTTCTTAATTCAGAATTTTATGATAATGACAAAAACAATCATCCATTTATCAAAAAATATCTGTTGAGAACCTACCATATAAAAGCATTATTCTAAGCATTATTGAGAATGGGTCCACATTCTATTATATACCCATATATACTACAAACTGTACAGAATTATGGTAAGGTCATTGTTTCATTTTGTTAATAAAAACCTAAGTGTGCACTAGCATTGTTCAAGGCACTGGTGGGTACCACAGTAAAAAAGACAAAGTCCTGTCTGTTATGAAGCTCAAATTCTAGTTGGGTTGGAGTAGGGTAGTGGGACGTGGGCGGAACTAATCAAACACTGAAGAACATACCATGAAGAGATAAAAACATACGTGCCGGGAAGAGAATTAAACAGGATGATGTAAATAGAGTGTTGCTGGGCGGGAGGAGGGGGGCTGTGTTCAACTGGGTGATCAGAAAAGGCTTCCCCAAGATCATGAAGAACAGATTTGTGGGTCAAGGCAAAATGTTTAGCAGTGGGAGGTCACTGGAGGTTTTAAGCAGGGGAAGACTGTGAACTAATTTGTGTTTTAAAAATATTACTTTAGGGGCTTCCCTGGTGGCGCAGTGGTTAAGAGTCTGCCTGCCAATGCAGGGGACACAGGTTCGAGCCCTGGTCTGGGAAGATCCCCCATGCCATGGAGCAACTAAGCCCGTGCGCCACAACTACTGAGTCCGTGCACCACAACTACTGAGCCTGCAAGCCACAACTACTGAGGCTGTGTGCCACAACTACTGAAGCCCATGCGCCTAGAGCCTGTGCTCCGCAACAAGAGAAGCCACCTCAGTGAGAAGCCTGCACACCATAAAGAAGAGGAGCCCCTGCTGGCCACAAATAGAGAAAGCCCACACGCAGCAACGAAGACCCAACACGGCCAAAAATAAAAAATAAATGAAATAATTTAAAAAATTACTTTAATTAAAAATTTTGAAATACAAATAACATCTTATATAAAGTGAAAAGATAAGGCATAGACTGAGAGAAGATATTTGGGAGATATATATCAATATATAGATATAGATATAACTAAACTATATATGGTGTAAATAATTAGGATCCAAAACAGTAATAAGCAATAGATATGAACAGATAATTCACAGAAGAAGAAAAATTAATGTCCAAGAGTCACATGAAAAGATACTTCACCTCACTAGTCATCATGGAAATCTCATTAAAACAACAATTTGAAAAAATTTAAAGTTTGAAAATACCAAGTTCAGGAGTTGATTGGTGGGACTGTAAATCAGCACAACTACTTTGGAAAGAGCTAACTGAAAATGTGCATGCATACTCTATGATCTAGCAATTCTACACCCAAGTAATGAAAGTTGTATGCATGAGCACAAAAAGTCACATACCAGGATGTTCACTGGAGCACTGTAATAGAGAAAAATATAAAGCAACCTAAACATCAATCAGTAGCAAAACCGAAGAGTAGGTTGTATTTTATTCATACAGTGGAATACAATACACAGCAATTAAAATGAATAAACAAGATTTGTAAGAATAAACATGGATAGCTTTCAACAAAGTAATGTTCAGTCGAAAAAAAGGTGAATGATAGCTTTTATATAGATGTTTTAAGCATACAAAACAATTCTATATTTTGTTTATAAACATATATATCGAGTAAAGGTATAAAAACAGCCTTGAGGGATAAACACCAAATTTAAGGTGGTGATTAGTTCTGGGCTATGGGGCTGAAGAAAGAAACAAAGATGACATCACCATACATGTAATACCTATTTTTATCATATTTGTAATGTCATTCATATGTAAAGACAAAATATTAATAACTTACTAATTCCATGTGGTGAGTACACTAGCATTTGTTGTAAAATTCTTTGTATTTACTGAGTTTTAAATTTTTTTCAATAAAATCAAAAGTATTATCATGGCTGTTCTTAAAGAATGGATTGTAGAGAGGCAAGGGACCTTAACTTTTGCTTAGACCTTAACTGAACAAAGTTAAGGTCTAACTAAAACATGATGGTGGCTTGAACTGGGATTATAATAAAAGAAATGAAAATAAATAGACTAAACAGGTGATATTTTGGAGATAAAGTTTTAGAAGCTGCTGTTAAATTGAATATAAAGGTTAAGGGAAAGAAAGGAATGAAGGCTGTGTCTTTAAAAAAAAAAATTTATTTATTTGGCTGCGCTGGGTCTTAGGTGCGGCATGTGGGAGCTAGTTTCCTGACCAGGGCTCGAACCCGGGCCCCCTGCATTGGGAGCATGGAGTCTTAACCACTGGACCACCAAGGAAGTCCCTGAAGGATGTCTCTTAATTTTAAATCTGTTTTTGCATGTAGACTTACTTCCTACTTGGAGTTTAATTTTGTTGGGCAAAAACATAGATAGTATGAAACTACCTGTGCAGTTCCATTAAATATCACTTATAGTCACTTGAGATACTTACTGGTTAATTATTTCAGGCATAAAGGTAAGAAAAGTTTACTTCCACATTTTGTTGGGAGGTGCTCTACTCCCAAGTAATGCAAAGGCAGCACATTAACAGAACTTGGTTGGTACGTGCCATATGTCTAGCTAACTGTGCTTTTTGATTCCCTTGAGCTCAACCTTCCCTTCTTTGGACCAGAACTTCTCCCAGTTGCCCATGGCAGTAACTAGATCTTCTTCAGCTCTCTAGTTACCTGTGTTGTAGTGGCAGTACCAAAGAGTAGCTTAGGGTAGCTTAAGAGTAGCTTTTGAATTCCACCCCCAATCTATATCACTATTCCCCAAATAAACAGTGTGCTTGCTAGTCAAATACAGCTTTAAGACAAGTCTCCTAGCCACACTTTCAATGAAATTACAATCCTTAAGGTCCTCTCATACAGACATTCTGGAGCCAATGTGAGACTAAACAGTCTTGGGTTATTCTGGGATGTTGGTCAGAACACCACATTTAGGCTAGAGATGGATCCTAGGGACAGAAGCTGTGATATTCACTTATGCCTTTAATCACTTTAGAAATTGATTATCCCATAAAGTTTGAGAAAGTTGATATGAAATAGATGAGATGTCTTGAAGAACCCCTGGAGGTTTTACTTGAATGCTTCCAGAAAAACATATTTTATGTTAGTAAAGGGTTCATGAACTTGGCAGTTGGGTTTACAAAGAGACACTTTAATTTTCCAGTATTAGCCAGTATTGACATTTACCAGGAAAAGTTGTCATCACATGAACTTGAATTGTTTGTTTATTCCTCCATTAGGAGGTAAGTTCCATCTGGGCAGAAATTTTGTTGGTCTTGTTCACTTCTTTATTCAATAAGCATTAGTTGAATGAATTTGATAAATGGAAACAGGCAGCCTTACTTTGCTGGTATGGTTGGCTTTATATATACAGATATGTTTTGCTTTCCTCATATGATGGACTTCACACCATTAGAAGTTCCTGCTATTGGCAATGAAATTATGACAAATAAGTAAGAGGATGGAAACTATAATTGGTGAAAAAGTAATTGCAGAGGGTTGTGGCATATGTTGTATAAATCTGGGCTGTAGTGAATTACCACAAGCTTAATGGCCTACAGCAACACAAATTTATTATCTTACAGTTCTGGAAGTCAGAAGTCTCAGAAGTCTTAGGTTTAAATCCTTCTAGAGGCCCTGGGGAGATTCTGTTTCCTTTCTTTTCCCAGCTTCCAGAGGCTGCCTGCATTTCTTGGCTCATAGATCCTTCCTCTACCTTCAAAGTACATCATTCCAACATTTGCTTCTAACCCTCATGTTTTATTTCTCTGGCTTTGACCTTCTTGCCTCCCTTTTAAAGGGAGGTTTGTGATTTCACTGGGTCCACCCAGATAATCCAGAATAATCTTCCCATCTCAATCTTTAATCACACTTGCAATGTCTCTTTTGCCATGTAAGGTAACATATTCACAGGTTCTGGGGATTAGGATATCAAAATCTTAATTCTGTGTACCACAGCTACTTAGAAATCTTACTTGCATTGAAGTTTTCACTCTTTGCTCATTCACTATGTTGTTGCTTCCGTGTAAAAAACTGAAATATTTTGAAAAGTTTAGAGGCACACAGAAGAGTTTTACCCTGAATAAACAAAATTGGAAATTTATTTCCATCTCAACCAAGAAGACCTGATTATTTTTTATAATAGATGAGAGCAGGGGGAACACTACTTCTTTTATCAATTATTTCAATAGATTATAATATGAGTGAGTTATAAACAATGATTTTCAAACAGTAAGACTAATCCACCCCCATTCCTCACCTTCCAAACGTACTGAAATCTGCTTTTCAGTTAAATTCAGATGTGTGTTGAGCTTCAAAGCAGCCAACTTGGTAGGGCAGGCTCCTAGATGAAGGATGTTGCCTTTAAACATTTTTATAGCTTTTTTTTTTTTTGGAATTGTCTTTAAAGACAGTTCACCAGACACACAGGAAAATGTGGCTCGTTATTTTAAGGTCACAAGGTACTTCGCCTACTCTGTCTTCTTCCCTTCCCCATTGTTTTAATCCACTTGCCTTCATCCTCAGTCTTTCCTCTGCTGATACTAGTGCCAGAAATCTGTGAGGTTGAGAGGAAGGCCTGGGGAGCCAGAGTGTAGCTGGGAAGGGGGCAGGGAGAGCTTCATGCAGAGCTCAAGAGGTAGCAGACTGCAATGTAAGTTTTTTTGTGTAACCCAGTCTATTTCACACACTATTAAATAACAATATTTGATAATTTGCTAAGTGTCAAAAAACCATGATGTTAAAATAAATCCCTATTGAGAACTGTCTATAACTTCATCTAAGCTTTCTTTTTGTTCCCAATGTAAATATTATTTTAAATAAAAGGTATACTTAGTCAAACAGACTTTTAGATTTACTATTTTTTGATGGGGGAAGTTGGGGCATTGGAGGAGAAACTAGAAGAAGTTTCCCCTGTACTGATTTTTTTTTCCAAAGAAGGTCTCAGTTTAGAGGCTTTCTTAGAATAGCTCTGTAATTCAAAGCTTTTCAACTCTGGCAATTAAAGTTTACTATTTAGGTACATGGATAAATGAAGAAAATATTATTGATATTGGCATCATATAAAATATTTATACCATAGAATATAGGTTGCAAAGTGTTTTTGAATACTGGAGTTATTAAATGTAAGTACAGTTCACAAACCCTCTGCTCTTTTCAATTACTGAAGTTACAGAAGATCTGGCCTGTCAGATTCTTTCAGAGGTTCCATTCAGAAGAAAATAATTAAATATTTCTAACTACTACATATATTTTTTTCTTCATTTGACCAATTAAGGTTACTTTTCAATGAAATATGTCTGTAAGAGTAATTTAAGAGTAATCAAAGGAAATGCAAAAAGTCCGACTTTAGATTATAATCTGATATAGGAAAGTTTTTTTTTCCTTATGGGACAGTCTTCCTCTATTTAACAAAACTGCCATTTGGCTTCCTCCTATGGTTTATCCCCTTGCTATAATCAGAATAAAAAGTTCTAAATTCTAAATCTATGCTGTCCAGTTTGTAGCCACTATCCACATGCTGCTATTGAGTACTTGAAAGGTGGCCAGTCTGAATTGAGATTGGCTGTAAGTGTAAAATACACATTGAATCTTAAAGACTTAGAATGAAAAACAATATATAAAGTATCTCAATAGTTTTAAATTTATTAGATGTTGAAATAATATTTTGGATATATTAAGTTAATGAAATATATTAAAACAAATTTCACCTGTTTCTTTTTACTTTTTTAATGTAGGTATTAGAAAATTAAAAATTTACACATTTGGCTCACATTTGTAGCTCATGTTATATTTCTATCGGACAGCACTGTTCTAAATTATCAGGGCAGTATTTCCTCTTACAGGGTCAAGATCAAAGAGCTTCATTCCTAAATAGACATGTTTGAATGAGTTACAGTATATTTATGCATTAAAATATCTTTAATTCAAAACATTTTTAAAGCACTATCTATGTAATCACTAGCTCTCTCTGGAAGAGTAGGTAGATATGTCCCCCATTTTCCAAGTGCATCTCCACAGAGCTTAAAATGACTGACAATTGTACCAGCTGTACAGGTGCTCTAAGTCTGTACCAGACTCAGTTATCCCTTCACTTTTACTTTTTTTTAGTATACATTCTTAGAGAAGCAATGGTCATTTTATTTAAAAAAATTCTGCCTAGAAATAAATAAATCATTGAACCTAGAAAAAAGGCTAGCAAATGGGAACCTAAATGATGAGTCTCAACAGATGTTCCCTCAACCACAGTAAAAGAGAAGACAGAATCAATTGCTGAGATGTCAAAAGTAAAACAGAAAAGCTATCAAAATTCTTACGAATTCCAAAGATCCACAAAAAAGAACTCTTTTTGAATTACATTTACAGAAGGGCAAGTTTTGTACTTGTTTGGTTTTTTCCAAGTGGTGTAACCATCTATCTATCTATCTATCTATCTATCTATCTATCTATCTATCTATCTAACTATCCATCCATCCATCCATCATCAAAATATCCCAAGAGGAACAGAAACCTGGCCTGTCTTTGAATAAGCTTCAAAAAGCTGAACTTGGATTACAATAGTGGTGCTAGGGAGGAAGAACATAATTTTTGACATTTCTGCTTCTCAACAGAAATCCTAGAGAATGTTCAAAGGGCTCTTGAGCAACAAGAGTTGTCCCACAACTACTATGCCTCCTCATTTAAAACAAAATAATAATGAGTAATTTTATTGAATCACTTCCACATTAACCAAAGACTTTTAGTCTAGATTTATATATGGTTCCCTTTTATTAGTGTTCTTTTTTTTAAAGTGAGATATAATTAACATATCATAAAATTCATTTAAAGTGTACAATTATATGATTCTAAAAAATATTCAGAGTTGTGCAAACACCCCTTCAATTAATTTTACAACATTTTCATCAGCCGCAAATAAACACTGTACCTTTAGTTATCACCCCCTCAACTCTCTCCCATCCCATCCCTAGGCAACCAATAATCTACTTTCTGTCTCTATGGATTTGTCTATTCTGAATATTTCACATAAATAGAATCATAAAATATGTAGCCTTTTTGAATGGTTTCTTTCACTCAGCATGTTTTCAAGGTTTATCCATATTGTTGCATATATAAGTACTACACTTTTTTTTTTTAAAGCTTACTAAGTGCCTGGCCATTTTATTTGTTTATTTATTTTAATTTATTTTATTTATGGCTGCATTGGGTCTTCATTGCTGTGTGTGGGCTTCCTCTAGTTGCAGTGAGTAGCCACTCTTCGTTGCAGTGTGCGGGCTTCTCATTGTGGTGGCTTCTCTTGTTGCGGAGCACGGGCTCTAGGTGCATGGGCTTCAGTAGTTGTGGCATGTGGGCTCAGTAGTTGTGGCTCAGGGGCTCCAGAGCTCAGGCTCAGTAGTTGTGGCGCACGGGCTTAGTAGTTGTGGCTCAGGGGCTCCAGAGCTCAGGCTCAGTAGTTGTGGTGCACAGGCTTAGTTGCCCCGTGGCACGTGGGATCTTCCTGGACCAGTGATCGAACCCGTGTCCCCTGCATTGGCAAGCAGATTCTTAACCACCGCGCCACCAGGGAAGCCCCTACACTTCTTTTTATGGCTGAATAGTGTTCCATTGTGTATATTTATACACCACATTTTATTTATCCATTCATCAGTTGATGGATATTTGGGTTGTATCCACTTTTAGACTATTATGAATAATGCTGCTAAGAACATTTGTATACAAGTTTTTGTGTGAATGTATGTTTTCAACTCTCCCGGGTACATATACCTAGGAGTGGAACTGTTTGGTCACATGGTAACTCTATGTTTACCATTTTAAGACACTTTCAAACTGCTTTCCAAAGCGACTCTCATGCCTTCTCAATTTGGCTTAGTGTAACCCACCCAAACTAATTCAATTCAATAAGCATTCACTGTGAGTTTATGTGTCAAGTGGTCCACTTGGCAGAGAGGATGCAGATGACTAAGACATAATCCCTGTCTGCAGGGAGCTTATAGCCTGGTGAAAGACCTCATAGTTTAGTAGAAATGAGTGAGAAGTTCTTCCTACCACCTGGAGCCTACCTTAAAGAGAGAAGAAAATACTGTGGCCCAATAGTACCAGACGAGGACAAGATGCTCAAATGACTGCAATACTTTACAATAACAATAGCATTCAGGGAATGTTTAATAAAGGGGTTTTTGTTGTTTTCATTGCTGCTACTGTGGCTTTTTTTTACCTTCAGATGAGGTCACAACTGAACTCATTAGTTGTACTAAAATTTATCTACATCTAGTGACACTTTAGAAGTCTATGGGAAATAAGTAGTCATGATCCAATTTTCATTATATAGTTATCTTAATCACAAAATCATTATCAAAGTATGAAATCAGCCTGACACATAGGACTCTTTGAGATAATTCCAATAGCCAAGAAGAAAGAATTCAATTTGGCAAGCTAAAATTCTCTAAGCCTCTTGTAGAAGCAGAAGAGATGCCTGGGGAAAAGAATGAAGAGTAGACAAAAAGGTAAAAGAATTAAGCGAAAATGATGTCACAAAATGCAAAGGAAGACAAAGTTTCAAGAAGGTAGTGGTTACTAATTTTAAACCCTACACAGAAGTTTTACTGGAATAAAACCTAAGAGTCCACTAACTTTAGTAATTAAGATAGCAATCCCACTACTGGGCATATAACCTGAGAAAACCATAATTCAAAAAGTCATGTACCGGGCTTCCCTGGTGGCGCCGTAGTTGGGAGTCCGCCTGCCGATGCAGGGGACACGGGTTCGTGCCCCGGTCCGGGAAGATCCCACATGCCGCGGAGCGGCTGGGCCCGTGAGCCATGGCCGCTGAGGCTGTGCGTCCGGAGCCTGTGCTCCGCAACGGGAGAGGCCACAGCAGTGAGAGGCCCGGGTACCAAAAAAAAAAAAAAAAAAAAAAAAAAAAAAGTCATGTACCACAGTGTTCATTGCAGCACTACTTACAATAGCCAGGACATGGAAGCAACCTAAGTGTCCATCAACAGATGAATGGATATGGAAGATGTGGCACATATATACAATGGAATATTACTCAGACATAAAGACAAATGAAATTGAGTTATTTGTAGTGAGGTGGATGGACCCAGAGTCTGTCATACGGAGTGAAGTAAGTCAGAAAGAGAAAAACAAATACCGTATACTAACACATATATATGGAATCTAAAAAAAAAAAAAAAAGGTTCTGAAGAACCTAGGGGCAGGATAGGAATAAATACGCAGATGTAGAGAATGGACTTGAGGACACAGGGAGGGGGAAGGGTAAGCTGGGACAAAGTGAGAGAGTGGCACGGACATACATACACTACCAAATGTAAAATAGATAGCTAGTGGGAAGCAGCTGCATAGCACAGGGAGATCAGCTCGGTGCTTTGTGTCCACCTAGAGGGGTGGGATAGGGAGGGTGGGAGGGAGACACAAGAGGGAAGAGATACGGGGATGTATGTATACATATAGCTGATTCACTTTGTTATACAGCAAAAACTAACACAACATTGTAAAGCAATTATACTCCAATAAAGATGTTTAAAAAAAAAGATAGCATTGGTTACGTTAACAAAAGCAATTTCAGTGGAGTAGAGGGAGTAGTGTTTGGAAAAAAACTTGGGGTATGAAGTAAACTAGTCTTTTAAGAACTTCAAATGTGAAAATAATGGGGGGAAGATGAATGTGTTTCTGCATTGAGAGGATGAAATCAATGGAGGACAGGCTAAAGCCATAGGAGGAAGGGGATGAAAGACAGAAAATAAAGGAAGATTCATAAGGAATCTGGACTGGATATGATGAGCACCAGTGTAGGAACTAGTCTTGAATAGAGAGGGGACTTCTAGAAAGACTTAGAAACTATGCTTCTAAGACATGCTTCTGAGAGGGAAGAATGGGTACTGATGCAGATGTTTGCATGCAGGTAGTGGTACAAGTGAAAGGAATATAGTAACTACTACTTTATTTATATAGTATTTTATACACTAATGTAATTTCACACATATTAGATGAGAGTCTCATAATACCCTGGAAATAGGCTCAGGGAGACTGAATGAGTTGCCCAAAGTCCTTCAGCTAGTGAGCTGCATGGGTGCTTCTTCAAACTCAAAGTCCCATGCCTTTCCCATTATGCTGTATTCCTCAATCATTATGTACAAGCAGAAGAGAAAGGTGGTGAAGGAAAGATCCACAGGAAGTGTATGACTAGCTTGGGTTATATGAAGGGGGATTATTTCTTCTAGTAAGTGAGGAAAATCTTTGCAGACAGCTGGTTCAATGAGGAAAGTTAAAGAAATGACTAATTATACTTATATGGTGGATGCTTTTAGCACCATGGATGAAACAGGGATAATGTCAGATGACAGGACAAAGGGTCTGACCCGTGTGGCAGTCAAAATCCCAGCGATTGGGCTTCCCTGGTGGCACATTGGTTGAGAGTCTGCCTGCCAAAGCAGGGGACGCGGGTTCGTGCCCCGGTCCGGGAAGATCCCACATGCCACGGAGCGGCTGAGCCCCTGAGCCATGGCCACTGAGCCTGCGCGTCCGGAGCCTGTGCTCCGCAACGGGAGAGGCCACAACAGTGAGAGGCCCACGTATCGCAAAAAAAAAAAAAAAAAAAAAAAAAAAAAAAAAAATTCCAGCGTTACTGAGGTGCCATGTGTTAGTGCTAAATCTCCTCTCCAGTCTTTATTTGGAAATGTCCTGTTTACATTTCTGAGGCTGTGACCACATAATGTCAAAACATTGGCTTGGTATGGAATTTCAGACAATCAATCCAATATACTCTTCAAAAAATTCTTTTCATCAGGTCATACCTTAATACTTACTGAGAAGATAATTAAGAGATATGGCTTGTTGAGTTTATTGTTTAGGGAGGGGGATGGCAGTGCACAGTGAGGTCATGAAATTTCTTAGGAATCAAAAGTCTGACAAATCAGAGTATGTGAGAAGGAAAACCTGTCCTGGAAATCTAATCTGTGCTCAATAAAAAGACACTGGATCACAGAAACTTTGAATGTTTATTTTATGGAGGCCTTTTATCATTTTTTTGGGCTGACGTGGGGGCACCTTAGAGATAATACAGTGGTGAGTGGTTTTGTAAGAAGCTTGCTTATCTATTACCTGACACTTCTTTCAATTAGCTGTTTCTTAGGGTCTCTTATGGATACCTCTTACGGTCTAACTGGCTACCTCAAGTGTGCCACAGAAAAAGGAAACAAGGCAACTGGACTTTTACAGCTTCACCAGACCCCCTTCTCTGACTTTGATATTTCTGGCAGAAAAAGGAACTGAGCCAAGGAACATCTTCAAGGCTAGAGGCCACCAGGGAGGTAGGGCCAATTGGTAGTAAATGTCCATTTGGCCTTCTGAAAACCACCATGAGCAAGGGACAGAGCTTATGTGGCTTATAAAGGCAAGAGCTCTGGTACTCTGCAGGGATTTAGGCTTCATCCATCCATCTACTGTTTGGCACTTCTGTTATTTCCTCCCAAGGGATGCCTGCTTTTCTCTGTAGGCTACATGGGAAGTTAGAGAGGCTGGAAAAGCAATTTTCTCTTCCTCTCCTTCTTAACCATTTCCCCTAATCCTGAGACACAAGGTCCCTGCTTTGTCCTTGGCTGGGGCGGGGATGGAGTGGTAATGGTTGGCCTCTAAGGTAGCCCTCCCTCACTCCAGTAAACAGAGGGAAAGTTCATTTTAACAAGAAGCTGTTTAAAGATTGAGAGAGGCTTTTAAAAATGAACTATGGTTTCCTTTGATAAAAAAAAATTCAGGTTGAGCTTATGGACTGTATCAAATATTTTCACCTTCAGCGTTGGTGGTATAGTGATGAGCATAGCTGCCTTCCAAATATTTTCACTGTCATGTCATTCGAGACTTCCTCTAATAAGGGTGAGTTTATCTGTTGAAAGTGACAACACAGAAATATTTCAGTTTGGCTAGTAGCAGTTCTTTCTTGACCCTATGCCAAATACAATTCTAATCAATTAAGTTTGCTTTCTTCCATGGTATTACTATGTTGTTATCATGGTAAGAATACCATTTTACAAAAAGATTTTGAAATAAAACAAGTTAATTTTGAAAATCTCATTTTAGTTTTTATATTTTTCTTGTGAAATGCTCATCTAGTGTGTCTAAGCCTCTTTTAGGTAGGAGACCACTCAAATCCTTCTGACTCATGCTTCTTCCAAACTCTCTTCTATATTAGACTCTCCAATGGGTGTTATTTTCCCTCCCATGACACAGCTTCTCCTTATGTGTAATCACTCTGACCTCGAGGAGGATAAAGTGACCAGGCAGAACAGCCTTGTTTACTGACTAGGTTACTCATACACAGGTTATTCCTATGCCCCTTAAGGTTATACAGTCAGGTTTCAGAGCAGCAATTCATTACAATATGTTATGAGAGAAGATATTGAGGCAGCAAAGTATAATCTATTATCTTCTAAATATAAGCAGTAAGCATTAAGCTTTTGTTATTACAAAGTTATAATGAATAAATATTTTTAATAGTTTTTAAAATCATATTTTGTTTTCTTTTTTTAGTATGAAAACATATTCTGCATTGTGCTTTCTTGATTAAAACACAAGGTTTCTAGTTGTAGTAATGGAGGCAGTTTGGTTTACTTAAAAAAACTAAAACGAGGTAGTGCAATGTCAACCTGGAAAATGCAGGTGGTGGTGAGAGTGCAGGAAAACAAGCACTCTTGCACACTGCTAAGCACGCCACCTTTCTGAGAGCCTTTTGTGTCAAAAGCCTTGGACCCTGCATACTCTTTGACTCAATCCTATGAGTTAAGCACTACTACTTCATTTTATAGATGAAACTGAAATTCAGAGACTAAGTAAGTTCCCAAGGTCATATGACAAGTTAGTAGTGGAGCTGTGATTCAAACTCAGTTACCTTAGTCAAAGCTTACACTTAAACCCACCCCTTAAACTTCATTCAATAACATGGCGTTTGTATTCAGAAAGTATTCCTATAAAAAAATAATATGCAGCAATTTAACATGTTGTTGTACATGAATATATAATGACACGAACAAATGTTTGCAAAACTATAAATAGCAAAAGTAAGTTTAAGAAAAGTATATTAATTTTATTAAAAATACATAAGTATATAATGAAAAATAGATATGTGTGACAAGACATATAGATGCACATCTAGAGACTAGTGTGATCAGAAGTAATTTATTTTCTTCATTTTGTTTATCTGTCTTTCCTCACTTTTCTACCTTTGTATTAAAACCGGTTTTTTTAAAGATGTTTAATCTCAGTTCTCAAACTATGAATCTGCAATTTAAAGACACAACCTGCTTTTATTTAAAAAGATACTCTCGGGCTTCCCTGGTGGCGCAGTGGTTGAGAGTCCACCTGCCGATACAGGGGACATGGGTTCGTGCCCCAGTCCAGGAAGATCCCACATGCCGTGGAGCGGCTGGGCCCGTGAGCCATGGCCGCTGAGCCTGTGCGTCCGAAGCCTGTGCTCCACAAAGGGAGAGGCCACAGCAGTGAGAGGCCCGTGTACCACAAAAATAAATAAATAAAATAAAATAAAAATAAAAAAAAATAAAAAGGTACTCTCTCGTAGTCCATCTTGATTTCTTCTTACTTCAAGCCTAAACATTCTAATTTATTAAGGTTGTTTATGCTGGAATCATATAGCTAAAGGAAAGAACAACAGAGAAATTGGGCATGGGGACAGCAAGAACCCCTGGAGCTTCTATTATCTTCTATCTTCTTTCATCTCTAGTGTGAACAGCATTACTCCACGCTCTAATCCTCTCACCCTGCCTGAATTCTACACATTAACACAAACCAAGAATATGGTCCAAATCAGGGACTCCCATTAGTGAAAAAGAGTATAAAGAACTCATGTTTATTTACTGATAAAGATAAGGATGGGAAAAACAAAGACTTGCTAACTTTCCCATGTTGATGTTCATTAGTAAGACTATTCAGCATGTTTGTTCAGTCTGCAGCTTCTTTCCACGACTTACAAGGTGTTATTTTAACAGGAATGAAACTCACTGAGCAATGTGACTGACTGAGGAAGAGCCGGTTCATGCAGATAGTAGCCTCCAGGTCTATCCTAGCAGAGAGAATATTCTTGTCCGATTTGTTGAAAAGCTCTGAGAGGAAGGAAGAGACATTAGTCAAGAATTTCCCTCAGATAACACGTTTTAGTTTAAAGAAATCCTGCTCAATTATGTTCCCCAAATATCATATATGAGTAATTTAGAATGGAAGTTGAGAACCTTGCTTTTTTCAAGAAATTTTCAAATTTTTTTTCTGCCGAACTTCACATTGTTACAATGCAAATGCATATATTTAACGAATAGGCAATTTTCCTCCTACTTCCTTTCTGGGTAAAGACTGGTTCCGTTCTAGTTCAATGACTACAGAGTTGTCTTAACTATCATATGTCCTTTCTACAAGTTAAAGTACTAACTGTATATATGACTTTATTTGAATTTTTATTGCATGTCTAAGTATTATATGTACATCACAGATAATTTTGAGAACATATCAGAAAGTCCAACGAAGATTAAAGATCCACAATCCCACTACTCAGAAAAAAAGACCCTAATATTAATAGTATATACTCTTCTTGAACTTATTGCACATTAGCACATTAAGGGTTCTGAGCAGTCAAGAAGAAAGAAAACAATTTACCTTTGTTTCAAATAATGTTTCCCAAACTCCTTTGACTGAATCCTTTGGTGGTATAACACCTATTAAAAATCTGAGGAGCTCAGGATCTGAAGAGCACACTTTATGAATGCCACCTAAATGAATTTATCACTGTGCAAGATCTTCAGCCATACTAGTAATTCCGAATTAATCAAACTCAACAATGTTCACCCCTCTACCTAAACTCACACAGAACTAAAGTTGAATAATTTAATATTTACTTCAAGAAAGCAACATGCATGGGTATTTTTATCGTATATAAATTGTATCTCAATAAAGCCTTTTTAAAAAGAAACTAATATGCTTGTGTTTCATGAATACTGAGAAGAAGAAGAACTTGATGAACATGAGATCAGAGCGAAGGACAGTTTTAAGGAATATTTTTTGCTGGCCAAGGTGACTCATTCCTGCCCAAAAGAGAGGGCAGGACATTAGTTACCATAATGTCTCCCAGATTCCTATAACACAATTCTACTTCTTCCACCTTTTCCTTTCAAATGTTCTAGCAATGCTTATAATCTACTTAAGTCCTCCTACAGTACTAAAGAGTGAATGTATACTCCAGGGTGGAAATGAACAGCAGTAGCCATAGTCCAAAAGAGCCGGCCATAAGTACAACATTTCTTTTAAGTTTCATGTTTTTCCTAGCAAATATTTACATGTGAGAAAGTATTTTAAAAATGCAAAGATTAAAAGTCTTAATTCAAAATCTTTAGGAATAACTGATATATAAAAATGTTATATATTTACATGTGACTTTATATGTCTTAAAACACATCAAATATACCCTATTTGAGAAGTAAAGCTCAAAACTAAATATCTCCCTTCTATTCTTACTTTTTCTAGAAGCAAAAATTGGCAAGGTTGATAAGTACTAATTCAGAATCATACTCCATACACCCCTCCTAGGCTTGACATATGAAAAGACGATCTCATGTGCTGCCATAGATGTATTATACCAACTAAGTGAGTAACAATGGCCACTTTTAGTTTGTTTATCTCCTGGTTCTTTGAGACATTTTATCACCCACGCAAAACAAATACAAATATATATATAAATATATATATACAAATACAAATATAAATATAAAAGGAGACAATACTTTTTATAAGAAACTATTTATTAAACTATTATACTATTTAAAATTTCACACTTCAAAGAGGCCACAAAAATTGTAACATTCAAAAATTTTAGGTAAAACTCTTCAAGGGTAAGCTATTATTTTTCAGCTGGCATGTATGAAGTTTAGCAGCAAAAGGATATTTCTATAGAGACTTGTAGTTGGTTCAGACTCAGTTTCTGCTCGTGCTATGTAGAGCATCCATGATGGTTTTATTATACTCTGCAATCTGCTTGGTCACATTCTTCATAATTGGCCGGTAATCACTCTCTTGACTCTTGGTTGCTATGACTAATTACATGAGTTAAGGGGAAACAGTATCAAAACAAATATTAATCTAATTTTGTGACTCAGAAAGGACCCAAATTGTACTAGTATTTTTCTTATTGAAAACTGAAGATGGCACAAAAAAGCACAATTAGAATAGTTATTAAAAAAAACAGATTAAGCATCAATTGAAACCTAAAAGGCCAGGCAAAACTTGTTTCAAAAAAGTTCACCTATGGTATAAAATCTTTTTTAGAGTTAACATGTTATTCATCTCAATCTTAATCTGGTTGTAGAACTCAATGTTCAGAAGAACTATGTCCTTTAGAGTACCACACAGGATTTCAGGCAAGTCTCTAGACTTCACTCTGTTTCAAAATCACCTACTTTATGTTGCACAAAACCAGAATTCTGGACTTTATCATACTGTGAATGGGAATCTTCTGCTTTTAAAATAAGTTGCACAACCACTGGGAATAAAGCCCTTAAAGCATCTCATCTGGAGGTAAGCTGGGGTCCATGCTGCCCTGAGCTGATGTTCAGTAGTGTCCTAGAGGAGAACCTATGCAACCAGTGAGTCAGGATCTAGTTCTCTAAGCAGAGATGTCCGTAAATAGGTCAAAACGGGACTAGGAAACAACCTTTGGGGAAATGTTTCTTACAACTTCACAATACTTGTCCTCAGCAGCTGCTTCCTTCTTTGTCCATACAAAAAGACAAGCAAGAATACTGAATATAAGAACTATCTTGATAGAAATAAGATGGGACATAAGTACTATCTTGGTAGATGAAGCTGAATTGGCTGAAACACAGATGAGCTTGAAGGTCAAATTTCTCATGACACTACTTGGTTTATCTCTCCCTTTGCTGCCCAGATATCCAAGGTACAGCATTATAAATAACAACAAATGACTATACATACATACATACATGCATACATACTATACATATATATGGTTATATGTAATTCTCCCAACAACTCTATGAGAAGGAAGTATTAACTGTATTTGAGATGACAAAAATTGAGGTTTAAACAATTAAGTAAACTGTCCAAAGTCCATAACCTATAAGTAGTAGAGTCAATATTTAAAATTAGATCTCCTGACTCTAAAACCTGTGCACTTAATCACTATGCCGCACTATGGCTTTGTACAGTCTGCTTTCTATTAGTTTGGTGTATACACACACACACACACACACACACACACACAATCACAGAATGGAAACTAAGTCTTATTCATTTATTTCCCACATAGTTTAGCCAGTGTTTTGTACATATTAGGTATTTGATGTTGAACTGAATTTCATTTCAGTCTTTAAAGAAATTCCTAAAAAAAATCACTCAGTCAAGCTCATTCGCAGTTTTTTAAAGGATACATTCTTTCATCACAAAATTATTTTGCTCATGGTGTTGCCACTTCCTCTCCAAATTTGTAAGCTAAAAACACAAAAGAAAAATGTTAACCAGTGCCCATATTCAAAACAATTATACACCCCTTTGAGACGATAAGAAAAAAAACACCCCCAATTTTAAATCTTTTCAACTCCCTGCATTTTATTGAGATAAGGCCATGATAGACAAAAAAGAAATTAAAAAAATTAAATAACAGTAATACAATAATAAATACAATGCTGAATTTGACAACAGGTTTACTCTGTTTACTTTAATTGGAAATTATTTATTATATCAATGAACATAACAACCGAAAGACAATTTATGATTTTTCCCTTTCCGAAAAGAACTTAAAAAAGAAGAATGGGACATGATAGGAATCTCTCCTTGAAACCTGAAGGTCCAATGCCACAAAAGTACTATATATTCTAATACTGCAAAGGTTCAGCTATATAGGAGAAACTTCCTTATTTCCAGGGCTAAATTTCCTGTCTAATTCCACAGGCTGTGATAAGAGCAGAGCTGCAGTGTGAAGATTATAAGAGGGCTGGTAAAAAGCTGGCACTGTTACAATAATTTCTGCATCAACAGGAAGCTAATGTGGATATTATATTGATGGTTGCTTCCTCCAAAGACAATTTTACTGTTATAGAATTAAATTGTTTTTCTGATTTAATTAACCTTGTAACTCTGGGTTATGGTCTTTCTTTTTTAAGATGCACATAGTTTTTTTCCTAAACAAAGGACAGTCTGAAAAATGAAACATTAAAATAATGTTCTGCCAGGACATTTCCAAGAAGTAATAATCATTTTAAAAAATCTGATAATTGAAACAGCTATTAATATTTCTTTCTAATCTTATGTTAAAATTATTTTCAGGGCATAAGTTCAGTCTTAATGTAGCATCCATCCCATTGTTTCCTCCAAAGAGATAAATCTAGATATTAGGATGAATCATAACTAATTAATTATATGAATTGTATGTGCTGTGACTTAATGCTACTAAATCAGATCTAGAACCTTGAAGTAAGTTAAGATGGGCTTAAGGAAGCAGTCAGCAGTTTTTGACAATAAATCTCTAATAACCTTTTGCAAAGTCAAGTACCAAATTTTTCCTCTTTGTTTCATACAAAGGGGTGGCCTTATAATGCAGCAGACCCCTTAAGTGCTACATGAATAATGATATAAAAGCAACACTGTATCAGATGGTCAAATTCCTTCTATATTATACATCTATTTCAGTTACTTGCCTTTAAAGCTCCAAAGATGTCATGAAGCACACATCTGTCTTTTTTTCCCTACAACTTATTTTAAAAGTCTGTTATGAGTTCTTTATATGTTTTGGATATTAACCCCTTATGAGACATATGACTTGCAAATATTTACTCCCATCCTGCTTTTTCATTTTGTTGTTTCATTTGCTGTGTAGAAACTTTTTAGTTTGATGTGGACCCACTTATTTATTTTTTGCCTCTGTTGTTTGTGCTTTTCGTGTTATAATAAAAAACTTGTTGCCAAGACTAATGTCAAGGAGCTTTTCCCCTATGTTTTCTAGGAGTTTTACAGTTGTTCCAATATAAATGTGTTTAAATGATTTCAAATCAATAACCACTCAAAAAAAAAAAAGGTCTATTGTATAAATTACAGATCTCAAAAGCCAGTTTTTGAGTAAATAACTGCAAAAGATAGGGAGACCAGGATGTGATTCAAACAGTTGGGATTCACAAAAGGCAACAAATAATACAGAGAAGCATTGTAAATTGTGGTTTATGTTACAAATTCCTGTACGTGGGGTTACAAATAAGATTAGCACTTAACGTGGGAATAAATGAGGTAGCCACTGACTGGCTCTAAGAAATTGTGTTTGTCAAATGTTTTCCTCTTTAAATCATCCATTCAGTGGAAGAGGAGGGCCAAAAATCCATATGAAATATCAGTATTTTTTCCTATGAACCATAAGACAGTGGCCTCATAAACTTTTTCTTATGTTTCTTCTCCAGTATCCAGTCCCACTCTAAACAGACTAGGATAATTTTGCTATTCACAAGTCTAGATCCAGGCCTGTATATTACAAAGTAGAGACAGAGTAACTGACGAATAAATTTGAAATATGTAAATTAGTGACTTCTAAGCTTTTAGCAGTTGTGGCAAACTTTTTTTTTTTTTTTTTTTTTTTTTTTTTTTTTTGTGGTATGCGGGCCTCTCACTGTTGTGGCCTCTCCCGTTGCGGAGCACAGGCTCCGGACGCGCAGGCTCAGCAGCCATGGCTCACGGGCCCAGCCGCTCCGCGGCATATGGGATCCTCCCAGACCGGGGCACGAACCCGCATCCCCTGCATCGGCAGGCGGACTCTCAACCACTGCGCCACCAGGGAGGCCCTGGCAAACTTTGATGAGAGTCAAAGTTTGATGAGAGTCCACTCCTTTCAAGAAGAATATAAGGTTTATCTTTTTCTAAAATGGTACATCCACACAATGAAACAGCTGATGCCATAAAAATGTCATCAAAAAAAGCTCTTGAAAACACTTAAGAAAACAATTGCTTAAAGAGCATATGCATAGAATGATTTCATTATTTGTAAAAAACAATATAATTAAGGGTGTATAACTGCAAAGGAAAAAAAATTTACAAGGATATTATACCAAAATGTTAATGATGGTTATCTATTATCATCGTGTTACTACACGAAGAAAAAATTTAATGCATTTAGCATTAATAAATCATAGTTGCAAATTGCTAACGTAGATAATTAGATGTGAGAATGACCAACCTTTATCAGACCATAATTACTGATTTTGTATATGACACGCATGCTTCATTTAATCCTCCAACAAATACTTATTGAACACCTATTACGTGCTAACCACTAGCACAGTGCTGGGGAGAAAGTGAGGGAAAGAGACATCATTTCTGCCCTTAGAAAGAGCTCTCGATGTAGAAGACCTTGGATCTTGTTCAGGTAATTATCAACAGGATGAGTGATAAGAAAAGGGGGCTTGTCTATGCATCCTGTGTAATAATCAGAGATGTAAATAAAGAAATTCAAGAACAGTACTGCTCTTTATAGCATTATTTGAATAGTTTGAAACTGAGAAATAACCTAAATGTCCAACAATTTGGAATTGACTCAGTAAATTATGCTATATCCATATAGTCAAATATTATATAGAATCATATTTAAAAAAAATCTACTGACAAGGGAAAGTATTTATGCTGTATAGTTAATAATGAAAAACAAGTTTCCAAAGAATAGGTACAATATGGTACCATTTCTATAAATATACAGAAATAAATGTGTACGTATGTACACGTATAAACTAAGTGTACACATAACATAGATATATAGACTAGAAATATCTGTCTTCATATACACAGAATCATCCCCTGGGTGGTGCGATGTTAGTCATTACAGCTCAGTTTTGTTATCTGCAGCATTTATGTATTAGCAAAGTTTCTGCATTAAAAACACTTTACTTTTGAGATTTTTAAAAGCCATTACTATAATGGCTGTGCCCAGAACAGTGCCTAGCATAGAGTTGGCCTTCAATATAGGTTTATAGAAGTCAGGAAAGCAGGAGTAAATTCATTCTGAGTGGAGACTATACAGAATCTAGTTATCTTCAAAGCCAGAAAATCTGGAAGGTAAATAAAGCAGCTGAAAAAAAAAAAAAAAGAATGGATTGCTTTGGGAGTGAAAATATAGATCAAGAGAACAGGCCAGATAGCCTAAAAACAGAAATGAATTTCAGTCTTTTTTTTTCTTTTTACCTGAGAATGTGTCTCGTTTTCTTGCAATTGTGTTTTTAGTGTCTCATATTCTGTGTTTAGTTTCTGAATTATTTTTTTAAAGGCATTTCTGCGGGTTGATAATACTGTTCTCTCCTGATGCAATTTCTAGATAGATCCAAACAGAAGTAAATAACAGGCTTTAGCAGATACCTAGTAAACCAATATAAACAGCATTTGACTTAAACAATTTCAATAATATTCTGATAAAATTCTACCAAGGCTATAATTACTCTAAAACCTGTTTGTAAAAATATCCTTTTAATTATAAGCTAAATTAATATTAACTATATTAATAATAACTTGTTAGGGCTGTCATATGTGTTTGTACTCCACCAGATTTACTTTATTTTTAAATTTTTTTGTAAATTTATTTATTTAATTTATTTATTTTTGGCTGCATTGGGTCTTCATTGCTGTGCGCAGGCTTTCTCTAGTTGCAGAAAGCGGGGGCTACTCTTCATTGAGGTGCACGGGCTTCTCACTGCGGTGGCTTCTCTTGTTGCAGAGCACGGGGGCTCTAGGCGCGCGGGCTTCAGTAGTGGTGGATCAAGGGCTCTAGAGCTCAGGCTCAGTAGTTGTGGTGCACGGGCTTAGCTGCTCCGTGGCATGTGGGATCTTCTCCGATCAGGGCTCAAACCTGTGTCCCCTGTATTGGCAGGCGGATTCTTAACCACTGCACCACCAGGGAAGCCCCAGATTTACTTTAAATTAATGTAAATGGCAATGAAAAGCCACTAAGAAGTCTTAAGTAGAGAAATATAGTAATCAAATTTGCATTTAACAAAGTTTATATTTGAAGTACCCTATCATTCGCTTTTCAATGTTTGTCTTTTGTTTTGAAACTTAAATCACTCTAAATTCCGACTATATATGTAAACTTCTTTATTTTTTCTTAGATTATATATCAAATAGTCAACTGAAAATAATAAATTTTATAAATTAAAAAAATACATATATTATTAAATTTAATCAAGAAAAAGCCAACTTGAATTACAATTTCATAGAACTGTTACCATTTACCTTTTTCTTTTCTTCACCTGATGATTTTAAAGCTGGCAAATCATTATATGTTTCCAGATCAGTTATCATTTGCTTAATTTTGCTTTTTAGAGACTGTTGTTCCTCAGTCATTTTACTTTCCAGTAGCTCCATTTTTTGTAGATCCAACTGTAGACGCTGACTATCTGAAATGCAGGAAGATTCAAGGCCATTAGTCGAAATTTTATTCCTTACACAAAAGGAAATGCAATCATTAAAAATCATGTTTTACAAGAGTATCTGCACAAGAAACATGCATTCACTGCAACCAGTGAGACAATACAAAGATAAATTTTTCAAAAATTACTTACCCCCAGGTAACCAACATAACCCGATGTATATTAATCACATGTCTCCATTCTCATACAAACATGTAAGAACACACACAGTTCTTTTTCTTACTTAATAATATATGAGATAAAGATTCATCATTTTTAATATGTGCATGACATATACACACAGTTTTGTGGGGAAAAAAGCAAGTTATGAAACGTTATGAGCAAAATTTTATAAGTACATATACAGTCAGTTCTCATTATTTGTGGTAGTTATATTCTGTAAAGTCATTGTAAACACTGAGTTAGCAAATACTGAACTCCTATGGGAAATACAGGATTAGGTTTCTGTGAGTCTCTGGTCACGATACTTTTATCAACTTTGATGATACTTTTATCATCAAACTAATACATAACCTTGTTTTATGTATGTTTCTCTTTAAATATCTTATTTAATATATATTATTGATTTGTTAACATTGAACTCAAGGCCAACTTATGCCTCAATGAAGCTTACCTAACTGACATATTTTCTCTGTAAGGCACATCACAGCCTTGTGTTTAGGAACACTAGCCAACACTTCAGCACTATACTTGGGAGCCATTTTACATAGCAAAAGCACTAGCAAAAACACACAAAAGTGTGGTAAAAAAAAAAGTGACATTAAATAATATACCATGAAAAGGATACTTGTTTATAGTATGAGAACTAATGCAGGAAGGCATAGTGCTGCCTTAATCAACCTCCACTGGGAACTCGAGCATTCAAATTTGAATTCCAATTTTTCACCTCTGCGTGTGTTCACAAAGGACCATGAAAGTGCTGCAAATATGAATTTGGGGTTACAAATTAATTTCAGTGAGAGAGCAAGTTTACAAATACAGAATCCATAAATAATGGAGATTGCCTGTGTTGGTGTGTATGTGTGTGTGTGATTCTTTCTTTCAAAAGTATTGGGCATCTACTATGTGCCAGGTGCTGAGGATATAATGGAAATCAACAGAGACATCATTGTTTTCACTCGAGGAGCTATATTCTAAAGGTTAAATTAGGAAATTAAATAAGCATTTACAGTAAACTGGATAACTACTATGAAAAGAGTAATACAGGGTACCATAGAACATGTGGTATTGGTAAAAAGAATTCTCTGAAGACATGCCTTTTAACTAAGGCATTAAGGATTAGGAATCAACCACACAAAGGAAAAAGTGAGTGTTCCAGAGAAAATAATCAACATGTGCAAAAAAGTCTAGAGGTAAGAAAGCATGAGGTAAAGTCTAAAAGTCTAGAGGTGAGAAAGCATGGTACCTTTGCGCAAATCAGAGAAGTATGACTAGAACCCAAAGTTCAAAGTGGATGGTGGTAGGAGAGAAAACTGAAAAACTGAAGGATTTCAGTTCATGAAGGGCTTAAGTCAAGATAGGGAGTTGGGACTTTATGCCAAGGGCTATGGCAAGTCATCAATGAGTTTCAAATCAGAGAGTAACATAATTAAATTTTAGAAAGTTCTCTCTAGTTGCCATGTGGACAATTAATCGAAATAGCATAACTATGTGCAGGAAGACCAGTTAAGTGTTGATTCAGTGATCTAGGCAAGAAATCTTAGACTGGTGGGGATTTTTTTTTTCATAAAACAATATTTAGGGACTTCCCTGGCAGTCCAGTGGTTAAGACTTCACCTTCCAGTGCAGGGGGTGCGGGTTCGATCCCTGGTAATGGAGCTAAGATCCCACATGCATCACAGCCAAAAAACCAAAACATAAAACAGAAGCAATATTGTAACAAATTCAATAAAGACTTTAAAAATGGTCCACATCAAAAAAAATCTTCCAAAAACCCCAATATTTATTAAATAAATGCTTTCTATGTGCCAGGCAAATAGAAAGGCATGGGGAATATAGCAACGAACAAAGAACTTATATTCCAGTGGAAGAAGACTATATATATAAAATATACAGTTATGTCAGATAAAAATAAATGAAGAAACAGTACAGGAGAGATCTGGAGGGACTCAAGAAATATTAGGGATTTGGGATTAACAAAACAGGCAATCGACCGGATACAGTAGTTGAGAGAGAAAATGCAGAATCCCACTTCCAACTTGAATAAATGAGTGTATGGGAGGGTAGGCAGAGGGACATATAAATTTTTGTCTGTTGGAGGGATTTATGATACACTGAAGTCGATTTAGGATTTGTTGAGTTTGAGATACCTCAGAAACATCCAAACAGAGATAAGTAAAGATGTCCATATATAGAAACATGGGTCTAAAACCCAGAGGGAAAAATGTGAGCTCTGAAGATACAGATTCTGAAACCACCAGCATAGAGGTGGCACTTGAAGCAATGGGAGTGGTTCAAATCATCAAAAGAAAAGGATTCATGACTGCACCTATAAGAATACCAAATTTTTAAAGAATAAATTAACATGAAGGATCCATATAGAATAAGAAATGACCAAGGAAATAAGAGAAAAATCAGAAGTCATGGGGAAAAGATATTTCAAGAATAAAGAAGTGGTTTGTAGTGCAGAATATTACTTAGAGATTTAAAAAAAAGGTGGCAAAATATGTGTTGAATTTACTGACCAGGAGAACCTGGATGTATCTGCTGAGAACAGATTTCACAGAAAGAAATGGAATCAAGAGTGAGACGAAGGTTTTAAGAAATTTGACTGTGAAACCTTTGAAAGAGAGGGATAAGAGCTGGGCCGAGAATACTCAGAAAAGCCTTTTTATTTTTTTCCAAGATGTGATAAAATACGGAAAAAAGACTAAAAAGATACCAAAATTTTAATAGTAATAAACTTTTGATAGTGGGATTGTATTTTTAGTTTTTATTTATGTTTGCTTATATCTCCTAAATCCTCTATAATGAATATGAATTCCATTTATAATCAGAAAACAGTATTTTAAAAAATATTCCATTCTGGTAGGATTATATAATACCTACCTTCTCTATTTCAGAGACTTCTTAACTTTGTGATGCCGGCTTTAAAGGTCTCTTTTTTAAAGGGAAAGAAAGGTTTAAGAGGAAACCAATATTACTGAGAACCTGGAATGTGCCTGGCTTTATATATTATCGGATTTACTTTTCGTAATAGCCCTGGGCGAGGGTAAATTTTATTATATGAGGAAACTAAAGCTTAGAAAGGTAATTACCGCCCAAGGTCAACAGCCAGTCAAGCTTTGGTGCTGAGTGATATTGTCATCACCTTTATGAAAGGTTCATGTTTTATAATAGCAAATGTTACTTTATGATCCAAAGATGCCTCAATGAGCATCAGTGAGTTGTGGGAAGAGGAACAGTAACACTTGGTCAATTTTGCTACTTCAGGCTTCTTTCCCGAGGCACCATCCTTTGTTCTGCTTTCCTTATAGCTACCAAAATAAAATCTGATTTCAGCTAACTCAAAAACAGATACTAAAATGGAATTGAAATATATATCCTGTATATTTAGACGAAGAAATCTAGATTCAAACCTGCCTTGACCAGTTTCTTCTCTTCTGTGTTCCCAGGGATAGGCATGGGAATAATCCAATGCATCCTGTAGTTACTTATTTGTAGAGGCATACAGTGATGCACTGTCATCTTAGAACATTTTACCTTCACTTTTCCTCTAGTTTAAAGTAGGAATATGAATACCCTCAAAAAAATAGTGGTATTTCAGAGTGTCAAAAGCCAAATATGAACATCTTCCTTGAATTACTTAGATTTAGGGGTAGAAGATTTTTATATTAAAGTAACATATTTCAGAGTAAAATACAAAATTCACAATGATTTTTATGATAAAATTTAATCTCATAGTGGGATATATTGTACCCTGTGTATACATATTATTTTTCTCTGGCTCCTTTTATTGTTTTCTCTTTATTGTTGCATTTCAGCAGTCCGATGATGATGTGCTTAGGTAAGGAATTTTTACATTAATCCTGTTTGGGGTGCAAAGAGCTTCTTAGATCTGTACAATTAAGTTTTTCATCAAATTTTCAGAAAATTTTCAGCCATTATTTCAACTATCTTTTCTCCCCCATTCTCTGTCCCTCCTCTCCTTCTGGGACTCCAATTACATGTAAATTAGACTGCTTGAAACTGTCCCACAGGTCATTTAGGCTCTGTTCATTCTTTTTTCTTCTTCAGATTAGATAATTTTTATTTATTTATCTTTAAGTTCACTGATTCTTTTTTTCTGCTGTCTTCAATCTTCTATTAAGGTCAGTGAATTTTTCATTTTAGTTATATTTTCAACTCCAGAATTTTCACCTGGTTCTTTTTTGTAATTTCCATTTCTCTGTGGGATTCTCCAATCTGTTCATTTTTTATGATTTTATTTTCCCTCAAGCCCTTAAATATGTTTATAAACTTTTAAAGTCCTTTTCTTTTCATTTCAATGCCTGGATTATCTCAGGTTCAGTGTATAGTGACTGCCTTTCCCCTTGACTCACATTTTCTTCTTTCTTCATCTTTACTAAATGTAAATTAACTAAATGTAAATTTTTATGGTATAATGGACATTTTAAATGACATGTTGTAGAGACTTTGTATTCTGCTCCTTTGAAAAGTGCTGGTATATATTATAAATAAGCAATTAACTTTGCTGAACTAAATAAATCTCTAAACTTTTCTCCTTTGGAGTGGGTAGCATCTTAAATCTCTGTACTCAGTTCTTTCAACTTCTAGCTGCTGCTTTTTCCTAGGTCCCATAAAGCCTACTCAATGCATACACATTTCAGTAGTCAGATTAGGATTTGGTTAGAGTTTATACATAGATTTTTGGCACTCCTTCTTACCAGGATATCTCTCTTATACAGGGCAGGCAATGAGTAAGTAAGTTGGTTTCTTCATGTAAGATTTAGCAAAATTTACTTGGATTTAATAAATTTAAGTTTTATTACCTATACAGATTCTCTAATGGAAAAATCAATACAAAGCTGCTATTAAACCTTCCTCTTCTACCTATGAAATCAGAAAGATTAAAATATACCTGGAAGGTGACATTATAATAAAAATATCATGTTCAAGAATCGAGCAACTCTCTACTTATGAATATAACAAAAATCACAGAGTATAAAATACCAAATAGTAAAAAAAAAAAAAAAAAAAAAAAAAAAAAAGCTTTAGAAGACATTGATTTAAGAAAGGGGGTTGTTACCAACCAAATTTGTCCTAAGTTGGTATAATTAAATGTGAACATTTCCTTCTGTCTCTTTAAAGAGTCTTAAGACTCAACCACATTGACTATATGTTATTTTAAAAGATGTATCAATATATGGACTGAAATGTTGTTGAGAGGGTTTTATTTTATTAGATTAATATTTCTTTTAGGGTTGGAAATAGTTAAGTTGAGAATCAAAGTGCTGAATCAAAGTCACTGAAGCTTATGGTGTTTCAATGCTCTAAATAGGAAATGTACTTATTTTGTATATTTTGGCTGTTCAGTGAAAAGTTATATAAATCTAACTATAAGTTTAATTTAAAGATATATTAGGGAAATACATTTTTAAACTATATATACTGCTTTTCCTAGAGAAAGGGAGAAAACGGTTGGTTGGTACAGGGTAAAGTTTATCTTCCTTTAACTGCAGGACCCCATGAAAAGCTAAAAGCTTCTCCAAGAGAAGAGACAGGAAGAGGATGCAGACTAGTTCCTTCTGATATGCTATGAAGTTGCAAAGTTTACCAAGTAGTGTGTACATAGTAGCAAAATCTCAGAAGGAACCACTTTGACCTGGGGAAATGTTCCTGAAATATTCTGCCATCAGCCCATTTGTTTATTCCCTGGAGTTTCCTTTCCAAAAATATAAATAAAAACTATTGCTGACAGGTTCCTTGTCTCTTTACTCATGCAGTTTATCAGTGTATCTTAACCTTTTTTTTCATTACTGTCCCCCTAAGGAGACTTCTGTAGACTATTGTTTTCCCAGTCACCTCCCATGAATTTTTTATATTACAGATGTATATCTGTTTATGTACAGTGACCCTTTGGAAGGCCACACACCTTTATAGTTAGTATCTAAAATTTTTTTTTACCCTACCCCCAAGAAGTAATTTTGCCCCCTTGGGAGTGATATTGCTCCATTAAGAAGCATAGAGTACACTAAGAAAATCAGGTGAGTTCCAATTATAACTTCAAGGGTCAAAGGGAGGCAGTTCACAAAAGGGGAATGTAAAATTCATTATCTCTGAAAGATGAACCAGAATATTATAAACCTCTTATGGTGATTTCCAGATAGAAAAAGTTTCTTGTGGGGGATGGTATTAAGAGAGGAAAAGCAATTTATATGCTTGGCTTAAATTAACACTTAAAAATAACTGACTAAATGAAATTAATTGTAGGGGTCAGATAATTCAAACTTTAAAAGGGAAACTTTCAGTAAAATCCTTATCATAGTAACAAACCGGATTTTTATCTCCATTGAAGCCAGTTCTCGTTCTTTTTTAATTCTACATCTCTGGAGAAGACTAGGTTTTTAAAAGAAATGTAAACACAAAGTATAAAAGTATGAAAGGAATACAAAGTCCTGATTATTGAATTCATTTCCTGGTATTGATATTTACTCTTTTAAAAAATGTATGTTTCTCGACAGCCATTATACAAAGGTAGCTTAAAGGAGGCAAAAACTTGTTGAATTAATACTGACCTTAGAAAATGAAAAATTTTAAACTATGATCTAAAACACAAAACAGAAGTTTCTTAGATAAAATAATTAAACATAAAATTCTTCAGCTTATAGAAAAAAGAAAATAAAGATGTAAAAACACTCATAGTTGTATACATCCAAAATAATTGAAAATGGGATCTTGAAGAGATATTTGCACACTTATGTTCACTGCAGCAGGATTTCACAATAGCCTAGAGGTGGAAATAACCTAAATGTCCACCAACAAATGAATGAATAATGAAAATGTGGTATGTACATACTACAGAATATTATTCAGCCTTAAAAATAAATCCTGTCACGTGTCACAACACAGATGAACCTTGAGAACATTATGATGTGAACTTAACTGGTCAAAAAAAGGCAAATATTGCATGACTCCACTTATATGAGGTATCTAAAATAGTCAAACTTTTAGAAACATAAAGTAGAGTGTGGTTAGCAGGAGCTCAAGAGGAGGAAATGGGGAGCTGCTGTTCAATGGTATAAGTTTCAGTTTTGCAAGATGAATATGTTCTAGAGATCTGTTGAATTAACAGTGTGTAGATAGTTAACACTACTATACTGTACACTTACAGATAGTTAGGATGGTAAATTTTGTGTGTTTTTTATCACAATTAAAAAAATACTCATAGTTAAACCAACAGTAGGTATAAATCAAATTTAGAATGCACCTACTCCACTTACGTGGAATTCAGATATACAAATAAAACTATGGCAAACAAACTTTAAGCAAATCTGGGCAGATAAAATAAATGTACAGAATGACAATTTTCCACCTATATCATCAATTTAAATTCAACTGCATATTAATAGAGTTCAATATGCATTTATGGATTCACAATCCTTTATATAAAACTCCTAGGCAGTTGTGTTTTAGAATGCAGAATTCTTTGAATTTTAGAAAAGTAATATAGTGTATATACTGATTATTATATAACTCCCATGACAGGGTCTGAGGCAGCAACCCGACATCAAGTAGATGAATATACTTCTGCAGCAAAAAGTATGCACAGTCACATTAGGTCGGATAATTAAATAGCCTCATGTCAGTTCAGGTCAGGTTAGGTTTTGCTATAAAGAGCTTTTTTAGATTTGGGGATTCCAGATAAAGGGATATTATGGAAACTATTCCATTTTGGGAACCTTTCAACATTTTTTTTTTTTTTTTTTTTTTTTTTTTTTTTTGCGGTACACGGGTCTCTCACTGTTGTGGCCTCTCCTGTTGCGGAGCACAGGCTCCGGACGCGCAGGCTCAGCGGCCATGGCTCACGGGCCCAGCCGCTCCGCGGCACGTGGGATCTTCCTGGACTGGGGCACGAACCCGTGTCCCCTGCCTCGGCAGGCGGACTCCCAACCACTGCGCCACCAGGGAAGCCCAACATTTTTAAGTTAGCAAATAGTGTCTTCCTTCTCCATGATCTCACAAACTGCCAGAGTAATTTCAAGTACATAAATAAAACATAGCTAATTCAAAGTCACCATACACCATCATAGTTAGAATCCACCACTTCAAAAAACCAAAGATACTATACAAATTTTGACTTGACTTTATCCTAGGCTCTTTAAGCTCAATTATGTATATTTGTTTCTAATCTCTACCTGCACTATCCAAATGGCAGCCACTAGCCACATATGACTTTTGAGAACTGGAATGTGTCCAGTCCAAATTGAGATGGGCTGTAACTGTAAAATCTCATTGATCATTTTATATTGACTACATGTTGAAATGATAATATTTTGAATACAGGGGTTAAATATAATATATTATTAAAATTCACCTGTCTCTTTTTACTTTTTTAATGTGGCTACTAGGAAATTCAAAATATATATGTGGCTGGCATTACATTTCTTTTGGACAATGCTGCTCTAGTCTCATGTTAGTCATAATGGCTGAAACTATAAATAAAACATTACCACCTCTAGGATACCTCTCCTAACTACCCAAGACCACAGTGGATATGAGCCCCATGCACGTCCATTGCTCCTTATCCTTCTATCATAACACTGTTTCATTACACTTCAATTGTTTGTTTGTCATTCCACCAGATTACAAGTTTCTTGAGGAAACAGACTGGATTTTTTTTTTTTAATCCCTGTATACCCAAGTTACAGCAAAGGCATAAAGCAAATACTCAATAACTGTTAAATGAGTGAGAATATCCCAATGAATTACTATTAAGTTGATAAGAAAAGTCACACAAAATTCTGAGCCTATGAATGACTGCAGCAATAGGCAGTCATAAATTATATCCTCAGTCTTTCAAAAAAAATCAAAGAGAATAACATTAGATTTTAACAGTTCCAGTTTGTTACAGAAAAAAAGGATATTAAAATCTAGGTTGGGGCTTCCCTGGTGGCGCAGTTGTTGAGAGTCCGCCTGCCGATGCAGGGGACATGGGTTCGAGCCCCAGTCCGGGAAGATCCCACATGCCACAGAGCGGCTAGGCCCGCGAGCCATGGCCGCTGGGCCTGAGCGTCCGGAGCCTGTGCTCCGCAACGGGAGAGGCCACAACAGTGAGAGGCCCATGTACCGAAAAACAAACAAACAAACAAACAAACAAAAAATCTAGGTTGTTTCCTCACCTGAAGTCAGATTCCTAGCCGTACTTTGTGATTTCTGCATTTCAGTAGATTTAAAATTGAGATCATCCTGCATCATCTTCAGCTCTTGATTGGTGATAGAGGATATCTGTTTCATACGATTTATATTCTGTATTTGCAGAGACATAAAAGTGGAAAAAATTCCACTGATTTAACTTTCCAATAAAACTCTTGAAAATGCTGCTAAAGGACTGGATGTTTTGAAAGGGTATTCTTTTTTGAAATACATCATTCATTATATATATATTTTATAAAAGAATACAGTGAGATTCAAAGTGGTTTTCTCAATAAGGAGAGGTTAAATTAAAATTCAGAATTGTTTCTTTTACATTTGCTTTATTTTAATGTAGAAAAAATTCAAATATTCTATTTTAGGAACTGACTGGATTTTTAAAACACTTAGAATATTGAAGAGACCATGCATTTTTCCTCCTATGGTACCACACAATAGTAGCTGCTCAATAAATGTTTTTTGAGGAATCAAGATACTTATTAGGTATCCTGTACTCTTACATAATAGTGTACCACTGCAGTTTTTGAGTTGTATTTAGAAAGGTAATCACAGTAAAAATAATGAAGACACTAAGACAGGCACATGGTACTTACTCGACTACAGTGCTCCAAGAGTGCAACAATGTTGGCTTCTATCTGTGCCTTCCTTTCCAGTTCCTGGTTCTTAGTTTCCTCAAAAGTCTCAATAAAGGCTGCCAATTGAAAAATATGATGAGATGCTACTGTTGATATAGCTAAACACTACATAAGCTCTGATTTGTAGGTGTGAAAAGTACTTTTTAGAAATTCAAGGCAAATTTTAAACTATCACTGTTTAATTTTTTATTAACCCAAGGGTAATTAAATTACTCAATAAGAACATTTCTACATACTTTCAGACTTTTAAAGTTTGTTATGACCCTAATACAAATAAACTAAAAATTTATAAATTTGGGCTCAGAAGTAACAGTTGATAAAATGGAGATGAGAATAAATCCTTTGTTTTTACACTAGGATCTCATTGATACATCTACAATTAACATCTATAATTAGCCACTTACTTTACTTCGGAAAATATTACTAACTACCTTTTTTACCTGAAAATTTAGTATTTTATAATGCCAAATTAGTCTCAACTAAGTAAGTTTAGTAATTCATTGTTACAAGTAAATATTCTAAGAAATCCTCCTTTTTCTTCTCTAACATAGAATTAGTACATAATTTGCTCTTACTTACATTCTTAAAGTATTTCTATGGATCTTCCAAAATTAACTTAAAATAATTTTACTATTAGCATGAAACAACAAATTAATTTTGAGATAATTTTTGGTACTTGCTGAGATTTTAAAGAAATCTTGGGATATCGTTAAGCCAGAGGTGGTAATTACTGCTTTATAACATGTTTTTTCTATGAAGGTAACAATTGACCTCAGACCTATAAAAATGTCAGATTTTAGAATGATAATTTAAAAAGGAAACCAGTAATCATTAATATAGTCAATTTTGGTAAACTTAGGAATGTACAACATAAGTTTAAGTGAAGATCTATTTACAAAGTCAAATTCAGATTTTTTTTTCAGGTTTTTAAAAAAAGTGAATAAGAAGCTACAATAGAAGGCTACTAAAGCTTCAGTTAGTGATAGAGCCAAGAAACAAAATCAGAGGTGAGGGCTAATAAATAATGAGATAAGTACTATGAAAAGCTTTAAAAAAGGTGAAAGATATTAAAGGTGAAGCATGTAAAAGAGAACATTCAACAATCAATGAGTGGTCTATAGACTATACAGACTATAAATGTACATATTAGCTTTAGAATCTATCCCTAACACACAGTCATACACATACATACACATGTACAAAATCTTTCTAGAATTCTCTACCCATCTAAACTATGCTAGATATTTAGTAATACTTCAAGGCAAATGCTTTGAATGTCCACACTTCTGCACTTCTATTATTAGTCATTATATCTTCTCAAAATGAGATCTCTGATTCAGTATAAATGAACAACTGAGAATATATTTTCACATCTATAAGATTATCACTTACTGTCCATATTTTCCTCCCTTTTTTTTAGCTCCTTGTACTTCTGATTCATTTCACCTATAAGAGATAAAAAATTTAACATTAGTTTCAAGAACTTAAGATATAGTACTCTAAATTAGAAATATCTCTTAGGTTCTCTATATGTCACTAGTCATTAAATATTCAGTATTTTCAATTAGGTGAAATTCATTTACATTGACTTACAGGGTCTTTCAAAACAGCTATATATATATATATGTATGTTTGACTATTTGGAAAGAACAATCCCCTGACTGGAAAGGACTGAAAGACTCTCCAATGGTTCTCTATTTCACTTCCAACTTGGAGCTATTCAACCTACGCATGAACACACTGGTGACGGGAAACATAAGCTCCCATGAAATTTCATTTCATCTCTGAATAGCTTATAACAGCAAACAAGATGGCAGGGTTACTTACCTCACAGAGCTTAAAGTCTAGAGATTTAACAATTAAAATGTACTAAGTGCTATCATATGAAAGTAAAGGGTGCTATAGCAGCACACAGCAAGGACAATTAATCTAGTTCAGGGATTCAGGAAATTTTCCTCTAAAGAAGTAATATTTAAGCGGCATTATAAAGAATGGATGAATAGGAGTTACTTGGTCAAAATATAGAAGGAGTTGAAAGTCAAAGCATTATAAGTACAGAAATATGAAAGTGAGGATGAATATGGTAGCACAGAAAACCGAAAGAGTCCTGAGGCAGAGAATGTGAAGTGAAAAAGTGGCACAAAGATGAGGCAGGTTATGAGAGACCTTATAAGACACATGTTATAAAAGTTTGGATTCTCTCCTAAGGGCCAAGATTACTGAAGAATTTTAAGCAGAGGAATAAAATTATCAACTTGCATTTCTGATCTGGAGAATAAAAGACAAGTAAGAGTGGAGGCAATAAGACCAGTTAGGAGGTTGTCAAAGTAATCCAAATGAAAGATGAAGACTGCCTGGTGGCAATTAGGATGTAAGGTAGAGGATCTTCATTTGAGACATTTAAGAGCCAGAGTGAGGTGAGGATTTTGGTGAGGGTCAGAGAGGGAGAAGTATGACTCCCAGGTTTCTGGCTTGGGCAGTCGAGGACACTGTGGTACTGAAAAATAAATAAAAAGCAAATTGAGGAAGAAACTGCTTGCAACAGTTTTAGACATGTTGCATTTAATATATGTAAAAGACATGATTAAAAGGGCAAAAATCCATGGCCCGTACAGATGGATGAAATCGGACACTTTAGCTGCATAAAGGGACCATTAGTAGAGGTGGATCATGATTATTTTAGAAAAAGAGGATTTTCAGTGTAACAGAAATTGAGATTTGGAGGCTCAGGGCTATTTTCCTGAACTAGTGAGATGGCTGCAGTCCTGTGCTCCCACGGCCCCAGGTAGAGAAAGCAGAATAAATTTGTGCTTGATCCAATCTGTACAGTTTCTTCATTAAAGTCAGTTAGATCTTAGCATTCTGGAGAAACAAAGGAAGCTTACTAAGACAATGCCCAGCAAAGATGGAGAGAATAAGAGACTCCTAAGGGTGTTCCTGGTAAGAAGCTGGCATTTAGAAGGACTTTAGGAAGAAGATTTCTAAGAAAATGGGGGAGCCAATAGTTAATAGTTACTCCAGAGGCTAAAACCCATTGGTCAGCCTGTGTTCTATATATCCTCCTATAAGCTCTACGGTTTTGCCAAGTACCGGCTAGAGCAGCAATAACATTAGGGAGTGGAGGTAGATAGTCAGAATAGAGCCCCTAATTACATGGAGGCTATGGACTTCCACTTGTATACTTGCTTGGGTGGGAAGTGAGTTACGAGTACACAAAGGTGATGGCAAAGTCAGAGACCCAGGTCAGCAGACAGCTTTTCTGCTTTCTGGTCTGAAAACATTTTTCCCAAATTCACTGAGGACAATCCTTATACAGAGAAAACCTTGTCAAGGCCCCCACCACCAGTACTCGTAGTAAAAAGCTGAAAGCTACTGTAAAAGGATAGTAAATACCCAGAGGTCATGAATTCCAAGCCAGTGAACACTCAGAACGAATGGGAAACATTTGGTTCACTCTAAGACTTTGGATGCATTAACAACTTTACTGATCAGTTCAGATGATCAACAATGGTCTCAGAGCATACTGATGCAGCATGATTAGTTGTAAGGGGAAGGGGAGAGATCTTTTTGTTTTACTAATAACAAAGTTTGTATATGATTAAGTTTTTTTTGAAAAATACGTTATAGACAGATTAAGATTAGCCCTATAATGATGTTACCATTCAGTAATTTATGGCAATAGTTTTTTGGTGGGAAACAAAGAGAAAGAATATGAGCTTGCAGCATACATGATCTGGAATATCCTCACAAGAGGCTGATATGCTCGTAAATATTATATAACATATGTGAAGTAGCAGAAAAGCTAGTATCTGCTGAATCTGCCATGGCCTAGGTTTCTAAAAAAGTCCTAGTTCCTTGTGTGAGAAGTTGTCCTCCTGGGAGACTGGTCAGGCATTAAGGGATTAAGAAGAAGGCCTGCATCCTAGGCTTTATAGGCATTTAACTACCTTCTTATCTTTCCTCTTCTAAACTTAAGAGAATTTCCTACACATGCTGTTTCCAGCTCCTCATCTTGCTATTAGACCTTACGGCACTGCAATGAGGCTTCTCCTCCTGACATTCCAATGAAATAGTTCACAGTAAGATTATATGACTCCTTAATTATCAAATCCAAGGGGCAGTTTCAAGTTATCTTACTCTGTAATATTTGACACTATTGATACATCCTTTCTTCTTCCAATTTTTTTCCGCTTATGTTTTTTGTTGCTTGGGGGTTGGGCTTTTCTGGTTTTTCTTACTCTCAGATCATCCTTCTTTGTCTTCTCTTCATAACTTTCCCTTTCTTCATTTAAATTCTGGATTCTGCTCTTCGTTGACTTCTAATGCTACATTATATCCAAGGAAATCCCACTCATTCTTGTGGTTTAAAAACTCTTAAATTTGACCTTTTTCCTAATTTTCAGATTGCTTTATCCAATTGTTTACTACATATATTCATGTGGGCACATTTCATGATATCCTAATACACAGCCTATCCATAATTAAATGCATCAGTCTTCCCCCTCAAAGTCTGTACCCCTCTGTATTGCCTATTATGTTTGAAAGCCCTTCACCATAAACTTATCATCCAAGTCAGAAACCTGGGAGATTCCTCCCTCCTTCTCCCCTCAAATCCATGCTCCAAGTTGCCATCAGATTGAGCTGGAAGACATATCTGGTCAATGTCTCCCAGCTATACAGCTGGCCAGCTAGATTAGTTAGGACAGAGTTCCCATATATTTTAGCAAATTCCCAAGCTTCATAAAACCTCCTCCCATATCACTGTTGCTAAAAAGAGAAGAGATCAGGGCCCTAGTGAACTCCTCTATTTTGTGATTTCTCAGTTGGTGGATTAATATCTGAGCTTCTCATGAGAGGAAATGTACAGATGTGGGCAGTCCTAAAGTAGGGTAAAATATAGGGCTTGTTACCAAATCTATCCTTAGATTTAATATTATAGGAGAGGACAAGATCATAGACAGGGGAAGCTAATCAGTTATCACACTGGGGGTGCAAAGCAGGCCAGAAAAAGGGTCTAATCATTGTAGAAAGATCAACAATGAAGAGACCAAAGGAGAGGGAAAAGGACAAGTTCATAAAATGAGGGTTATTTTAGAGCTATCCTCAAACTCTGAGTATTTGATGTGATCATAGTTCTACATAATTTATCTCTTCCAAGTTTAGTGAGTACCTATTATGTGCCAGATACTATAATAGGTGCTGGGGATATCAAAATGAAGAAGACAGTTGCCACTCTATCCTAGAAGGGTGTACAATCTGTTAGGTGAACAAAAGCAAAAAGTTACAATGCAACATAAGTAATGTAACTAAGCTATATATGAAGTACTATGATAACTAGATGGGTGAAAAAGTTCAGTAGGCTTTTACATAGAAAGTATCATATCAGCAAGACACTTTAACAGGTAACGGAGGAATTATAAAGATGAATAAGATATTTTCCTTCAAGAAATTTATGCTCTAGTAAGACAAGTACCCCAAAATTTCCACTATAAATTCAGGCCTCTTTCCCCTTACAAGGGGAAAGAAGAAATGAGTACAGACTGTTACAGAAGACTTGGGAAATTGTAGAAAGGACATTATTGCTTTCTGATACTCTCAGCTATAGTCAGACAGTGGAGTAAGGGAACTAGGCGCTTCTTCCAGCACTAAAGGGCTGAGTACCACCATAACCACCTTTCTCCTCACTTGTCAGTAAGGTCATCTGACTCTTTTACCTCTCTATCATAAAATGTTCTCTTGAATCAAGGCTTAACAGAGCAATCTTGGCTTTTATACTCTGAGAAGCAGTTCTGACCCTGGAGAAGGGTCTGATCACCATTTTCCAGAACAGGTAGCTACCCCAATCTTCTCTCATGACCAGTGTACAACAAGGCACAAGCTAGTGACTCCCCTGGCTGCAAGGCCCCCAAGTCAGCAGACCTACTGATTTTAGAGGTGAAAAAGTAGCAGATAGCAAATAAAATTAGAGAGGAGGGGCAAAAATAAACACCAAGGTACTTTTGCTGGAAGGTAGGATTCTTTCCTTTCTAGCACTTGGGGTCCTTCTGAGGCAAGCTAAATATCCCGGTACCTTCGAGCGATCAGTACCTTCAAGTGTTCCCTATGTGGCATAGTTTCAGTCTTGTTATCATTCTGCTCATTCTACTCTTAGTCCAGTTCTTCTGGACTAAGAGTTCATTCTACTCTTACTCCAGTTCTTCTTCATTCCTTTTAAAGTATGATGCCAAGAAACAGGATTCCAAGCAGACTACCACTTCTCATAGTCCATATATTCATCTTTTGTTAATGCAGTCTAGGATTCCAGCTGTTCTGGAGGCTGTATCACATGAATTCACATTGAGCAGTTATCTAAACCCACTCTAACATTTTCACATATTTTAGTAAGATACAGCACTTTCTCCTCCCCCATGCCTGCTTCAATTTTAATTAGTTTTGGAGTCCTATTAAACTTCATCTTTTTACATTCAGTCTCTCTCTCACCTACTTTTCGCACATCACTATAGCAGTAAGTGATAAACTAATATATCAAATACTGCTAAACTGGTATGCTAAAATGAGTACATATAAGTTTAATGTTTTAAACTAACTTTTAGCTTCAAGCTTCACCCAATTTATCAATTATACATTAAACAAAATGTTTTAAATTTTGGCAGGAAAGTTTCTTTACAGCTATGCAGACAAGGTCTGATTGTTCTATCTACTAGAGACGTTTAAAATATATACAATAAAAATTCTCTAAATATGTAAAAGTTAAGTTATTGCCTAAAATCTCACCATTTCTAAAGAAAACAAAAAGGACTATGAAGAAGTTTGTTTCAACAGAGTAATATCCATAAAATCAGATGGTATAATGAGTAATCCTTGGCATGTATACTAAACACAATGTAAGTTCTTAATTATTTCCTAAAGCAGTGGTTATCAAACTTTAGCATGCATCGGAATCATCAGGAGGGTTTGTTGAAACACAATTTGCTAAGCCCTATTCCCAAGGTTTCATGTTTAGTAGGTCTGGGGTAGAGTCCAAGAAGTTTTATTTCTAACAAGTTTCAGATGGTGCTGAAGTGCCTGGTCTGAAGATAATACCACCATACTAATGAATAGTTTAACCAATCCCCAAATTGAACAATAAGCAATGATTCATTCTTCTTCATTGTATGTATATTGAGAAGCTACAAAACAGCAATGTAAAGATGCCATTTGAAACTCAGATACCAGCTGATAAACTGAATATATTATCCTGTACATCCTGGGGAAAATACTTTCCAAATATGTTTTGGGAAAATCTCCAGGAAAATTATTAAAGTTTCAGTTTATAAATTAATAGCATTACATATGGTCACCTTATCTTTGATAAAGGAGGCAAGAATATACAATGGAGAAAAGGAAGCCTCTTCAATAAGTGGTGCTGGGAAAACTGGACAGCTACATGTAAAAGAATGAAATTAGAACACTCCCTAACACCATATACAAAAATAAACTCAAAATGAATTAAAGACTTAACCGTAAGGCCAGACACTAAAAAACTCCTAGAGGAAAACATAGGCAGAACACTCTATGATATAAATCACAGCAAGATCCTTTTTGACCCACCTCCTAGAGAAATGGAAATAAAAACAAAAATAAACAAATGGGACCTAATGAAACTTCAAAGCTTTTGCACAGCAAAGGAAACCATAAACAAGACGAAAAGACAACCCTCAGAATGGGAGAAAATATTTGCAAATGAAGCAACGGACAAAGGATTAATCTCCAAAATTTATAAACAGCTCATGCAGCTCAATAGCAAAAAAAACAAACAACCCAATCCAAAAATGGGCAGAAGACTTAAATAGGCATTTCTCCAAAGAAGATATACAGACTGCCAACAAACACATGAAAGAATGCTCAACATCATTAATCATTAGAGAAATGCAAATCAAAACTACAATGAGATATCATCTCACACCAGTCAGAATGGCCATCATCAAAAAATCTAGAAACAATAAATGCTGGAGAGGGTGTGGAGAAAAGGGAACACTCTTGCACTGCTGGTGGGAATGTGAATTGGTACAGCCACTATGGAGAACAGTATGGAGGTTCCTTAAAAAACTACAAATAGAACTACCATATGACCCAGCAATCCCACTACTAGGCATATACCCTGAGAACACCATAATTCAAAAAGAGACATGTACCAAAATGTTCATTGCAGCTCGATTCACAATAGCCCGGAGATGGAAACAACCTAAGTGTCCATCATCAGATGAATGGATAAAGAAGATGTGGCACATATATACAATGGAATATTACTCAGCCATAAAAAGAAATGAAACTGAGCTATTTGTAATGAGGTGGATAGACCTAGAATCTGTCATACAGAGTGAAGTAAGTCAGAAAGAGAAAGACAAATACCGTATGCTAACACATATATATGGAATTTAAGAAAAAAAAATGTCATGAAGAACCTAGGGGCAAGATGGGAATAAAGATGCAGACCTACTAGAGAATGGACTTGAGGACACGGGGAGGGGGAAGGGTAAGCTGGGACAAAGTGAGAGAGTGGTAGTGTATATATGGACATATATACACTACCAAATGTAAAATAGATAGCTAGCAGGAAGCAGTTGCATAGCACAGGGAGATCAGCTCGGTGCTTTGCAACCAGCTAGAAGGGTGGGATAGGGAGGGTGGGAGGGAGGGAGATGCAAGAGGGAAGAGATATGGGGATAAATGTATATGTATAACTGATTCACTTTGTTATAAAGCAAAAACTAACACACCATTGTAAAGCAATTATACTCCAATAAAAATGTTAAAAAAAAGCAGATTTCTAATCAGAAACAATGTAAATGAGAAGACAGTGGATCAACATCTCTAAAGTACTGAAAGATAAAATCTGTCAACCTTGACTATACCCAGCAAAAATATCCTTTGAAAATGAAGGCAAATAGGCATTTTCAGACATACAAAAGCTGAAAGCATTCATCACCAGCAGACCATAACTACAAAAAATGTTTAAAGTCCTTCAAGCAGAGAGAGAAAGATCCCAGATGGAAATCTGGAATCTATATTAAGGACTGAAGAACAGCAGAAATGGTAACGACTTGGGTAAACAGTAAGATTTTGCTCCTTATTTGTAATCTTTTAAAAATATAATTGACTGTCAAAAATAATAGCTATGCAAAATGGATATCTCAGAAATAACTAAATTTCCTTGTCAATTGCATTATTATGAACTTTCATCAAATCTTTAACCGTGGTCATTTTTTTTTTTTTTTTTTGCGATATGCGGGCCTCTCACTGTTGTGGCCTCTCCCGCTGTGGAGCACAGGCTCCGGACGCACAGGCTCAGCGGCCATGGCTCACGGGCCCAGCCGCTCCGCGGCATGTGGGATCTTCCCAGATCGGGGTACGAACTCGCATCCCCTGCATCGGCAGGCGGACTCTCAACCACTGCGCCACCAGGGAAGCCCCAACCGTGGTCATTTTTAAGTCTTTTGTCATTTACAGACAGTTCTGGGTGAACTCTGATGCTTTTGCAAAAATGTTCCTATAGAAGGGCTTCATCTGCAAGGAATTCATGGAAAAGACTCTGAGAAGTGCAGGTTTCTGGTAACTGACTGTACTGCTGAACTGAATGAATAAGCATTTTCAGAACTCTAATGGAAAACTGATGGATTCATAAAAGTGTTAACAAAAGATCAAGATGAAAAAAAATTAATTACATGGGACTGAGTGAACTGATGAGGATGATTATAATTTTTTGACTTTCTGTCTGAATTAAAAAAAAAATCCCACAAGGACTCAGAGGCAAAAAATATACAAACCAATTTTCACTGCAAAGTAAAGGAGCTGTTACAGTGGAGGATTACTGGACTGAATGTCAATATTATGACATAGTATGAGTGTGTTGGTAATTGCAATCATCGTTGCTTTTGTTGTGGTCATCCATTTACAATGCTTGGTGTCAGTTTATTTATCTCTTATAAAATTAAAATACAGTGTATGTGTGTGAAAAAAAATAGCTATGTAGTTATTACCTTATAAAATATGTAAAAGGAAAATGTGTGATGACAATACCACAAAGACCAGGAAGGGAGAACTAGAAGCATGCCATTGTCAAGGTTCTTATACTATACATAATGAGGTATAATATAACATGAAGGTAGACTGTGATAAGTTAAAGATATACACAATATCCTAAAGCAACCACTAAAATAACAAAACAAAAAATTATAACTGAAAGAGCAATAAAGAAGATAAAATGGAATCATTAAAAATAATTAATCCAAGTCAGACAAAGAAGAATGAATAAATAAACTGTGGTTTATCTTCACAGTGGAATACTACTCAGCAATGAACAGGAGCAAACTGGTGACATGTGCAAATATATGGATAAATCTTAAAATAATTATGCTGAGTGAAGAACCAGAGAAAAATGTGTACATAGTTATGATTCTGTTTATATAAAATTCTAGAAAATTTAAATTAATCAACAGTGACAGAAACCAGATCATCGGTTACTTGGGGATGGGAGAGTGAGGCAGGAAGAAGTGGGAGGGAGAGGCTGCAAAAGGGTATTAGGAGATTTGGGGGATCGTTGGGTATGTTTACTCTCTTGATTGTGGTGATGGTTTCACAGGTGGATGCATATGTCAAAACTTATCAAATTATGTGCTTTAAATATGTGCACTGTATTGTATGTCAATTAAACCTTTGTAAAGCTGTTTTAAAAAAACTAAAAAAAATAATTAATTAATAGCATTAATAATAACAGCCAATAACTAACATTTATGTGCAATTTTTAAATTGCATGCTATTCTGAGTCATACACACACACACACACACACGCGTGCGCTCCATTCATCTAATCCTCACAGTAACCCTAAAAGGAAGGTAGGTACTGTTATTATCTCCACTTTAAAGATGAGGAAACTAAGGTACAGACAGGTCAAGTAGCACGTCTGAGATCAGCCAGTAAAACAGCACAGCCCAGATTTGAATCCTGGCATTCGGGTTGCAGAACCCGTGCTCTAAAACAAAACTATTCTGTCTTTATAAATTCTATTTTACCTGACATAATCAGAGAATAAAAGCTTCTAACCTAGGCCTTGGAACTATGAGTAGGAAAAAGTATCCTAGAGACAAACTATAGAAAAGGGTTTTATTTTATGTTTTTACTACTCTTGAAAGCAGCATATAAATTATAGAGTAAATTGCAATGAATTCATTTGAAGTTTAGGACCGTAATCCAATGATCCTGTAGCATTTTATGCATACTTCTATTATGATACATATTTATCACATTGTAGCTGTTAGATATTTAGATGTCTGTGATATGCCGTATTGATAACCACATGATATTCCATTTTATCAATCTTTGGGAAGATACTGTACTCTAAAATTGAAGGAATAATTTGTAGTGAGCAATAATGCCCAAAAATCCTTCTTGGGAAGAAATGTGACTGTACTTTGTAAACTGTGTTCCTTAAGCCTTGTCTGAGCATGCAGATGTCCAGAAAATTAGCTCCACCTCGTGGATCATGGTAGTACTACAAATTCAGGCCTTTGAGAACAATGAACTGTCAGAGAAGTAATTAGCCCTGGTAAGGAAGCACTTTCACATACTGCTGCTGGATGTATAAACTGGTACAACCATTTCTGGAAAGAAATTTTCAAAAAGAATCAAAATTGTATACATAAGTAACTTTCTATTCAAAATTTCACTTCTAGAAATTTAGCCTATAGAAATATACAAATTAACAAACATGTATGTATCAAGGTTATTTACTGCAGCATTGTTCTTGGTAGTGAAAAATTAGAAACAACCTAATGTCAATGTGGATACAGCTAATACTATTTAACAAGAATATCAACATGACTACAGCTAATAGTTTTTGTAAGTACTTAAATATGTGCCAGGGACCATTCTTAGTCTGGCTTTAAAGCCCTGACATTGGCTACTATGCTATACTTCTTAGAATGAAGTATATACATCCTCGTATGGAAGAATGTTCATTATATACAGTTAAATGAAAAGACTCAAGCTCAGAAGAACTGTATCACTCAATTAAATATATATACATTAAATATATATATATATATGCCATGTATAGAAAAAAGTCTAAAAGGCTATACATATCAAACTGTAAACAATGATTACCTCTGAAGAATGGAATGCGTATGAGAAAGGAGATGATTTTTACTTTATACACTTTTGTATTGCTTGAATTTTCCACATTAAGTACACACCAGATTTGTACATAAAAAGTACACAATTAAAAAAAATAAGTTAATTGGAGTCTTTAAAATAACTTTAACTACTTTAAGGAAAATTTTTAAAAAGTAGGAAGGGGTAACCTCCTAGATGCTGACTGATAATTTGCACAGTTAATGACAATACATGAGAATGGTCATTTCAGGCAACACACACACACACCCACACCCACACCCACACACACCCATAAAATGAAGTATGTTCAAGGTGATTAAAACTCTTCAGAAATTCTGGGTAAGTTTATAACTGGTAATTTTTTGACAAAGATGGTAGGTTGAACATGCACATCTAACCCTAACCTGCCCCACCCCACAAACTCCACTAAAATTATAGTAAAAAGAATTTTTAAAGGTCAAACTCGCAGCAATGAGGAAAATAGGAGAGGAAACAATAGTAATAAAATTTTGGAAGCTGGAAGCAGATGGACAAATGGTAACTAATTTAGCACACCTGAGAAAGTCTAAACCTAAGCTGCACTGGGTAAAGCTGAGAATTAACCAAATTTCAAAAGGCTCAGGAGTTCTTCATAGACAATCACTTATTTTGTGTTCCTACACCATGAAAGGTTTTGTCGTGTCTTAAAATAGTAACATTGCTCTTTTTAGAATTTAATGGAATATAGTGAAGAGTACAGTAGAGGCCTGAGTTAAGCAGACCAATAAACACCATTTACTTTGAGGGACCTTCAATATGAAATATACAAAAATTAATTTGTTGTGAGAATAAATTTTCTTAGTCAACAATTACCTTATCAAAAACTAATTACTCAACCATATGTTAGAAGTAAATCTTTAGGTAAAAGTATAATAAAAATAATATCCTATGTTGAATGAGAATATAGGCTACTATTATCTTGTTGCCTTCACCTAGAGCTCCAATGCCTTTTCCATTATTTTCCCTTTCTCATACTGAAAGAGCATTTTAAAAAGCAACAATTAAGTAAATATTTAATGGTTGGCACTTCAGCTGAGAAAGGAGAAATCAGGATGGATTCCAGGAGAAATCAGGCTTTTCTGAAAAGTAGCATGGCATCTGCCAATACTGCTCTGCTTTAATAATGATGCAGATTGTAGCCAAATTCTGACCATATAACAACTTTCAATAGAGCTATTTCTCACTGTTTCTAGTTAGCAAAAATAGTAACAATTCCTTTCCTGCTAAAATATAGGATAGTACACGTATTTAAACCTAAGTATTTTTAGAACCCATATAACAAAGTTACCTGATCCAGCAATAAAGTAAAACTACTGTAGGGGTGAAGTCTAACAAATACTTAACATAATAGGATTAAATCCCCCAGCAGTTTAAAAAAGTAATGACATTTTATTATAATGAAAATTCTCTGTTATGAGATTATTTCACCTTTAAAAATTACTTACAAAGACTAAATAAAGATTTGAGAGCAAAGAAGCCCATCTAGAATTGGTCAAAAGCGTAGTGTATTATGAGGATTTTTTCTGCATTATCCAGATTGTCACAGAAACTGATAACTCAGCATCAGGGAATAATGAAGATTTTTGTAGAAGAGCCAAATAACTGTTAATTGATTTTATTTAGTTAACTTCGAGACAATGTAACTTTTAGCAAATTATAACTTTAAGGACTTAAAAAGTTCAAAAATATGATTAACTTGAAGAAGCTGTTGGATTATAGGACCACCATTAATATCTAGCAGAGAACATAACTGTACCTAAACCAGTATCAAAGGATGCCTTTAAATTTAGAATGAATTATGCAAAACTTTAAAAAGTTTATTTGAAAACTGAAGGGTTGGAGCAAGTACTAACAAAGTCAGACATGTACAAACACATTTACGGTTTAAAGGTTATGTTAACCAGAACCCCTACAAGGCAAAAGGTGGCCTAGCTGGATTACACACAGGTGCCATAAATGGAAGAAACCAGGTAACATCTAAGAAATTAATAAAATGGGCCAGAAGGAATAAAGCTGGGGGCAGAGATAAGTATGGACCAGAAAGTCAAAATAACTTGATAATCCTCCACATCTTAAGGAGCAGATTATCCACAATCTTGAGTCAAGGGACTGCTGAGAATGCAGATGTAGATAAGAATCCACCTCTTTACTGGAAATCATAAATCGAAGGTAGGAATCCTCTAAAAAGTAATAAAACTGTTGCTAACTAATCAAGCTCTCTCTGTAGATAAGAGTGCATTTGTATATCTTAAGAACTAGAGGGCCCAAAGAAGTTACTAGAGCCCAACTCTCATCTTTAATTCATTCTACAAATCCTTCCCTTCTAAAATACAGGACTGGGAATTCCCTGGCTGTCCAGCTGTTAGGACTCCATGCTCTCACTGCTGAGGGCCTGGGTTCAGTCCCTGGATGGGGAACTAAAATCCCACAAGCTGCACGGTGCAGCCAAAAAAAATAATAATTATTTTAAAATATATAAATAAAATACAGGACTGTTTAATTCATTCCACAGAGACTTACTGAATGTTTATTTTCCCAGGCATTGTGTTGATGAAAGAGGTTACCAAAATGAACAAGACACAATCCCTGTCCTGGAGGATGTATAGCCTAAGGGAAAAGACAAACACCTAAGTAGAAAGTGGTAAAGTAATGTGGTCAATACATTTATGCCGTGTGTTCTGATAATGGCGGGGATCACTCACTTAGCCCAGCCCAGAAATAGGTCAGGGAGAGAAGTTAGGGTTACTATGTTGGATATGAAAGGATACCTGAGCTAGATCTTAAAAAATGAGAAGTTAGTAAAATAAGTAACAGGGAAAAGAACATTCAAGAAAAGGGAACAAATAATAGGAGCAAAGGATTGAGCATGAAATAATCCTTTGATGTATGATAAAGAGAGTGAGGTGTGAGGTACCACTGGTAGATTATTATTATTATTCTTAGAATGTAAGGATAGAGATGCTGAGGGGTAGGAGAGGAGGCTGACAAGGTACAGGCCAGATTATGGAGGGACTAGAATGCCATACAAAGATTCTTAAACTTTATCTTGTAGGTCATGGGGAACCACTGTTAAGTGGAGAATGATACAGAATCACATTTCACATAAGTCACTCTGGCAACACTGCGGTGGGTGAATCTGAGAGGGAGCAAGATTGGAGGTCGGGGACCAGTTAGTAGACTACTGAAATAGTTCAGGAAAGAAATAATGAGGTCCTGAACTAACAAGTGACCTTCTAATAAAAACCTCTGTGCCGTTGAACCAATAATCCAGGATGATCAAAGTGTAGTAGAAGAACAAAAAACTAATGCATTGATATATATGTGAACATACAATACATAATATTTATATATCACATATATTTTTTGTTTTGTTTTGTTTTGTTTTTTTGCGGTATGTGGGCCTCTCACTGTTGTGGCCTCTCCCGTTGCGGAGCACAGGCTCTGGACGCGCAGGCTCAACGGCCATGGCTCACGGGCCTAGCCGCTCCACGGCATGTGGGATCTTCCCGGACTGGGGCACGAACCCGTGTCCCCTGCATCGGCAGGCGGACTCTCAACCACTGCGCCACCAGGGAAGCCCATCACATATATTTTTATATGTACATATATATATGCTTTTTTGCTAGTATTACATTACATTATAGATTGTGCCTTTCTACATTAATCAAAAAGGACAGGTAATTCCCTGGGTCCAGTGGTTAGGGCTCCTCACTTCCACTGCAGGAGGAACCGATTCGATCCCTGGTCGGGGAATTGAGAGCCCGCAAGCTGTGGTGCGGCCAGAAAGAAAAAAAAAAAAAAGGACAAAGAATTTACGAAAACAAAAAGGAGAAGGGAAGCTACAATTCAAAGCATTCTATTTATTGTAGAACTAGCAATTAATAATAAATTGTTACCCCCAAATGAGTTATTTTACTGGAAAAATAAATAGAATTCTGCTAGAAATTTAAATTTAGAAGGAGGAATATTATTTAAAATGTATCCCATAAAGCATCTGAAATCAAGAACATTATCAGATTTCTCAGAATAATTTATTAACAAAGAAAATCTATATACTAGATCTACATAAATTAAAAGGAATAAAATAATTTAATAAAGAAAACATGACCTTAGTAACAATTTATTGTGAACCTACCTTGCCATGTGTACCATTTACTATTCGTAAATCTTAGTGAGGTAGAACCACTATATTCATTTTGCAGATGAGAAAATGAAAGCTCAGATAAGTTTACTTACCTAATAACCAGGACTTAAAGTTTGTCTGATTTTAGATGTCTTGTTTACATGTAGCCACATGTAAATAAGACTGTAAGCATTTCACAAGAATATTTTTATTTCACAAATACAGCACTTCATATCAGAAAGCCAAGATTAGGTTTGGCAATAGAACTAACACTTTGGGGTCAAAGAGAACTTGGTTTATATCTAGACTTTACCCCTTACTAGCTGTAAGAATCTGAGTTAACTTCTCTGAGTTTCAACAAGCATAAAAGAGGTTAGAAGCCTTCAAAGTGTGCCTGCAAAGATCACAAAGTAACCAGTCCAGGTAAGTAATCAATTAATAGTAGCTAATGCTATTATTCATAAATCAATAAAATGTATAAATAAAACTAATACACTGCATTAAAATTGAAACAAAAAATTAATTTAGGAAAAGAACACCCTTTTTCCCTGCTATGAATGTTTCTTTAGCCATAATAGGCATATTATTTACAATAGAATACCTAGCTCATAAGAATATATAGTCAACTCTTGATAATCCAATAGCATATTAACTGGTTTGCAGTTAATCTGCGATTAAAGTGCCATAGTAACCCAGCTTTTCCTCCCTTGTTAGAGACAAGTTGGTTAGGAACCTGTGATGCCCAAACTCTTCCCTCAACCACACATAACACTGTAGCTCCCAAATCCCCACCACAGCATTTCCACCCCAAGTGCTCTGGTCCCCCTGCCTTGGCTCTTCAAATCCCACTGCTGGGGAAAGCTGAGAGAGGACTGGAATAATCAGTACTTGCCACCACATTAGTGGGTCCCCTAATGAATAATTCTTCCTGCATTTTTTGTGATATCTGTGACTTGATCCTCACTCCCCTGTAACTCTACCACTTACCCCAGTTAATAGCTGACAATATTGAAGAAGTATAACTTAGAAATCTGTGAGCAACTTTAAACCATTTTACTTGATTAAAAAAAAATTTCTTGCTGTATAGTACAGGGAACTCCACTTCGCTGTACAGTAGAAACTAACACAACGTTGTAAAACAACTATATTCCAATTAACAGAAAAATTTCTTTGCAAAACAAAATAAATTCTTGCCATTATATAACCATTTTAAGTTATATAAGTTTTTAGTTGGCTTAAATAATTCAATACTAACTATAATATTTAGTTACTACTACTAAATATTTTAATAGTTTAGTATTTTAGTAGTTAAACTTAGTGATATCACAATGAATTAAATAATAAACCCCAGGTAAACAGTCCCTGAGGCCCAAGTTAATACTGTATAAATACTGCTATGTATCTATATTATACATCATAAAGATATTTTAAAAATTACCTTGGTGTTCTTCTAAATCCATGTCAAGTTGTCTAATTTCTTCATTAAGCTGATTTATTTTTTCTTTTATATCTGTTAACCTGTTGAAAATATTATTTAATGAATTTATGGCAGACAATTTAGATATTCAGTAAAAATATTTAGTGACGATGTTACGAAATCTTAAATCTTTTCGAATCTGCAGAAAAAATATCAATAAATAATATGCTTTATTCTGAGGACAATACTATAAATTTTGAGAGAAAAATCTTTTTTCATGATTTGTATTTAGAGTACAAGCGTGTTCTGAGAATGTTGGCTTGCCTGACTTCAACAGTAGACCCTTCCCCAGCCTTCTTTTGAACTTTACTTGTGATATTAAGAAAATAAAAAATCTTTAGCAACCTTCTTTTTGTAGGTTTATATAAATAAACTAAGTTAGCAAGTTTGTCCTAAAAGTTAGAAAATAAGAGAAAATTTACCATTGAGAGAAGACTATATGGGTTAAAATTTTAACAAAAGCAGTTGTACTTATTATAAAGCTATAGTAATCAAGACAGTATGATACTGGAATAAGGACAGACATATCCTTTTAAGGATAGACAATGGAATAGAATTGTGAGTCTAGGAATAAGACCCTGTATCTATATACAATTGATTTTTGACAAAGGTGCCAAAACAATTAAACCGAGAAAGAACATTAAATAATATTTGTTGAAAGAATATTTCAACAAATGGTGCTGGGATAACTGGATATGCACAAGCAAAAGAATAAAACTGGACTCCTACCTCATACCATACACAAAAGTTAACTAAAAGTGGGTCATAGATCTAAACATAAGAACTAAACTATAAAACACTTAAATAAAAAAACATAAGCATAAATCTTCATGAAATTGAACTAGGCATTGGTTTCTTACATATGACACCAAAAGCACTAACGACAAAAGAAAAAAATAAATAAACCAGATATAATCAAAATTTAAAACTACTGGGACTTCCCTGGTGGTGCAGTGGTTAAGAATCCGCCTGCCAATGCAGAGGATACAGGTTCGACCCCTGGTCTGGGAAGATCCCACATGCTGCAGAACAAATAAGCCTGTGCACCACAACTACTGAGCCTGCGCTCTAGAGCCCGTGAGCCACAACTACTGAAGCCTGCACACCTAGAGCCCGTGCTCCGCAACAAGAGAAGCCACTGCAATAAGGAGCCCAGGCACCGCAACAAAGAGTAGCCCCCGCTCGCTGCAACTAGAGAAAGCCCGTGCGCAGCAATGAAGACTCAATGCAGCCAAAAATAAATAAATAAAATAAATAAATTTATTTAAAAAATAAAGTCTTAAAAAAAATTTTAAACTTTTGTGCTTCAAAGGACACCATAAAGAAAGTGAAAAGAAAACACAAATAATGGAAGAAAAATTTTGCAGATCATTTATCTGATAAGAGACTTTATTTAGAATATATAAAGAGCTCTTACAATTCAGTAATAAAACAATAAATAACCCAATTTAAAAATGGGCAAAAGCACAGGGAGATCAGCTTGGTGCTTTGCGATGACCTAGAGGGGTGGAATAAGGAGGGTGGGAAGGAGGCTCAAAAGGGAGGGGATGTGGGTATATATGTATGCATATGGCTGATTCACTTTTTTGTACAACAGAAACTAACACAGTATTGTGAAGCAATTATACTCCAATAATGATCTATAATAAATAAATAAATAAATAAAACAAAAAAATGGGCAAAGAATGTGAATAGACATTTCTCCAAAGAATATATATATACATGACCAATAAGCACAGGAAAAAAAGTTCAACATCATTCATTAATCATCAGGAAAATGCAAATCAATGATACCACTTCACACCTACTATGATGGCTACACAGTAATCAAAAATGACAGATAATAACAAGTGTTGATGAGGTCATGGAGAAACTGGAACACTTATACACTGCTGGTGAAAATGTAAAATGGTGCAGCTGCATTGGAAAATAGTCTGGCACCTCCTCAAAAAGTTAAATATAGAGTTACTGTATGAACCAGCACTCCTAGGTAAATTCCACTCCTAGGTAAATACCCAAGAGAAGCGAAAATATATGTCCACACACAAAAACATGTACACGATTGTTCATACCAGCATGATCCATCACAGCCAAAAAATAGAAGCAATCCAAATGTCCATCAATTAATGAATGGATAAATAAATATGGTATAGCCACACAAATGGGATATTATTTGGCAATAAAAAGAAATGAAATACTGATACATGCTACAACACAGATGAACCCTGAAAACACTATGCTAAGTGTAAGAATCCAGCCACATAGGACCATATATTGTATGCTTTCATTTATATGAAATGTCCAGAACAGGCCAATCTACACAGACATAAGGTACAGTGGTTGCTTAGGGCTGGGAATGGGGGATGAGAGGTGTGATGGTTAAGGGATATGGGTTTCTATTGGGGTGACTGAACTGTTCTGAAATTGACTGAGGTGGTGGTTGCACAACTCTGTGAATACAGTAAAAAACTCTGAATTGTACACTTTAAATATGTGAATTGTACGGTATGTATTATATCACAATAAAGCTGTTTTTAAAAAGCAATTATACTATGTAATGGCTCTTAACTAAACATTCAAAGAATTATTTAAAGCTATAAATAAAACTGAAAGCTGCATCAATATTGTCAATGTGAATCACAGAAAAAATGACTGTAACAATATGCACCTCTTACACATTTAGAATGCAATTTAAAAGATGAGAAATGAATGTAAAATGTCCTAGTGTAAAAGTACTTACTGTCGCTCCATGCTGGCTATTTCCTGATTATCTTCCTTAACCTTTAAAGGCATAAAGAGAAAACAGAATTTAAAGAATTACTCATTGTTAGGCTATCTTAAAGAGATTTTCCTTCTAGGGTGTGTACTAAAAAATCAAATCTAGTCACTTTAAACTTATTTCTTGAAATTCAGCCTTTGAAGTTAAAAGGAACATCATTAGGGAACTATTCACAGATTTTTCTTTCCTCCTCAAAGGAAGAGTGGTGACTGATAAATATCCATACCTATCCACGTGGCACCAATAAGTTAACATATCTTCAGGCCTGGATCAATTTACATAAATATCTAGGATTTTTGAGCCTGTCTCCCCCGCCCTGCTCCCCCTGCTCCCCACCCCCAACCCATGCACACGGTAGGGCTGCCAGATTTAGCAATCCCTGTTACATTTGAATTTCAGAAAAACAATGAATAACTTTTGTGGTATGTATTTGAAATACACTTATTATCCTTATGTATATATTTATTCTAAAAGATTATTCACTGCTTATCTGAAATTCAAAGTTAACTAGTCATTCTGTATTCTATCTAGAAATTCTATCCCAAGATCATACTCTTTGTCCCCTGCCTTCAATGATCTCTTTCCAAGACACTTCAGAGATTCTAGATTTTGATACCTTTCTAGAATGATTCTAATACTTAAATAGCTCCTGAGTTGATCCCTAAGGTTCCTGCAAACCCACTGGATTCAATATAAGACCACAAAAGTAGTCTCATTTGTAGGTTCCTGACTAGAGGTGCTCCCAAATATATAGGCTCCTAAGGGCTGTATATTTAGGGTGTCTCAGGATAAACAATAGGCTAAATTAAAGCCAGCCTTGGGATAGTAAGAAAGCTACTGAACACATGTGACATAACATGGTGACATACTGTGATTTCACAGGACATTTTAATTCCATTCACTTCATGGTGGCACTGATAGAAATAACCACACAAAGTCATCAGCCTTGGGGCACTTCATTTTCTAAATATGAGGCCCAAAACAAATCATGGAATACATCTTCAATAAGATTAATTATTTACTGACCAATAAGAAGAGTTTCAAGTTTTTCTTATAAGGATCCAAAACATGAAAAAATGACCAAAATATGCATGAAGACCATATAAAATTAGGATTTAAGTAAAAAAAAAAAAAGTTTATTTGAGAAATGACTTTTACCTAGATCTTCTTGGTCAAGCAGTTCATATTAATTTAGATGGAGTTCACTTTTCACTGTTTTTTAAGAAAATAAGCTTATTAGCTTTCTGTTCAATTCACATGCCTTAAATAAAACAGACTGATACATTTACCAAATCCTGACATATTAAAATACGTATGTTTGTTTTTCCTACCTGCTTAAGTAATCTCTCTCTCTCTTCCATTGGGGATCCCATGCTTTTGTCTTCTGCAATCATTTGATCTCGATGGGATTCCAACTCATAAAGTTTTTCATGCAACAATACAGCCTCCTGTTTTACCTGGGAGTGTGCTATTTCCTGAAGAGAATTAAAATAACTTTAGTATTTTATCAAAAACTATTCAAATAGTTTTCAGTTTATAAGACTAAGGACAAATTTAAACTACCATTATCTTTAAATAGAGATATCAAGAACCTAGAGTACTCAATAATGCTACAAAGTGCGTTTCTAAACATGGAAGAATAAAAACAAATTCCTCTATACTTTTCATAAGCAATTTTCAGTCTAAGATTCACAAGAAGGTGGTAGTTTTAGTTTATTTTCTAAATACAAGACCTAAACAAAGATAAAGACATCTCTACCAATGGGAAGATAATAAAGAAAATGTAACGATGTATGTATAACTTTAACCACAAAACCCAATCCAAAGTCCAAGGAACTGATCTCTAGAGGGAAAATATTTTCCCCTGAATAGATCATATATATGCTTTCCTACAATATTATGGGTTGAACTATATCCTCCTAAAATGTATGCTGAAGTCCTAATCTCCAGCACCTGTGAACATGACCTAATTTGAAATGGAGTCTGTGCAGATTTAATCAAGTTAAGATTATCTTGAGGTCATTAAAGTGGACCTTAATCCAGTACTAACTGCTCTTTATTAGAAGAGAAGAGATAAAAACAGAGACACCCGAGGAGAATGCCATTTGATGATATAGGCAAACAATGGAGCGATGTAGCTACAAGTCAAGGAACAAATGCCAAGGGCTGACAGCCAGCACCAGAAGCTAGGAAGAGGCAAGGAAGGATTCTACCTAGTGTCCCAGAAGAAGCAAGTCTCTGCTGATGCTTTGATTTTAGACTTTTAGCCTCCAGAACTACAAGAAATTTCTGTTGTTTTATGTCACCCAGTTTGTGATACTTTATTTCAGCAGCACTAGGAAACTAATATACATGAGTAGTAAAATTATCATGTATTCACCACTGTTCTACTGTTCACAAAGAGAAAATAAGGGATGTGATAATTTTAAAAGATAACCAAAAGAGCTAGGGATGTTGGTGGTAGTGGTGATTATGATGATGAAAATGACATTTGAAGTCGATATTTATTGAGCACGTATTCTGTGCCAGGCACTATACTTAATATTTTTAATATACTATCTCTAACACTCAAAGCAACTCTGTAAGATAGTACTATCATCTCTGTTTCACAGATGAGAAAACTGATGATCTGATATCTAAATAATTTTTCTAAGTTAACAAAAATAAAAGTTAATCATGAAAAAAAACGTTAATGATATCTGAAACCAGGCCCACAGTATGAACAAGATTTTTAAGAGGGGAGACCTCCTCCTTTTTGAAAGCAAAAGAGAAGGAATCTTAAAAAAAGGAAAAAGTGAACAAGAGGAAATGTTTGAAAGTCCATAGGCAAAGGGTTATATACACAGCTTAAGTAATGTATTAGCTTCAGGTGAAAAGGCATGATAATAAAATACCTATAGAACAAATGCAGACATTTTGATGTATCCCTTTTCATAGCACCTTCCCCTTCCCTTTTGCTTAACCACCTATAGACATGTTCATTATTGCATCTTGATAAAACCACTCCTGAAGACTCAAGCTCATGTTGATCTTTCACCTGATTTTTTTCACACTCCTATGAACTGAGTCAGCAATACTTAGCACAGTAGGGAGCATACAGCAGATATGCAATAAACACTACTTGAATGATATTTGACATAATGTTATCTTGAAGAACAAATATTCCCCCCCATCAAAAAGACCCACAAAGGAATCCAGCTAAAGTTAAACAAGATTAGGATCTACATTTTCTTCATTTGAGAATACTGTAAATCTTTTTAAATTCATGTAATTTTAGGCATACAGGTACTAATGCCAAAGTAGAGTGGCATCAATAGAAAAACTAACTCCAAGGTCATACCCTACACCTCTTCCTGTGGAAACTAAATCTGCCAATGAAATAAGACCTAACTCTCTCCTACACACCCTAAAAAAAGATAGTGAGGAATTCTGAAAGCTGGCTGTATTAATACTATATAAATGCAGTCCTAATTCCTTGAAGCATATTTTTATTACCAGAGAGATCAAAGAAAATAAAAATTCTGTGTACCCACATGTAGACAACTGGATATAGAAAATCGTCTTAATATTTTTAAGCAAACTAGTTTTTTCAATAGCAAATTTCCAAAAGAATGATTACAAAATACTCATGGTTTATTTCTTTTGCAAGCTAGGTGAAAGCAATCATGTCAATTTACAATTGTTACTAATTCTATCATCGTTATAGCTACCTGAATACATAGGAAATCAAGAAAGGCAGGCAAGATTTGATGTACAGACAGTGGGAAGGTAGTTTGCAGAAAAAGAATACACTGGCCAACAAATATATAAAGAGATACTCAACTTTTTGTATAAATAAATGAAAATTAAAACAAGATACTAATTTTAAACTATTAAACTAGTAAAAATGTAAAAGGTGGATGGATAACGCAGCTGTTAATGAGACGGAGGAAATAGGCACTCTCATACATTGAGATTAGGAGTAGAAAATGGAACTTTTTTGGAAGGCAATTTGGCAATGTTACAACGTTTTAGAAGTTTGTACCTTCTGACCCAATGCAAGAAATTTATCTTAAGATACACTTGTAGTAACTTTGCATAAAATGTGTGTTTTCACTACAGCACTGTCTTATAATCTCAAAAAACTATCAATATAAACAACCTAGTCATCTACAAGGCTGTGCTATATATAGTCATACAATGTAATACAATGCAGTAATTTCAAAAAATGAGAAAGATATCTTAAGAACTGGCATGAACAGACATTCAAGAGAGAATGTTACGTTAAAAAAAAAAAAGCTGCAGACAGCATATCCAGTGTACATCCCACTTAAGGTTTTTCTCAACAGTAAAATGAAGGTAGGATTATAGGACTGCTGTGAAGATAAAATGACAATGCTGGTGACATATGTAAAGAGCTCAAAAAAAGCACATAGCAATCACTCAATAAATGTGAGAGCAGTTCTGTCTGGAAAGGGGGAAAAGAAATAGGCATTTTTACTTTCATCTTATTTAACTTTTTAATAAAAAACATGTTTTGTGAATTTAAAAACGCTTTAAATAAACAAATAATAAAACAAACGCAAGCTTTTACATCTTTAAAGTAATGAACTGACTTCTCCCTCTTCATTTGTTTTTAGCCTCTTGATCGTATGTTTTTTTTCTTAACATCTTTATAGGAGTATAATTGCTTTACAATGTTGTGTTAGTTTCTGCTATATAGCAAAGTGAATCAGCTATATGTATATATATATATCCCCATATCACCTCCCTCTTGCGTCTCCCTCCCACTCCCCCTATCCCACCCCTCTAGGTGGTCACAAAGCACTGAGCTGATCTCCCTGTGCTATGCGGCTGCTTTCCACTAGCTATCTGTTTTACATTTGGTAGTGTATATATGCCAGTGCTACTCTCTCACTTCACCCCAGCTTACCCTTCCCCCTCCTTGTGTCCTCAAGTCCATTCTCTAGTCTGCGTCTTTATTCCTGTCCTGCCCCTAGGTTCATCAGAACCTTTTTTTTTTTTAGATTCCATATATATGTGTTAGCATACGGTATTTGTTTTTCTCTTTCTGACTTACTTCACTCTGTATGACAGACTCTAGGTCCATCCACCTCACTGCAAATAACTCAATTTCATTTCTTTTTATGGCTGAGCAATATTCTATTGTATATATGTGCCACATCTTCTTTATCCATTAGTCTGTCAATGGACACTTAGGTTGCTTCTATAACCTGGCTATTGTAAATAGTGCTACAGTGAACATTGTGGTACGTGACTCTTTTTGAATTATGGTTTTCTCAGGGTATATGCCCAGTAGTGGGATTGCTGGGTCATATGGTAGTTCTATTTTTTGTTTTTTAAGGAACCTCCATACTGTTCTCCATAGTGGCTGTATCAATTTACATTCCCACCAACAGTGCAAGAGGGTGTCCTTTTCTCCATACCCTCTCCAGCATTTACTGTTTGTAGGTTTTTTGATGATGGCCATTCTGACCAGTGTGAGGTGATACCTCACTGCAGTTTTTATTTGCATTTCTCTAATGATTAGTGATGTTGAGCATCCTTTCATGTGTTTGTCGGCAATCTGTATATCTTCTTTGGAGAAATGTCTGTTTAGGTCTTCTGCCCATTTTTGGATTGGGTTGTTTGTTTTTTTGATATTGAGCTGCATGAGCTGCTTGTATAGTTTGGAGATTAATCCTTTGTTAGTTGCTTTGCTTGCAAATATTTTCTCCCATTCTGAGGGTTGTCTTTTCTTCTTGTTTATGGTTTCCTTTGCTGTGCAAAAGCTTTGAAGTTTCATTAGGTCCCATTTGTTTATTTTTGTTTTTTTTTTCCATTCTCTAGGAGGTGGGTCAAAAAGGATTTTGCTGTGATTTATGTCATAGAGTGTTCTGCCTATGTTTTCCTCTAAGAGTTTTATACTGTCTGGCCGGCCTTACATTTAGATCTTTAATCCATTTGAGTTTATCTTTGTGTATGGTGTTAGGAAGTGTTCTAATTTCATTCTTTTGCATGTAGCTGTCCAGTTTTCCCAGCACCACTTATTGAAGAGGATGTCTTTTCTCCATTTTATATTCTTGCCTCCTTTATCAAAGATTAGGTGACCATATGCGCATGGATTTATCTCTGGGCTTTCTATCCTGTTCCATTGATCTATATTTCTGTTTTTGTGCCAGTACCATACTGTCTTGATTACTGCAGCTTTGTAGTATAGTCTGAAGTCAGGGAGCCTGATTCCTCCAGCTCCATTTTTCTTTCTCAAGATTGCTTTGGCTATTAGGAGTCTTTTGTGTTTCCCTACATTGTGAAATTTTTGGTTCTAGTTCTGTGAAAAATGCCATTGGTAGTTTTAAATTACCATTAGATTTTGTGTGCCTCGGCAAGGCAGAATGATTTTTGTACAGGGTAGGTACTCAATAACTGAATCTGCTTTCTTACTAAACTAAGATATTTGCAGTCCTGAATAGGAAAAAAATTATTACATTCCTATTAGTAAACTACTAAATAAATATGTACCTGAATGAGTTCCATTAATATATTTAACTGAATTTTCTTTTGTAGGTGAGTAATATGAAAACTTTTACTTGATTTTTACTTACAGATTCCAAGCTCTCTTTTTTCATGTTCAGTGAATCTAGCTGTTGCTGAAGTGTATCTAATTCCTAAGAAGAAGGAAAAAAAGCAAATATATATGCAAATTACATTAAGAATAATTTCTTTCTCAACATTTCAAATACAGATGTGACAAAGTAAATTTTGTAAATGTTTTCAACCCATATCTTAAAATCTGACTAGAATTTATTAACATTCATTATTTCTATTTTTGCCAATTTATTTCATTATTACTAAAAACCTTGCCAAGATCTACCTTTTAAAATACTTATGAGCTTTTTAAAGGGAGCCAGAACTTTTCACAGTGAATCATCACTGTATTCTGAGAATATCAAATATCAGAAGACTTCAAAATAATGATGGTACTGTTTAAAGTTATAATTTTTATTTGTCTTTTTAACCATGTTTCCATATCTTTTCCCTGTTTTCTTTTAAGGCCAAGATCTGTAGCCATTTATATGGCTCACTCTTAGGGATAAGACCCTTGAACTGTTTATAGTTGACCCCTGAATAAGAAAAGTTTGAGCTGCATGGGTCCACTGACATGTGGATTTTTTTCAAGAAATACGTACTACAGTACTACTCAATCCATGGATGGTTGAATCCGTGGATGTGGAACCTTCGATACTGAGGGCCAACTATAAATTATACACAGATTTAAACTGCACAGGGGTCAGTGTGCCTAACACCCAAGTTGTTCAAGGGCCAACCAGATGCATTCAAACACCCCTGTGTGATATTAGCTATATTTTGATAATATTTTAGCATTTTTATAATATTCTTTCATCAATGTTTCATTATATGCTATGAATTCTGTCTAAAATAAAAAGTTATATTAAATTGTCAATAAAGGATTATCTGAGAAACTAGAACTACATTCATTATTGGCATTTGTGGGGACTAATTCTCTGTTAACTGGTTAAGGGATATCTGGACATGAAAGGGCACTACCTTGCAAACCTGAGTCACCACCATGACTGAATGTTGAGAGGATTCTCAATAATCCCTCAGCAGGCATCCAAATTTCTTATTTAAACACCATAATTAGGGGACAAAAGCTGTTCAAATTAAGGATATAGCAAGTAAATGACTTGCTGTTTATTAGGCAGGAAGAAAAGGAAAGAAAGTAAATATCCATATGGCTCTGGTGTATGAGGACTTTTAATGTTTTCATTAAAAGTTCATTAAAAAACAAGTGTTTCATGTATCTTTATGACCTGCAAAAATGAATGATGCATAGAACTGAATAACAGAGTAAAAGCTAGGTCATTATGCAACATAAGAAAACAAAATTTTCTAGATCAGTGCTTCCTAAATTCAAATGTCCATATGAATCATCTTGTTAAAATGAAGACTCTGATCAGTAGGTTTAGTCAAGCTCTCAGGGGATGCCAATGCTGTCCACCTTCAGATCACATTTTTAGTAGTAAGACTGCTATATGCCCAGCACAGAGTAGTAATTAGTATTACCTGCAACAATTTCTCATTCATGGTTTTCATTTCTATATACTTGACTTGTTTTTCAGGAGGCATATTTTTGATAATGCCCTCTGCTGCCTGTTTTACCTGTTCAGTTTCTTCTTCTACACTTCTAATTTGTTTTTCCTTCCTGAAATCAAAAGTATACAATATTCCTCTTACAATATTGCGGGGAAAAATCAATTAACTTTACTCAGTTTCAATTAAATAGGATACTTAAAAGTTATTTAACCATAGTTTGTGATCTAAAAGTCCTTATAGATGTACACAAAAATTTTATTTGACCTGTACAAAATTTGGCCCTATCAACACAGACTTACTGGGACTTCCCTGGTGGTGCAGTGGTTAAGAATCCGCCTGCCAATGCAGGGTACACGGGTTCAATCCCTGGTCCAGGAAGATCCCACATGCTGCAGAGCAACCAAGCCCATGCGCCACAACTACTGAGCCTGCGCTCTAGAGCCCGCGAGCCACAACTACTGAGCCCGTGTGCCACAACTACTGAAGCCCGCATGCCTAGAGCCCAAGCTCCACAACAAAAGAAGCCACTGCAATGAGAAGCCTGCTCACCGCAACAAAGAGTAGCCCCCGCTCGCCGCAACTAGAGAAAGCCCGTGCGCAGCAACGAAGACCCAATGCAGCCAAAAACAAATAAATTTATAACAAAACAAAACACAGACTTATTTTACATCTTTCTCTTCTCAATCCCCAAATCCTTGTATTTCCTTATTCTCCACTTTACTTTCTTATAAAAAAAACACAAAGATTATCACAGAAAATCCTTAAAGTCTTATACATATCAGAATGTATTTGCACTTTTTGTTATCATACCCTCAAGGCAAACAAGAGAGTTAAATTTTAGAATAGTGGTTTTCAAGTATCTTTTAGCTATAGAATTCTTTGACCAAATGAAATCTTGTATGGAAGTTTACCACATAAATCATCTCAAGTAACACAGCTCTGACTGAACTGGGGAGTAGGAAGACCAACAGTGTAATTTGATTAAAAAATTCATAGCTTTAGATTAATATATTTTGCTTAAATTCCCTTTTATCTACTGCTTTAACTAAAATTGTTACTGATACTTCATAAATTATCAACTGTACTTTAGCACTGCAAAATAATAAGCTAATTTCCTTGAAAATATAACAGGAGCATTACAAGTCTAATCATGTAAGTAGTAGTAATGAAATTAATTACAAACAATAACCATCTTTATCATATAATCACAAGAAATACCAGTGATGTGCCACTTATTACCTATGCAAGATCAATTATAAATAGGGTAGAGAAAAATTCTGAAAAAAATAGAGGTATGATGCTAGTTATCATGTAAATACTTCAAGATTTACATATAAAAAGCTTGCTTGAAGATAAATTCTCAGTCTCAATATCATAAATTTCTACTTTGAGTTTCAAAATATAATTATTCTATTCAATCTCTTTCAAATGTAGATATCGTTAACAGTTTTCACAATCACTAACTGAGTCTCATAGATCCACATATCTATCCTCCACACACTTTACACATTCATACCCTAGTACCAGAATAAGATAATCTAAACTCAGAAATTTTCCTATAGAGAGCATCTCATAATAACCAAATAAAAGATGAACATAATGAAACAGACAACCTGGAATTTCTATTTATTTTTGTCTCATTATTGAACAGGAAGTGATGTCTTCACTTTGAGCTTCAATTACTATAGCATAAAAAAATGTGTCTGCTGCTGCTACAATTTATACGGGTATACGCGCTCATAGAAATTCCAAACAGAAAAGATCATCTATTTCAATCTCTTTGTTTCACAGATTAAGGATACTGAAGCCCAGAGAAGTTTGTTAGATCTAACTCATTCTGAACTCCATGATTATTTACTACCAACAGTGAATCTTAACCATGTTTTTGCCTGATATATCTACCACAGTTAGATGGGAACTAATGTTGTAAAGTATTCCATTTTACAGAGGGGAAGTTACACAAGGAAGCACAAGGAAGGTAACTGATTTTTTGAAGGCCATGTAATGGCCAAGGGTCGGGTCTTTTGATGCTTTGAGCAGTCTGCTCCTGTTATAACTTGGCAGTAAAACTATCAATGATGGTGTCATAAAAATGAGTAAACAACAAAGTTGAAACTCAGTGGAATACAAAACTTGGTGGAATCTTTTCAACTTGAATCTTTCAAAATACAAAATACCTTTAGGATCAACACTTAAATCACTTTAGCTATGTATCTTTCAAATTATGCATTCCCAATATTATATACTTTAACTCACAAAGTAAATTTGTTAATATTTAAATTTTTTAAGAGTAATTAAGAATCACAAAGGTTAAGCAAGCCACCTCAGTTGTTACAATAAAAAGTCAAAGATGACTTTAAGAAATTATTCTTCTAGTCAATCTTTTGCTAAGGAAGTCTAATTTCTTTTTTTTTTCCACCTGTTCACAGTACAAAGGTTAAAACAAAGTGAAATAAAATCATATGACATACTTTTTTTTTAAATGGTGTGGAAGAAAGAGTAGATTCCTTACACACCAGTCTCAGAGACAAAAGAAAAAAGGAAAGGTAAGATCCTATATATTTATATGTTTGGTGATTATTGTTGAATTTTTTTAAATCATATTTAAACTTGTTAAGTCTATACAAAAATCTTTGTCTCTAATAAGTGATGAAAGAGAAGAAAATATGATTGTATTTTTCACAAGATCTACCTTAGAAATATAAACCTGGGACATGGCCAAAAAATCTTTCCCAAATAAATTGATAATGTAATAAAAAGTAATTATTTTTCTTTTGGAAAAAAAAAGGTTTCATCTAGCCAATCAAATTTATAAGATCTTTTTATTTTGAAATATGTTAATCACAGAGCATTCTGAAGTGATATTAACTTAAAAACAAATTTGTAAGATGAAAAAGACTGACTACCAGGTGATAATTGTTGAAACTGGGCAATGACTATCCTACTTAGAGGTTTTTTCTTGATAGTTTCCATTATAAAAGTTTTTAAATTTGAAAGAAAAGTTCTATAAAATTACAAGAGAAGTTAATTGTGAATTATTAATACCTTACTCCAAATACACTGAGTTCTGGTATAAATATCTAAAATATTTAATGACAAAACTGTATTACAGTATATACATTTTATTTAACAAAACCAAAATAATTGCAGTATCTTTTTATTTCATGGTATATAATAGTCATATAAAGTACATGAACAAAAACTTCTCAGAAACTTGTACTTGAAACTGCACTAAGAAGAACATTGTTTCTTTTTCAATATCTACCATTTCATTTTGTGAAAATCTTTTTTTCTGTAATATAGGTTATAGGCTATATAAAAGGGCACTTAATTTTGTAAGATAGTTTTTTTAAAAAAACTTATATTCCATTTATTCTCTATTTTTTAATCACTAAACTCAAGCCCACATATCATTTCAAAATAAATATCAAATTGAGAAAAAAATCTAAAGGGAGAAAAAGGCAATAATAACTGTTTCCTTTTAAATCGACTTTTTAAATAGGGTAAACTGACTCAAGAACAATTTCTGCATAATCTACCGGCTGTTATTCTGCCAATCTGATGTCTTCAAGATAACCAATAAAACTAGCAAATGTTGCTGTCTAAGGATTTGTCTATTTAGTGTTGTGATGGTCAACATCCATCTACCCCGGCTTTCAAACTTTCCCCTCTCAAAACATGTACAAATGTATGAAAAGCCCCATGGACCTTGCGGCTCAATCAATGCATTTCATAGCTTTAGACCTAATGATGGTTTAGATATGTTGACTGCTTTCTTGTACAGAATCTACCTTAAGCTCTAAGTATATATAGTTTCTAACTCTAAAATTTATCAAATAGAAGGAAAAAAAAGATTCCTTTTCTAACCCTTACGATTTTATTCATTTTAGCATACTGGAGAAGACAATTATTAGTATAACGCAGATGATAAAGATAATAAATACAAGACAATCCTCTGTCTCCATTTTCACAAAGTCTCACAGTCCCACCTGACCTCCATTACCTTCTCCGGCTGCTTCTATCCCACATAAACTCTTTAGTTAATTTTCTTTGTAGCCTGTCTGCTTCCTTTATTCATCCTTATCCTATTTATTTCTGGGGAAAAAAAAAAAGAAGCACTTTTCCCTTACCACTGCCCTACCCACATGGGCATCCTACAAAAACATCAGGAAGAATTTCACTACACCACTGAGAAATACTGAAACAAGCCACTGGAGAGGTTGCATACTTATTCCTAGAAATCACTAAATATGGGGAAACTACCTTTTATATATGAGTTAGGGATCCCCTTTTGTAGGCAGTGGTCTGGAATAAGTGATAGCTTGAATTCATTTCTGACTCTAAAAGGGATTCTATTATGATCTACATTCAAATTGTAAAATCTAGGAGAACAGTGGCTTTTTCTTCAAACTTTGATTTAGCCATGTAAAGAAAGTGGAAAAGGAATAAACATAAACAGATCATCAGATGGAAGGCAATGAGGAAGTTAACTAGAATAGACCAGTACTGGCATAACAATAAATTCCTCATTGCTAATGCAGCAACAGACTTTAGTAACTTGAAATGAATCTTGCTCACCGAGTAGTTTCTTACCTCCTGCTCTCGTGGAATAAATTTTCCTAAAAAATCATAAGCAACTAATTGTAACAAGTGCTATAAGAAGGCTCAAAAGACTAAATTTTAACCACTAAGGATGATAGTAACAGGACATATTCATATCATTTCAAACAGATCATTTGTTTGCAGCAGTTTCTTATTTATTTCCTATTTATTTATTTTGATGTGGACCATTTTTTAAAGCCTTTATTGAATTTGTTACAATATTGCTTCTGTTTTCTGTTTTGGTATTTTGGCCGCAAGGCATGTGGAATCTTAGCACCCTGACCAGGGATTGAACCTGCACTCCCCTGCATTGGAAGGCGAAGCCTTAACCACTGGACCACCAGGGAAGTCCCTATTTATTTATTTTTTAATAGATCTTTTTAAAATTAATTTTTATTGGAGAATAGTTGCTTTATGCAGCAGTTTCTAATGTTGACTTTAAGAAAACAGGAATAAAAATAAGAAATATCAAGGTCATGAATAAAATGACTAAATGGAAAGTATTTATAAGAAGAATTACTGAAATAAATGGCAATTTCCAGTTAAACATGGCATGTTGAATGTACCCACTAACTTTGACTCTGTCCAAAACCCTACTAAATGAAAATAAAAGGTAATTTGAAGTATATAAACTCATAACGACAAAAAGAATGGAAGAGGAAACAACAGCAATAAAATCTAGAAACTAGAAAGCTAAAAGTTAAGTGCAAACTGACTGGGAAAGCAAAATTCTCCCAAGCCAGCAGTGGGGAAAGCTGAGAAGCCACTTGATTTACACTGCAGAATCCCTAGATGGCCCAGAGATTGGCAGTACCAGATATTCTGGAAGTAGAAAAGGAGGGGCTGAAACATAGTTGAAAGCCTTTCTCCCTGACACTGCCCAGACAGGTAAAGGTCCTCTCCTACCTAAGCAGAAAAATAAGGCTTTTGTTTTTTTGCTCTGGGGAAAATAAAACAAACGGAATCTGGGCACTAGGCACAAGTGACTGCAGGGACGTTATGACAAAAGCAGGAAGAGTAAGTTGAAGTTTACATACTAATTACTGAGATAAACTCACCTTTTCCACCACTGAGCTCTCAGAATGCTGGCTACTTGGCCTCACCTTTTCGGGCAGTAGATTAAAAATGTCATTTTGGGGAATCCAAGCAGCCCAAGAGAAACAATCTAAAGATAATGACATTTAGGGATTCCCCCAAAAAACAGTCCATTAAGGTCACTCTACAGTAAGATCTAAAGTTAATAAGAACTGGGAATTCCCTGGTGGTCCAGTGGTGAGGACTCCATGCTTCCACTGCAGGGGGCACGGGTTTGATCCCTGGTCAGGGAACTAAGACCCCAAAGGCCATGCAGCGTGGCCAAAAAATATTAGCGAAGTTAATAAGAACCACACAGATGCACAGTTTCCCATCAGCTTTTTCGTTTCCCACTCTTACATGTAAGTCCTAAACCAAATATTAACAGATACACAAAGTTCAAAAGAAAACCTCAACATAAAGGATACTTAAAAAAATAAACTGGAAAAGCACAACTTGAGGGTACAAAGGCTATTCAAGGAAAAAGAAAACAAGAGATACAACAAGAAAAAACAAGGAAAAAAATATATTCATACCACAGTATACTACAAAAGAAATTTTCAGAGAACAAAAAGAGCTTAGAATTAAGAAGATGACAGGAAAAAGAAAACTTTAACAGAAAAGTTTGACGATAAAGTTCCAGAAAGCAGAGCAAAAATACACAGAGATGAAATGTGGAAGAGTAAATATAAAAAATTAGAAAATCATACCAGGAGATCCAACACCTAATTAAAGGGGTTCTAGAAAGAGAAGTGAGATTTTTTTTTAATGAGGAAGAAAATTATCAATACCATCAATCAAATAATTCAGAAAATTTCCCATTGTTTCCAGATTGAAAGTGCCCACCAACTGCCCAGTTTCATGAATGAAAACAGACTCGCACAAAGGATCATGAAATTTCAGAATATCCATATTAAGGCTATACTGTACAATTCAGAGAATATAGCCAATGTTTTATAATAACTATAAATGGAGTATAACCTTTAAAAATTGTGAATCACTATACTGTACAACTCTAACTATATAATATTGTAGAGCAAAGAAAAAGCTTCGGTGTTAAGAAATGGCAAGTTACATAAAAGGATAAAGAATTAGAACGGCATAGCATCACAGTTCTTAACAGTAATACAGTCATGGTTGGTTGAATCCACAGATGTAAAACCCGTGGATACGAAGGGTCCACTGTATTCATTATATTGCACCACTTTATGTAAGGGATTTGAACATCTACAGATCTGTTATCTGTAAGGACTCCTGAAACCAAACCCCTGCTGATACTGAGGGACGACTATACTAGAAACCCAAAGACAATGGGGCGGGCTTCCCTGGTGGCACAGTGGTTGAGAATCTGCCTGCCAATGCAGGGGACACGGGTTCGAGCCCTGGTCTGGGAAGATCCCACATGCCGCGGAGCAACTAGGCCCGTGAGCCACAATTACTAAGCCTGCGCGTCTGGAGCCTGTGCTCCGCAACAAGAGAGGCCGCGATAGTGAGAGGCCCACGCACCGCGATGAGGAGTGGCCCCCACTTGCCACAACTAGAGAAAGCCCTCGCACAGAAACGAAGAGCCAACACAGCCATAAATAAATAAATAAATAAATAAATAAATAAATAAAAAGACAATGGGGCAATGCCATCAACCTTTTGAGGGAAAATTATTTCCTACCTAGAGTTCTATTTCTAGCCAAAATATCTTTCACGGTCTAAAAAAATTCTCTTCTATGGACCTTCTCAGGAAGCTCCTGCAGGAAGCTCCATGGAAAAAAGGCAGTAATCCAAGACAGGGCATTCTAGAAAACAGGAATCCAGTAACAAGGGCAAAAGGGAGTCTCTACAATGAGGGTGGAAGGAGAGTGGAAGTCAAGGGCTGTGTAGAGGGCCTAGTGATCAGCTCATCTAGATCAGAGCATGGCAGCAGGCTCTGGGAGAGACTTCTTCAAGCAAATGAAACAGATTAAACTATCTAATACACATAAACTACTGAGAGATTTGCTAGGGAGAGTTTGGGTATAAATTAATGAGAAAAAAAAAAAACAAACCCTAAGCACATGAAAAGAAAACCAGGACAATTAATTAGAGGAAAAAAAGTGTGCAGGAACAGAATAATAATCCTGTTAACAGGGCTCAGTCATTGACAGCTTTATACATTCCTGATAGTATAAACACTGAGTACTCATCTAACCAAAATTACAAGTGACTATGCTTGGAAAGTAAAGAGACAGTAAGTATATATTTGATGCATTGAAGATGAAGGTAGGGAGTGTTTGAAAGAAAGCTGAGGACTCTCATCTCCCAAAGTGTTAAGTCAAAGGATAATATCAATAGATAATGCCTAAAATTGAAAAATCAAGAAGTAGCAATATAAGCATATACTTAAACGTGTATCTATACATAAATATATATCCTCTGGACTTTCTTTTGTGCACATATATTAAAATTTTAAAATGTACAACCACTTCAATTGTTTTAAAGTTCCTTTCAATAGATCTAGGAACTAAAGAGACACCCTGAAAATTACTGTCTTTCATTCTCCCCAGGAGCTTTCCAGTTTTTTAAGATTAGAGTGCAGGGAGGGTAAAGGGATATTTACTTGTTTCATATTTTATATTTTTTAAGAAAAAATAGATTTAAAAGGAGAAAAAAGGAAATCAAAATGTCCTAAAAAATCTCTAATGTTCTAGTCTCCTAATGAGATATAAATACTCTCTTTTCTGTCAGGCTTGCAATATGAAAATCACAAGCATCACAATCTTGCTTTGGCCACTCTCCATGCTATTGTTATCAGAAGAAAGCCAGACGTCTAAAATCGTAAGTTTTTACAATCAAGCTAGTGAAAATATTTTCAAAGGTACACTTTGTGTAGCTTTAGTAAAATACTGAAGGCAATAAAAGAAGAAAAAAATCAAGCTATCAAAACAAACTCTTTAGTTAGCTGTGTATATTCAAAACATGTGATCTCTGAGCCAGATTCTAATTTGACAAAAGCAGTCTTCATTTTTTAAAAAACTGAGTTCTTTAAAAGTTGACTAAAGGAGAAATACGTAAAATTTCACTACAAAACCAGAGATTAGTTAAGACATAAAAAACACACTTTAAAATGTAGGAAACTTTAAAAAAAACACGTATTTATGAGGGAAATTGCTGTTGTTACATTATTATTATTATTGGGGGACATTTCAACTGCAAAAACAGTCAAAACAAGAACTGTTTCTTTGGATTTATATCCACATAAGGAAAGCACTTCTTCCTGTTGCCTGACCCTTTAAATTCAACACATGGCTCAATTTCTGTTACAAGATATTTTCTTTTAAAACACCAAATTTTGAGCTGTTAACCCTATAGAGGTATATATTGAATATTGTTTCTTAATTATTTAATAGTCTTAGATGCAGTGCTGGTAGCTCTGATTTTTAAAAATTACATTTTTACATTATTTTCTCATTATAAATGTCAATCTTGCACACTGAAATACTAAATAAGTTAAGAAAATTATTATTTACCATTTACTTCCACATCTATAAATGGCAATATACCAATATTTTCTTTCTGTAATGATTATTTAATAACAGTTGGAAGATACTTGTATGACAAACTAGGATCTCCTTCCTCAATTATATATATCAGAAATCCTTAATCTTCAACATTCCATCCCAATAAAAAAAAAGTATTTGCTTTACCTTTTTCATATTTTAACATAAAAAGATTAGATAGTAGATTTTTTTCTAAAAGTATTTCCTTCTAATGTCTAATTGCCTGCATATGAAAATTTGGGAAATTCTGCTAGCATTTTTCCTTATTAATGCATTTCTAATTTTCTTTTTAGGAAGTCAAATGTAATTTCACTGCAAAGAATTATGCTTTGATTCCAGCAAATATCAATAAAAATGTTACTATACTTGACCTCAGTTATAACCAAATTACTCTGAATGTTACAGATACAAGAGTTCTACAGATATACTTTTTACTCACTGAGCTCTATTTGATTGAGAACAATGTCATTCTCCTACATAATAGTAGTTTTGGTAACCTCTCCAATCTAGAAATTTTAAATATCTGTAGAAACTCCATCCACATAATTCAACAGGGTGCCTTTACAGGCTTAGATAAACTAAAACAGTTATACCTCTGCCAAAACAAAATAGTTCAACTGAATCCTGATATATTTGTGCCTCTAAAAAGCCTGATACTATTGAATCTGCAAGGCAATTTGATAAGCTATCTTGATGTACCACAACTGTTTCATCTGGAATTCATAATTTTATATGGAAATCCGTGGAACTGCTCTTGTAGTCTACTGAATTTGCAAAACTGGTTGAACACATCGAATGTGACACTAGGTAAGCAATTATAATTTAAATTAGTCAAAACCAAAATGTGATTGATTTTGGATTGTTCTACCCCAGAAAAGTCTCGTTTCATATCTAAAAGAAAAGGAAACTATTCCTGTTTAAGGGAAACAAGAAGAAACACTGAAAAGCAATTGCTGAATACAAGCTCTCCCTCTGCCTCTCCAGAAAAAAAGAAGAAAAGAAACTTAAATGTTCTATATATATGAGATGAAACTGTCACTTTGTATACTAAGTTTGCATATATATAAGACTAATATATAAGACTAATTTTTAAAAGCACTTCCTTTTCTTAGGATATCTTGTCAGAGAGTAGGTGAAAACAGGTGCCCTACTTTCTAAACTACATGCCATGTTCCAGATGTTCACCATAATCTAAATCATAACATTTTTACTTTACTAACACAAACTAAACAATAAACAGATACTGCACTTAAGCTACATTTATAACATAAACAGAAATGGGCATTTCCCTCGTGTTGCTAGGCAAATACAACAGTTTCTTTTTTATAATATCTTTAGTGACGACAGATAAATATGTCAAAAAATTCTAGATAAAAAATTATAAAATGTTAACCATAATAATTTATTAACCATAATAAATCTTATTCTTTCTAATTTACTAGAAAATGAGATCATCACCATGTGCAGCTATCCGGATATACTGAAGTGCTACAATATCAAAACAGTACCTTACAAGGCTGAATGCTACTCAAAATTTCCTTCATCTACAACTGAAGATCTTTACATTCATTTTCAGTCCATTAGCAATTCAACATTTAATAGTTGTTTGAACAACTTAACAAGAAATTCAGGTAATGTACTGGTTTTGAATAATAATATTGCTGAGGATAGCATGCCAAATAAACTGAGATAGTTCTCATTTTTTTTTGTATTTTAAATTTCTAGAAACAATGTAAAAGAACAATTCCTCCACCCAAGAAAAGATTGACAAAACACTGGGTTTCTAAAGTAGGCTCTGCTAGTTATCAGTCAAATGCCGTTATGCAAATTATTGATATTTAACTTCTCTGAGCCTTGGTATTAACTAGTTAAGTCACAATTCTTAACAGGTATAAATCAATAATGTTCCTAGGTGAATGGATAAACAATACCTGCAAAGACAGGTAGATATTTTGAAAAAAGGTATTCTTTCACCACACTATGAAATATCTTTATTTTTGGCAGTTTTAGTAACTTTTGCTTAAAGAAGATTATGTACATTTATTTCTAATACCAATATTGGGGAGTTATTAGGATATGTAATTATGATTATTTTATTTTTGTCAATTTAACAAAACTACCCCCACCCTCTCTTTCTCGGTATTCCATTTAAGAACGTGAATCTCAAGGAAAAAGCTGGGCTTTTCTTGTCAGTGTTGTGGTCACTGTACTGATGACTTCACTCCTCATTTCAATTGCTATCAAATGTCCAGTATGGTATAATTTTCTGCTTAGTTACAATCATCATCGCCTGGAAGAGCATGAAGCAGAAACCTATGAAGATAGTTTTACCAGAAATCCAAGTCCTCCTTCACAGATACCAGACACAAGCTCCGAAGAAACTACAGTAATATTTGAACAACTACATCAATTTGTGGTAGATGATGATGGGTTTATTGAAGACAAATACATAGATACTCATGAATTACGTGAAAAAAATTAATTTCTTTCAATGTTTGATTCTTTAAAAAATGTTAACAGCTCACTCACAGTTTAGACATGGAGATTTTGATACATGACATACTGAACTATAGCTAGTAGACCATCATATTAATTGCAACAAACATAAATATCATAAAATTATGCTCTTCTCATTGGCATTGTGCAAGTAGGTCCAAATACAGTAACTGCCACCCCTTGTTAGCTAACAGTTAAAATGCTAGCATTACTATTCTCAGCAGTATTCAGGGGACCATACATAACAGTAGGAAAAGGCCTAAGGTAAATTATTCATTAATTAAAATGGACAGATTTTCATATTAGTCAGATATGTGATGCAATACACATTAAAGTTTTACTGGTTGGAATCAGTAAAGAAATAAAGATTTTGGAATTTTATCACAAGTCAAAGTGAAGAACAGCGATAGTTTAAACTGACAACACACTAAGGTTGATTTTATGCCCATAGAATGAATTCATGGAATTGGAAAATGTTTTTTAAATTTTTTTAAATGTCTCTTGAATTGGCACAACAAATTTCTGAAAATTTAGTAGCGATTTAAAGCACAGGTACAATGTCCAGGCACAATCTCTTGATTTTCGTTACAAAGAAAGACTGTCATCAAAATGCATGACTGTCACAATTGAATAATATGGTGGCTTCCAAAGTAGGAATCATCTATGAATCTTGTTTTTTAAAATACCTATTTCTGCCTCTCTTTAGATTTTTATTCAAATGATTCTGTGCTGTGGCTGAGGAATCTTCAGTTGGTCCGTGGTCAGTTCTTTGGGATGCTGTAGATAGAGCAATGTTTCCCAAATTGTCTTCTAGAACATTAATTTCCAGAGAGACATTCAGAAGTATTTACAAGGTGGGGGATTAAAAGGTACATGGACAAACTACTATAGAATTACTAGGAAATACTGGGTTTAAACAAAGTCTAACAAGTTTTTTTACTATAGGACTTACCCAAGGCTTTACTAAACTGCTCTCTGCTCTTCAAGAGCAAAATATTAAGGATTTGCCAAACTTCCTTGACAACAAAACCTTTTCTTTGATGTATGGCTACTAATACCTCATAGGACAATAATGGTCCAAAGAACACTGGCCTTGAGACTATTATAGGAAGAGTCTAAAGTGAATTAGTTGCCAATTCTTTATAATCAATTGGCTACAATCATAATTTTAACAACTTAATGCAAATAGTGGCATTAAAAACTGTAACAAAATATCATTTTTACCTTCCATATGTGAGGAAATTTAGTATACAGTATTTATATCTTTTAGAGAAAGGAATATCTCTAAAACACTGAAATATATTTATGGATTAAATAATAAGGGGTTTAAAATTTTCTTCATCATTATACAGGGAAGGGAACAGTGTCTAGTGGTCTGGATGGAGCAGGGTTGGATAAAAGTTGATGGAGATGGGTGCATAGGAGTATAATACACTATTTAATTTTGGGGTATGTTCAAATTTCTCTATAACATAAAGTTTTTAACACATGTACATACCTGATAATTTCTTAGAAAAAAGAGACTAAAAATAATGTAGATGTACATTATATCCTAAAAATAGTCATTTTTAAGGTTATATCAATAGTAAATTCAGTTCAAATGTCTACTTAGGAAAATAAAAACTGTTTTGGATGATATACCCTGTGAAATAAAAGAACTGACTCATTTGTAATGCGTATTTGTATTTATAGGAACATGTTTTCAATAAAAGATATAAATGTTTTACGTGTAATATTTCCTAACAGATAATGTAAATTATATGTTATAGTTTTAAATCTCAATTATAAGAGTGCGATAACTTTAAAAATATAAGGCATCTTTTTCTAAATAACCTATCATTTTACCAAAATATCATTTCTTAATTTGAGGCAAATATTCATATTTGAGAAATGAAGTAAAATGAAATATAATTATGAATGAGCAAAAACTATCTTTCATCTCTTATATTCAAAAGCCTCTTATAATTAAATATTGGGTATTCAGTAGATATCTGACTAAACAAAGAAAAATAAATGGGTTTAAAATAATTACATATATTTTCAAAGGATAAATGATTTTAGCTAACACCAAACTAGAAAAGTGTAGACATTAGAATTAGAAGAGAATCATTAGTTCAAGCAGGCACATGAAACTGAATTAAAGCCACAGGCATCATAGTAACATATTAAGGCTATATATTATAACCAATTTATTAAAAATAGGTGTTCCATAATAAACTAGATGGTCTCATACCACAGTAAATGGTGGTACTAAAAGAGAAGAGAATAAAAACAAGATTTTTATACCTGCTTTCTCAAGGTATGACATTTCCTGCTCCCTTTGAGTGTACAGAGTCAAAGTAAAGTCTCGTGTTAAGATGTTGGCTATCTGATTAACACATGAAATAAATCTATCCTCCTGTGATATATAAAAATAAACTTTCTAAAAATAACTTGTTTTTAATTTAAATTTCCTCTTAAAGGGTCAGGAGAACCTATTTCACTCAGACTTAGTTACAAACTACAAATATTAAGTTTTGAAACTGCTGACATTTTCAGGACAAAGTACCTTATTTTAAGAACATTTTCTTTAATCAAATGAACCAAATAGACATAAAAACCTATGAAATTCTTAAATTTATAATCTGGGAGTTATTTTTTTGGATAAAATATCTATAAAACATGTACATATAATATTTATAAATCTGACCTGGGTATCATATAACTTTGCAGATAAATGATGAAATAAATGAGGATCTAAATGTTCTAAACTATATAAGGTCCTCAACAGGTTATAGCTTATTATTTCTTATTCTTTAGGTACTTAGGAAAGTATTTTATATGTAGTAAATGACAAATATTTGCTAAATGGTCTAAAACCAGAACAACAACAACAAAAAGGAAGTTTTCAAGTAAGTGTTTGGTCACCATGAATATGGAATTTTCTTTGTAAAAGGGAAGAGACTTCCAGTATATTTGTAAATTTTAAGATAGCACTTTAGGGACTCCCCTGGTGGTCCAGTGGTTAAGACTCCATGCTACCAATGTAGGGGGCCTGAGTTCAATCCCTGGTCAGGGAACTAGATCCCGCATGCCGCAACTAATACCCAGTGTAGCCAAAAAAAAAAAAAAAGATAGCACTTTACAGTAGCATCAAATGATAGATGGGGAAAATGAGATTCCTTTGTTTTTCATCAATAGAAAATTACACCTATCTTTCAAATAGTTCATCCTTATATTTAAAATCCTATTCTTCATCAAATATTTACTGTACATGCAGAGGTAATATGACAGTATGTTTGATGTTACATAATTTTGGTTAATTATTATCCTTGCTCTCAAGGAAATTAATATTGATAAGTTTATGGAACAAAATGTGTGCAGTATTAGTATGTACAAAATAGCTCATCTTCTGTTTGCACTGCTTTAGACAGTAATTAAGGTCAAAGAGTCAATAAAGAATAATTATGTTAACTAATGCTGTTGTCTGAATATTTGTGTCCCTCCAAAATTCATACGTTGAAATCCTAACCACCAAAGGTAATGGTATTAGCAGTTTGGGGCCTTTGGGAGGTGATTAGGTCATGAGGGTAGAGTCCTCATGAATGGGATTAGTGCCCTTATAAAAGAGATCCCACAGAGCTCCCTAGCCCCTTCCACCATGTGATGATACCTTGAGAAGGTGCTAGGTATGAACCAGCAAGAGGGCCTTCACCAGAATAGGACTATACTGGTGCCTTGATCTTGGACTTCCCAGCCTCCAGAACTGTGAGTAATAAATTCCTGTTGTTTATAAGTAAGCACATCTATGGTATTTTGTTATAGCGGCCCAAAAGGGCTAAGATAACTACACTACATCCATTTATTAACTTTGTAGGCATTACCGTCACTGCCACATTTACCTTATAACCAAACTCAAAGTTACTTGGTATTTGGTCTTTAACCAGGTTATATAAAAAGATGCACAAATAATCTACATCTATGATTAGATTACTAATATAACAACTAATTATCAATTAATAATTGAATAATGAAATAATATAAATAGCCCACTGAATAATAATGTGCATTTCATTAGACTGAGGCTTAAATCTCATAATTCAAATTAGTTAAAAAGCTCAGGTTAGGGACTTCCCTTGTGGTCGAGTGGTAAAGAATCCATCTTATAATGCAGGGGGGGAGGGTTAGATCCCTGGTCGGGGAACTAAGATCCCACATGCCGCGGGGCAACTAAGCCTGCGTGCCACAACTACTGAGCTCACGTGCCTCAAATAAAGCCCGCGTGCCGCAAACTAGAGAGCCCACGTGCTCTGGAACCCACGTGCCACAACTACAGAGAAGACTGTGCGCCACAATGAAGAGCCTGCGTGCCGCAATGAAAGATCCTGCATGCCTCAACAAAAATCCCGCGTGCTGCAACTAAGACCCGACACGTTAAGCTGGGATGAAGTGAGAGTGGCATGGACTTATATACACTACCAAACGTAAGATAGATAGCTAGTGGGAAGCAGCCACATAGCACAGGGAGATCAGCTCGGTGCTTTGTGACCACCTAGAGGGGTGGGATAGGGAGTGTGGGAGGGAGACGCAAGAGGGAGGAGATATCGGGATATGTATATGTATAGCTGATTCCCTTTGTTATAAAGCAGAAACTAACACACCATCGTAAAGCAATTATACTCCAATAAAGATGTTAAAAAAAAAAAAAGACCTGACACAGCCAAAAATAAATAAATAAATAATAAACAAATCTTTAAAAAAAAAGAGCTCAAGTTAAAATCGCAAATGGTAGAGATGAAGATGTTCTTATCCATCTTAGATTTTAAACTCCAAGACGTAGAAATTTTATTTCTCTGAATGAAGACAAGATAAACAATACAATTTGTACTGCAAATATTCAACTTTTTAAAATAAAAAATACATCAGGGAAAACCAATTAACAAAATTGTAAAGAAATAAATGGCTCAGAACTTAAACTACCTTATACAAGTCACTTATAAATCTGTTTGATTTCTAAATTGATTGTACTCACGCTTGTCTTTCAGTAAATATAATATCCATACTTTGTGTTTCTCGATCATTTTGAGCTTTAAGCTGAATAAAGAGTTAACACAAAAGTTATTGATAAAAATTACCATTAGGCCAAACCATCTCTTTAAAGGTTGTTTTGATTATGAACCAATTAGAGATTATTATAATAATCATAATGCCACAGGCAAAGTTTTAAAAAATACAGTATGCTTCATCTAACAAACCACTACAAACACCAAATACAAATAAACGGTCTTTTTCACAGGCATTGTAATCTCACACCAAAAATATTCATTATTTACTGATCTGTCAAGTAATCTAATGTAAACTTCATTAATGTAAACAGAATTTCAAGATTTTTTAAGTGTTCAATAGTTGATTAGTAATATGTTAAATTTACACCCAATGCAAGTTGTATTCTTAAATCATTTACGATTTTACCCGAGTGCTCCTAGTTGACTCTACCTGTGCATATTCAGCCTAGAATTTGGACCCATCTCAAAAAACTAAAAAAACACAAAGATTTTACTTTTTTACATTTGGCATTAAAAATACAGTCTTTAAATTGGGAATTCTCCTGTGTTCTAAAGCTAAGAATAATTTCACTACATTATCATTGCTTTTATTAATAGAATCCCAATTTAGAAAAGTCATTTTATAAATCCTATGCTTTTATAAAATAGTCTTTGATTGCATAAATTATAAACTATGCTATAAGTTGTATGTTATTTTCTTCCAAATGCTTATAATCAATTAAGCTAGCAATTATCATTTTACTGTTTTCCACCAAATAACCCAAGACCACTGAACATAAATTCTCATTTACTAATCAAAAGTAGTATTATGTCTGGCATCATATGGTAACTATTCATTTTCTCCCTTTCTAATAAAATTCTTCATTGAGTACTCAGCTCCATTTGCACAAATATTAAACCAGAAGTATTGCAAACTAATTTATATACAATTAGTATATATATATACTAATTTATATACAAATTAATTTATATACATAATATATATTATGTATATTATATACATAATATATATGTAGACGGGACTCCCTAACTAATGCTTAGTGAGAGACCAGTTCAAACACAGCCTTGTAGAAAGACACTGAAGCATCCACTTGGGAAAACCAACCAACAGGAAGAAATTTTAAAAGAGCAACTAAAGGAACTCAATTATAACAGTAGTATTTAGGATCAGAGTAATACCTATCTCCAAGGTACATAAGGTTTTATCAAATTATTTCTACATATAAATGCTTTGTTTTGGAGGCAATGTAGATCTATTGCTTATACCTATAAATTTTCTTACCATGCTGAAATCATTCATTACTTCTTCCATTTCAGTATTGGTATTAAGTTTATCTACCAACTAAAAACAAAAGTACAAAAAAAACATATTATATTAGTCTTCATAAATTTTCTCTGTAATCCATAATATAGGTATTCAATCTTACAACTAATGAGTAGTCATTTAAGTATTAATACTTCCAAGTACTTTACATTCTAAGATAAAAACAAATATTGAGCTATCTAAGTAAGCATATACTATGAATTACGGCAATCAATAAACTACATCTTTAGGGTGGAAAAGTAGGCAGTAATGAACTACTCTTCCTGCGGATGGTACCTCAAAGAGTTTTGTCTGCTCTGAAAAGATGTCTGAGCTTATAAAGAAGGATGTTGAGAAGACAAAATCTGGGGGAAGATCTCTCACTCTCTCTCTTTTTTTTTTCTTTTCAGGGGGGAGGAGTGTTAATGGATTTACAAATTTATACCAGTGTAAATGTAAAATGATTTTCTTGGTCTTCTAAATATTTAAAAAAAATTTTTTAAAAAACAGGGCAAGGCACAAACAGAACACTAGTTAGCCTACTTCAAAGAGTTCGGCAATGACAGGAATAGCAAACATATTTACCTATTTACCTTGTACCAAACCCTGTTCTGAACTTATTAGATGTATTATTTCACTTAATTTTCACAATTACTCTATGAAGTAGATATTTTGTCCACATTTTGCAGATACAGAAATTTAGCAAGTTGTAGAGCCAGAATCTGAACAGGAGGCTACTAAAAGCAAACTATTTGGATGTAATTGATTTTAAAAGACTAAGCTTTCCTAATGTAATATAAATTACTATATATCACGTTTTCACTTGTGGTATGAATAATAAGTGCTAATGAGCTCTAATATTTATTGAGACCTTACTATATGTTAGATACCTGGCTAACTAACTTCTTTCTCTGTATCAGAGAAAAACCTACAAACAGCATATTTTACATGTTATTAATATTTTTATATTAAGTAACTTACCTAATGCATTCTAGTACAACTAAAAATCCCCTTCATCTAATGTCTTTTTATATTCTATAAAGAACTATTTTTCGGTCTTCCCTGGTGGCGCAGTGGTTGAGAGTCTGCCTGCTGATGCAGGGGACATGGGTTTGTGCCCCGGTCCGGGACGATCCCACATGCCACGGAGCGGCTGGTCCCGTGAGCTATGGCTGCTGAGCCTGCACGTCTGGAGCCTGTGCTCCGCAACGGGAGAGGCCACAACAGTGAGAGGCCCGTGTACCACAAAAAAAACCCCAAAAAACAAAAAACAATGTTTCTCATATTTAGAACAGAACATCATTTACAGAATATTATGGATTATAAAGTCCAACAAATGTGAGAATTACAATATACTATAATCAGAGAAATTTTGTTTATGAGTACAATGTAACAATATCAAGTAGGTATATCATAATTTACCTAACCATTATGGTGGCATGTTTCTTATTTTGTGTAACACTATTTTTTTTTGGCGGTACGCGGGCCTCTCACTGTTGTGGCCTCTCCCGCTGCGGAGCACAGGCTCCGGATGAGCAGGCTCAGCGGCCATGGCTCACGGGCCCAGCCGCTCCGCGGCATGTGGGATCTTCCCGGACCGGGGCACGAACCTGTGTCCCCTGCATCGGCATGAGGACTCCCAACCACTGCGCCACCAGGGAAGCCCTGTAACACTATCTTTTAGTTGGAGAAGTGAGATAAAAGTTTTCAATAAGTCCAGAGACCACTGCTGCCTAAAGTACCTACAGAGTAGGAAGGAAGAAAATTTTGCCACTAGAAATTTTCATGGGGCCAAGATTACCCCAAAGATTGAGGCAGTAATCAACACTGCCAACAGGATCATTTCTTTTGTAAATCCACATTAGGAAGCATCTTCTGGAAGTCCACATTAGGAAGCAAAACTATGTTTATGTTAGATACTCTATTTTGACAGAAGGCAAACACTGTATTTTGAATGAAACATACTGATGAAGGTTATTTGTGGACTAAGTAATTAAATTTTTAAAATTTCATGAAGACAACACTCCATAGAAAGACAAAAACATTTTTAATGTAATGACATTGCTAGTACCCAATAAATTTTATCTACTTTAAAAATTATTATTTTAACATTGTTAGGGAAAAAATGTGTGCATGTTTCTGTATTTAAGTATTGATAAATTCTTTTTTTTTTTTTAAAGGCTTGAAGAATACTTATCAATCTGCTAAGCCAAATTATTTCTGGGGAGGGAAAGGAGGGAGAAAGCCAAGGGAAACTTCAATATCTACACTTTCTATGGTTTCAATCTTTCTCACTATGCATGTATTCATGTATTATTTGGTATTTAAAATAACATTTTTTAAACTGGTAAAAAACAATGAAAATTTTCAAAAGAAATTCAGAAAAGAACAAATACCATGTTGTAGTCTGCTAGTTGTCCTTGAAACTCTTTGATTTCAACAGCTAAAGTCTCAGCTCTGGAAACATAAAATAAAAACATTCATAAATACATAAATAGGCAGATGAACATTATGAATATTATGTATAACTACAAATTCAGTATTAAACTCCTGATACATACTACATTAAATGTTACTCATAATAAAAACATATCTTGCATACTTTAACTGCAAAATTACTCACCTCTTTTCATATGACAAATATACTGAATTCTCTTGATTGTACATTTCTATTTCTTTCTGAAGTTTATTGATTTCTGTTGTAAGTTCACTTATTTTACTTCTAAGTGAAAAGAAATAAAAAAGTCAGTAATACTTCCAATCCAGAAAACAGTCTCTCTAGTTAAACAAAACAAACTTTTCATAAATGTGTAACAATAATATAAATGGTTTTGTGAAATTTCACTAGAAAAAGAAAAACAATTTAAGTGGCTTATTTGATTAAGGAGGTATATCCCAACTGATAAACTGATATAGGTTCTCTATTTATTAAAAAAGATGAAACAGTACTGGAATGGAAACCTGGGCAAACTGGTACAATCTAAGACAGAAGTAGATACCTAATTGTCACCCTTACAGCTCTTGCTACCCTCTAGGACAGGGTTTCTCAAGAGCAGCACTATTGACATTTTAGGTCTTTGAATAATACTTTGGTAGGGGGGTGGTATTCTGTGCACTGTAGGATGTTTAACAGCATCTCTGGTCTGGATGCCAGTGGCACACCCCCCAAACCTAATTATGACAACTAAAACTGTGTCTAAAAATTGCCAAATGTTCCTTGGGGGGCAAAATCACTGCCAACTGAGAACCACTGCTCTACAGTCAACTACACAAATAGGTAAAACAATTTTTTAATACAGAAGCACAAATCCTGGAGAGGAGAGGCAATGCAATGATGAGAAACAGCTCTATCACCTTCCCTTCTTTTGATTGAAAAGTGGCTGGATATCAAAAGATGCTATTCAACTGATGGCCTCACTGTCTTTCTTACTGATGTCAACTTTGAGGACAGATGGAGAAAACCTACCCTTCTCCTATTGCCTTCTGGAGTTTGAGAATCAAAAGGATTCAGGTAATTGAACAACAAAAGAATTAAGAAGGACTAAGAAAGAAAACAGAGCTTTCAGGACAAGATAGAAGGATGCATTAAATGGAATGCAAGTCAGAGAGAAAGAAGATATAGAGGATGAGCCAACAAGAAAACAAAGTGTAATGGAAAAATGGAGATAAGAAAGTAGGACACCTGAGCAGAGAAAAAGGTAGGTATAGAAAGGGAAAAGAGTTCTTAATTTAGAGCTGCATACTTACAGATATATAACAAAGCTTATGAATTAATTAAAATTAGGCCACATTTATAGCAACTGACCAAATACATACTTACTTAAAACTCTGTACTAAATATATTATAAATAAGCATATATATTTTATCATTAATACATATATGTATGAATAATATATTTCAGAATAACTAGTGAAAGAAGCATAAAAGATTATTATTAAATGAAAAAGAGTGAACTTGAAATATATAGTTCACATACATTCAAATACATAAAATTTAAAACCTCAGCCTAACTGTATCACCACATTTTGTGATGACATCTATTTACAGCTAAATTAACCAAAAATGATGTTAGAATACAAAATTCTTAGGAATTAACAGACACCTAATTATCTTTTTTTCCTCTTTATTGGAGTATATTTGCTTTACAATCTAATTATCTTAATAAGTACCGTAGTTAAAACTTCATGATCATGCATAGAAAAAAAAGTATTTAACATACCGAAGAAGCCCAAGATAATAAGATTTGTCTAAAATTTGCCTCTGGGGACCTAAAAAACATTTTTTTAAGTATTAGTGTTCAGTTTGAAAATGCCACCAAAATAGCAAATCCAAAGCACAACCAGAATTAGACTCAACAGTTCTCTAATAGTGCTCACAAATGCCCCAGTAAATCTGAAAATAAGGAAGAAGCACTGAAATAGAAAAAGAACTAATATCTTAGCATCATGACATAATGGAAACTTGAATTAAGACCACAAAGAGTGTTAGGACAGTGGACTCAAAAAAAACAAAAACAGTGGACTCTACAGGTCAGGTTGGCTGAATGGAAACTGGGTCTAAGGGGGTCTAGAACAGGGCTAACCAAAAGAACTTTCTGCAACAATGGAAATATTCTATAGCAGCACTGTCCAATAAAGTAGCTGCATGGGAATACTGACCACTTGAAATATGGCTGGTGCTGCTGGGAAGTGAATTTTTATTTTACCTAATTTTAATTAATTTAAATTTAAATAGCCACATATAGCTATTGGCTATCATAATGGACAGTGCAGATTTAGACTACAAATTTCTCAATGTAGGCAAGATATTATAATTTTACATAATTTTTTCAGAGACTTTTTAGAAAGAAACATAATCTTACATTTCAGTAGGACTAAAAAAAGTATCCCTAGGTTAAATGTCCCAAACTTTGAGAGAGGTGAAGTGCCCTGGAAGGCATGAGAGAAATGGCTAGGGAGTACTTACTGACTGAGGTCTATGCTGAGAAGAGGGAAAGAATGTCTCACTAGAATGGGAAATGAGAAACTGGAACAGGTAAGAGCAAAAGTCACAGCAGATAGTGGTGCATGATGGTAACAATCAGAACTCTTTCGCACAAGGCTTTGAAGCAGAAAATGACTATCTTAAATGATACTGAATCTGTTTTAAAGCAGAAATTAATACAGTAATAAAATTTGATGAATTCTCTATAGAATAGCAGTATGTTTCTACCCGTTTTTAAATAAGTAATATATAAATGCTTCTATGAAGACATTTTTAAAGACTAAACAACTAAAAAATTTTGACTCATTTTCCTTCACAGTATTGATAATTATTAAGCAAGCATTTCTAAATAATCAACTGGTTTTTTTTTTTCATCTTTTGGCCACGCCACACAGCTTGTAGGATCTTATTCCCCAACCAGGGATTGAACCCACGCCCCATACATCAGAAGCATGGAGTCTTAACCACTGGACCACCAGGGAAGTCCAGTAATCAATTGGTTTTTAATATTTAGTGAGCTAAGGGTATTATAATACAAGTAAGAAAATTTAAGTCTCCTGAAAGGCATGATATACTGTATTACAGAAGGTAGTATGACATCTTCTAATTAATTTTGTACCAGTAGAGTAACTTCATCCCTGAGAAGTCATTTGCACAAATACAGAAAATAAAAAACTCATTATAAAACAGTTTACCATGCTTTGAATTATATATATTATAGACCAACTTTCTGAATTATAACATATAGTGTTATTATTATGCCTTTCTAAACACAGAGAGGCATAATGAGAGATGTAGTATAAATCTATGTGTTAGCCTTACTTCCTTACTTAAGCATTATAATGGAATATTATTACCCAAAGTAACACTTCTTGACTCACTACTCATAAATACACAAATACCTTACCAGTGTCATTTTGGTATAGAAACCAAAAAAAAAGAAAAAAGTATTTCAGAATATTTCTATATAGTACTAGAAATCTAATTTTTATTCCTGAGCTTTTCTTTTCTTCAAATTATTTCACATTTCTTCAAGTTATAGCAAAGTTTACCAACAAGAACCTACTGTATAGCACAAGAAACTATACTCAATATTTTGTAATAACCTATAAGGGAAAAGAATCTGAAAAGGAGTATATATATACATATATATGTATATATAACTGATGTATATATAACACTATGCTGTACACCTGAAATTAACATGATATTGTAAATCAACTACACTTCAATTTAGGAAAAGTTATAGCAAATTTTTATGTTAAGAAAAATGAAGATTAAAATAGCTAGTATATGTATATAACTCCCTAGTTCACAATGAATTTTCACATTCAGTCTTTTATTTAACCCTTACAGTTCTGTGAATCAAGGAATAAGAATTGAGTAAAATAGCCTCCTTCAGTCTACAATTCTGATTTAGTAATATGATACTGTAATACTTGTACAAAATATACTCTTCTTAAAATAGATACCTTTCATCCCAGTTTTCATTCCACTCAAACCTTGTTGTGTCACAGGACGATCAGCAACTTTGATTTGAGAGGACAGAACCCCTACTGTCCCTATGGGACCACCACGAGAGCCCAGTCTTGCTGTTCCAGGTGGCATCTAAATGACAAACAAGATTCAGTTTTAATAAACAAGAAAAAGACTGTGCCTCTAATATTGTTAAGACTGCAAAGAGAATATTAAAAAAAACTAAGATTCTATATAATTTGTAAAATTTTCCTTACATTTTAAATGGCTGAAATATTAAATAAAATTAACATCTAAAATTCTATGATAATTAAATAATACATTTCTTTAAAATTTAAAATTCTATTTGTAGATGTATTTATAGTACTCCCAAACTGGAAAGGAGCAAAGTGTCCACCTATTTGTTCTTATTTAACCATAGGAAATGGTTATAATTCCATTTTTGTAAAATAAAGTCTGGAGGATTACATTAAAAAATAGTAACAAAGTTTATCCCTATGTAATAATATAATAGTTCATTTTTATTTTATGTTTTATATAATTTCATATTTTCAACATTATTACAGTAAGTATATATTACCATTAAAATCAGAAAAAAATAAAGAAATTTTCATCTTGAGGAAAAAAAGATATAATTACATCACAAGATAGCCGTATAAGTATTAAAGAGTTTCCATCATTCAGCAAGCATTCATATTATTACTCTACATGATTCTCTACTTCAGGTCTGCAGAATCTAATGTAATATTATACATCCTGAGGAAAGGTCAAAAGACTCCCTTCTTGTCAGTTCATATAGTATGTACAGGCATGGGAAGGTATAAAGGACAGCCGGAAACTGTTCCAAGATATCCTTCTTTTGTTTATCTTCCTTTCTCTCTTTTCTTTTTTCTCACTCTCTGCCAAAGAATAAAGTAGTAGATTTAAATATGTAGTAGAAATTTTAGATAGAGGTTAGATACAACCATTCTGGTTGATTTTGATTGTTTTTAATTCCTTTAGCTGGTAGCCTCAAATTCTATCAGCTAACATAGTTCTCAAGTGACTCTGAAAAGTACTTGGTAATTAATTTGAGTATGGGGGCCAGGAACAGTAACACATTTCAAAGAATACATTGTATACAGGAATACTGTCAACGACAAATTCAAGTGAAATGAGTTCAGGATTATCTGAGTCATCTTTGGGAAAGAATGCTAAATCTCTCCTTGGATAAACCTTCTGAATAATTTCCTCTTTGGCTCTATGCAAGCATAATTATGACAGCCACTCAAATAACTATATCACTTTAAAAAAATTTACCAGATGAAAGTATAGAGAAGAAAGCATAAATTAAAACTGCACAGGGCTTCCCTGGTGGCGCAGTGGTTGACAGTCCGCCTGCCGATGCAGGGGACACGGATTTGTGCCCCGGTCGGGGAAGATCCTACATGCCGCAGAGCGGCTGGGCCCGTGAGCCATGGCCGCTGAGCCTGCGCGTCCGGAGCCTATGCTCCTCAACAGGAGAGGCCACGGCAGTGAGAGGCCCGCGTACCACAAAAAAACCCCCAGAAACTGCACACATTAAAAAGAATGTAGTAGATATTCATGTATTCACACAGAAATATATTTACAATACATTATTGAAAGAAAAGGACAAGATAAATAACAATGTATACATATAGCACTGTCCTCATTTTGGAAAATACTAAAACCATACAATTATATATGGATGTGTGTTAGTGTTTGTAAATGGATAGAAAAAGGTCTAGAAGGATACACATCACACCTTAGACAATGGTTATACCTAAGGTAGAAGGAGGGAACTCTGACACTTTTCCTTTGCATGTTTTACAACAAGCATTACTATTTTAGTAATTGCAAAAATTAGTTAAAGCACCTGGCAAACAGTAGGTGGCCAATATATTTCAGATTCCTTTTATAAATATTTAACAAGCATAAATTCTTACTATTAGAATAATAGAAAAAGATACCCTAGCTCAGTACCATATATATGAAGACTTTAGAAAAATCATTTCAGTATAAGTTGTTGATGATGTTGATAATATTACCTAAAACTCTAGAAAAATCTTAAAACTTTAAGAAAACCTAACTTTAACAAAATTATTCCCTCCAAACATTGCTGCTCTTCTTATGATTTAAACACAGGACGCAGCATTATCTCTAGTTTGCAATTAGTCTACCGTCCAACCTTGAGTACCTCACAGGCACCTTGAGATAGGCAAAACCATCTCTTGTGAGCATCAGAGAAATAACTATGAATATTTTGGTGTATTCACTTCTTTCTATGTAAATGTAAATATATATATAGCTTTATGTTAAACTGACACCACACTGCTTTTTTCACTTAATACTGTACTATAAAGATATATTATTTCCTGAATTTTTTTTGAAAATAATTTTTAAAGGCTACTTAATAGCCGATTATAGGGATAGACATATCATAATTTATTTAAGATTAACCTGTTGTAAGGCCATTTAGGCTGTTCTCAAATTTTCACTATTATACTTATAATGAAAATGTAATAAATATCCTTACAGGATATTATTCTGGTTAGAATTATCAGCTTATAAAGTTTACCAATTCTTTCTAATGTGGTGTGTTTCTCTTACTGATTCACTGATTTATGACACTCTCTATCTTACATTAAGCTCTTAACATTTACTAGAGTTTATTTCTAGGCTGCTGTAGCAACCAGAACACTGTTTTACTTATTACTTATATTTTTATATTAGAGTATTGTACTTTTTCTTATTTTTGCCTTTGTACCCTTCTAGGTGAATGTTAAAATAGTGTTACAATGATATTCCTTCCCCTACCCCAAGAGAAATCTCAAGGAATTTTGATTGGACATAGGATTTATAGCTTTAATACAGAAAGAGCTTTTACAAATGAGTAAACTTTCCTTTTTCATTTTAAGAGTCTGAACTCTATGCATGACATATATGTTGCAAATACTTTTTTTTTAACCAGTTTGTCATTTTTCTTTTAACCTTTTTATGATGTTTTCAATTTCTGTAAATTCAAATATATAAATATAAAAACACTTTCCGGGCTTCCCTGGTGGCGCAGTGGTTGAGAGTCCGCCTGCCGATGCAAAGGACACCGGTTCGTGTCCGGGTCTGGAAAGATCCCACATGCCGCAGAGCGGTTGGGCCCGTGAGTCACGGTCGCTGAGCCTGCGCGTCCAGAGCCTGTGCTCCGCAACGGGAGAGGCCACAGCAGTGAGAGGCCCGCGTACCGAGAAAAAAAAAAACTTTCCCTTTCAGTACTCGATATTTCCTGTTATTTTTACAAAGGCCTAACCTACGCCAAGTTTATACAAAATACTTACCTATATTTTCCTCTAATACATTTATGGTTTCATTTTTTAAATATAAAATTTCTAAAATATCTAGAATTCTGTGTGAGGGAGGGATTTTTTTAAAACATTTGGTTTTTTTAAAACAAATGGTTTACCAGTTATTTGAGTGCACTACTGAATACTCCATGTTTTTCCAACTAATTTGAAATGCCACCTTAATCATTAATTAAATTCTTACATGCCTGATTCCATTTCTGGTCTTTTCCATTTCACTTGGTTTTGGCACCAATACACTATACCACTTAAATTATTGTAGCTTTAAAATAAATTTGAATATCAGCATGAGCAGGCCTCTTTCTCTTAACAGTGTCTTTCAAACATTCTCCCACATTTATACTTCTATATGTTTTCCAAAAAACATACTTATATAATAGTATGTTTTCTTTATAAAGAAAAACAAAGAAGAATCTCTTATTATAGACAAGCTTCCCAAATTCTACCAGGATATACGCATAATAATTCAATTATTTGTTTTAAACTTACTCCAGTTGCCACTCGAATATTTCCTGATGGGGGCCGTATTCCAGAAGGAGGCCTTCCTGTCAATCCAATCCCACCTCGAGAAACAGGGCGAGCTGCTGAAGGTTTGTGATTACTGGCCATTGCTTGCTCACTTTAACCACTGTTTGGAAACAAGGAACAGGTCTCCTTTGGTATCTTCTGTAGCAAGATAGTAGTGACCTGCATACCCTTCCTTCAAACATTTAATCCATGATGACTTTTCTTGCAAATTGCCATTCCAGGTATCACTACGTACAAGGTTGAGCTTGCTTTAATTCTGTTCAGATTTGACATTAATGTTCGATTTAGAACCATGAAATCATTTATTACAACATGCCCTCCTCATTTCCCTGTTATCTTATCAAAATGCAAGCCCCTCTAGATATCTTTCTCTCTTGGACTCTCATCCCATACTCTAGTAAGCTTTCTCTCTCCCAGCAAAACCAGTATCATTCTTCTCTGCCGATATTTTCTCTGTGATTTCTGGTCTATAATAAACTCCTTTATATTCTCAATCCTATTATAAATAGTTCCTTTTACACTTTGCCTTAACAGGTTCCCATCTTCTCCTGAAAATGCTTTTGGTAGTGAAGGCTGTTTTAGCTTCCTGTCCCACAATTCCAAAGCAAAGGAGTACATCGCACTCTCCTTGCTCCACAATGTCACTGTCAAAACATTATTCTTCCAAGTTTTTAAAAACTAAACAGGATTCTCTTCCCTTGAGGACCAAATAATGCAACTATATTGCCTTGGATCTTTCTTGGTTGCTTTTATCTAGGGACCTCCTAATCTCTCCATGTTTACTAAAGTCTTTTGTTCACAGTCCTCTATTCCAGTACCACCAACACCCTGGATGACTTCCATATGGATACTGGATTCAATATGTAACATTCTAGCTTCACAGTTCCCTGACCTAAATTTCAGTAATCATTTCAACTCTATTTTAGTCACTCTATTCATAGCCATGGCCAGAGCTGGAGCTTGTCATCATCTGGAATTGCTTCATCTCAAATATCTTCATTGAAATACTTTATTCTCTGGCCTTAATTTCCTCTCCTTCTTTTTTCTCACCTTTATTCTCACTATACCTCCCCTTAAACTATTTCCTTTATTCACTCATTCTCTCCCAGTTTACCAGCCCCCTCCTTTACTCATCAGAATATATTATTATTTAAAGTTTTGGCTAATAATTTAAAATAGCATTTTAAAATTATGGGTCACAGCCTATTAGTAGCTTATGAAAACAATTTAGCAGGTTATGACCAATATGGCTTAAATATGAAATAAAATAGAAAATACAAGAGAGTTCACTGCACATAGGAAGAGTACTGTTTCATTAATTTTTTTTCAGTTATATTTATACAAATTTACACATATGTGTATACTGGTCTATAATGTAAAATATATGTCCTATTATAGGTCATGTTCAAAAGAGTTTTAAAGATACTGAGAGAGAGAATATGGAGAAAGAACTAGAGAGAGAATATGGAGAAAAAGAGTGCCCAAGACTCTGGCCTCAGGAATGTCAATACCTAGAGATTGCACAGAAGAGGAGAAACTAGTATAAGAGACTGAAAACGAAGACTCAGAAAGCAAACAAAAAACCAGGAGTATGTGTCAGAGATGCCAAGAAAAGGCAGGAGTGGTCAATGCCATTTTCTGCTGGGAATTCAAGTAAGATGAATACTGAAATGTCCATTGGAATCCCCATCCAAGAAACCATTAGTGACCTTGAGGAGGTCAGTTTCAAGGACTCCTTTCCTTCTCAATATTAAATTACTGTCTCATGAGCACCATCAACAAATTTGCATCCTCGAACTCTTCTTCAACCCTTCTGGAAAAATCAGAAACCATTCTCTACATTCAACCTGGACTGCTGAACTGTTGATGGAAATCCCAAGACTATACAGACTGGAGAACTGCAAAGCCATAGTAACCAAATTCAGATGGACCCTCATCTCAGAAATTATTTTATTTATCCTTTATAAGCTACTCTGTCCTTGATGATTCCAATTCTTAACCACTTTTCTAATTAAGTCTGTTCCTGCCACTCTCAGCAGATGACTCAACTTCATAATTGAGAAAATTAAGACATGAAATCTATCACATTTGGAGCACATAAACTTACCTATATCCACCCTGACCTCCAATCTCAATAGCCATCCTTTCTCTCATTCAAGATCAGTCTCTATTCTGATTTATCCTCTTGATCCCATACCTCTGGGACATTAGCTTCCCTCTCCTTGCCAACCTCCTTCTCCCTCACCCCTGCCCCAATTTCCTTTGGAGCATTATCCAGCTCTTACGTATGTCTTTAAACTTTCTCCTTTCTTTCAGTCTGTTATCATGTTCCATTCTTTCCTAACCTTAAAAACTAATTTCTTGATCCTGAAACCACCTTTAATACAGTCTTATATGTCCTTTTTCTACACAGGGAAACTCTAAAAAAACAGCTTATATTCATTATTCTCTACTTTTTCCACTTCCTCTATCTCCTGGATTCCTACTATTCCATTCAAATGGTTCCTGCCAATGCAGCTAGGAATGTAAATGTCATCTCTGTTACGGGTGTCCACTCCTACATGAAACCATCTCCGTGACACTCCCCTCCTCTGTTTCTCCTTTTTCAGTCTCCATCTTATTCTCCCTGCCTTTATTAGCAGCATTTCTCAAGATATCATCCACAGTCTATTTTTCTTTCTTCTCTTTAAGCTCTCATTGTGCCACCTCATCTACACTCAGGGTTTTAACAATTAATCAGCTAATGACTCACAACACCGTATCTCCAGTCCTGACTTCTCACACTCCAAGGTGTTTATATCCAAATAATTACTTGACATTTCCACTTCAATATATCATCAGTATTTCAAAATAAATATATCTAAATGTAAACTCATTGTCATCTCCCCCAGATTTGCTCTTCCTCTTGGTACAGCTCCTAGCCACACAAGTCAGAAACGTAGTCCTTGATTTCTCCCTCTCCCTCATTTCCCATAGCTAATGAAATAATACTACTGATTTTATGCCTAAATGTTTAAAATCTAACTTCCTCTCCATTCCTACAGTACTGTTCATGGCCTCATGGACTCAAGTGGATTATTATATTGGCCTCCTGAGTGGTCCCCTTGCATAACACACATCTTGCCTGTTATCCTCCCTAGGAATCCTTCACCAACCAGACCATAACCACCCCCACCTTCTTCAATTTGAATTTACAGGGCTGACCTAAATGCTACGATGGATCCATACACATCTCTATCCCAGGACCTATCACACCAATTGAAATAATCTGCTTAAGTATTTCTCTACCTTGAATGCAAGAGCTGGATCCTATTCATCTTTATATCCCCAGCATATATCTCAGGGCCAGGCAAAAACTTTCTGTTCTTTTGTACCGTCGGAATTTCTTCCCACATGAAGGCGTTGCCAGTTACAAAAATTTACTAAATTATTAAAAAGGAAACAAATCATTTCTCAAACTAAAATGGTTTCTCAGTTTCTATAGCCCATGCCCAGTACTTCTTCCCTGGCTTTCCTTAGCATCATTCATGATCAGCCCTTGGATTACTTCTCGTCTCTCCATAATATTTCATCCTTTTCTTATAACTTGAACTAGGCTGATTACTCTTATAACTTGAACTAGATACTGATTATAAATCAGTATCTCCTGTTCTGTCCTTTAAACTGGGCACCAATTTTAAGTTTTCAACTGTTTATTGGGAATTTCTATTCAGATATCCCATTATCACTTTATATTTAATATGTTCACGCCAAACTTACAACCCTCCCATTCCAGCTAGCTCCGTGATTCTATTTTCTTGCCGTTTTGAACTCTTCGGACAAAGTAGTAAAATTACTACTATTATTATTGCAAATAGAAAAGTGAGTTTCATGAAACAACTTTTTGAAAGGCAGACAAGGTCTGTGGTCAAAACGGTTTCTCCCAGAGAAAGCTAATACGATAAACCTGTTTCCAGCAGAATTAGTCAGTGTTAATCCAGCTTTCCTGAGGAACTTTAATTAAATGTACGATATATAGAATTTCCACCTGATTTTCTTTGCCACTGCTTTACTATCGTGGAAGAAGTTTAGTTAGCATTAGGTCAGTTCCACCGGGTAAAATAAAAGGGAGGGGCACTGGTAACAAATATGCCACTAACTCCGCGGTTAGTCATTCAAATGTTCACACAATCGCTGGGGTTATTCACACAACCAGAGAGGTTCCAGAAAGTTTAGGGATGCTAACGGAGCTCCGTCAGTTACCACACATTATCCCCTCTGGACGTGTTTCCTCATCTGCAGTGTGGCAGCGAGCTCTAGCTTGCACAGCCGTTGTGATGATTCCAGATGCTTCACATGAAACCTCTGGCTCCTAATTATTACAATCATTATCCTCCCCGAATCAACCATTTTAACATACATGAAGAAGTGGAAAGTTGCTAAGTCCCTTCCGCTCTGACCAACAGACGGAAATCTATTATTACTTCGAGTAAATCCTTCAGCCCACAGTGAACTTTCTCTCTGAGGCGCTCGAATCGTTCCCTCTGGTCTCGCCTTGGCAGGTCTCCTCAGGGGACTGTTTGAGGTCTCTCCTCACGCTCTGCCGGCCTAGAAATGGGACTTCCTTGGCGGAGGAGAACACCTAAGAGCCGGATTTATTCTGTTTGAAGCGCATCAGCATCTCCAAGGCTAAAATAATCGGCAAGGGAGGCAAAGAGGGAGAGTTTGGTCCCGGGATTTCTCACCTCCGCCGGCGCTGAGGGCGCGGAAGGAGGGAGGTCGCTCCGCTGCGGGGCGCGGAAGGAGCGAAGTCGCACGACTCAAGGGCACTCGCACTTCTTTCCGAGCCCTCCACCACCGCGTAGCCCTCCAGTCGGGCCCGCGAACCCGTTAGCTCACCCGAGACGCCCCGCTCACCTGCGCGCAGCTTTCCTGGGCCCTCAAGGCCTCACCCCTAGTGGCCGCGTGCCTTCGCGTCTCCCGGCAACGGGGGCTGGTCGCGGTGAGGCCCCCTCCTCCTGATTGGCCAATCCTCGGCCTTCGCTCAGTGAAGCGAGAGTGAAATGCTCTCGCGAGGTTTGAGGACTAAGTTTTGTTACCTCGATACCTCTGGAGGACAGGGAAAACGGCGAGTAATAAGAATTATTTGAAGTTATTCCGTGGTAGGCAGCATTCATTGTACAGTCTTTTTGTTTCTCATAAGTAGTAGTTTCCTTCCTGTTAGAAGGAAGGAACACAACATACACGATACAGCATTAAGTATTGATGCGATTCTGGTACCATGTTTCATTTCATTGAAAGCTTTATACCTTTAGGCTTCCTTTCAGAGTTATTTTGTGAGGAGGGCTGAATTAAAAGCAAAGTTGTCTTAAAATAATTATTTTAAAATCAAATGGTTTTTAAACATGTTTTTTAAAAAAATGAGAATTACGTCGTCTGAAATCCTTTTTCTCTAATAAAAGTAACTTGCAGTTTGTTTTTTTTCCAGTCTTCCTATAGACAGCTTAAATATGATGGGAGTTCAAAAAAAAATGTGATGGGAGCTCTAAACATTCATACATATTGAACTTTTAATGTTTTCACATTATTCCCATCTTGCATACTTTTTTTTTTTTTTTTTTTTTCCTGCGGTACGCGGGCCTCTCACTGTTGTGGCCTCTCCCGTTGCGGAGCACAGGCTCCGGACGCGCAGGCTCAGCGGCCATGGCTCACAGGCCCAGCCGCTCCGCGGCATGTGGGATCTTCCCGGACTGGGGCACGAACGCGTGTCCCCTGCATCGGCAGGCGGACTCTCAACCACTGCGCCACCAGGGAAGCCCTTGCATACATTTTTTATGCCCAGATTTATTCTCTTATATGCCTGCCTTCAAGTAGGTTAAAATCAGTGCAATACAAAATGAAATAATGTCATGTGATTGAGTTCTCAAAGTTTGTAAAACATTTTCATGTAATTATTCCATTTGAGACCAACATATTTGTAGTGGTCATTTGTTATACTTATGGTCGCTGTAGTGAAGGGTGGTAGAATTTGCCATCCCAAAATATGCCACTTTGGTATTATAAGGATTGTTTGGAGGGGAAGGCAATTGAAAAGCGGGTACAGGAAAAGTTCTCTACTATTCTGCTATTTGCTTAAAAGCAGAATATAAAATTTCAAAAGTGCCCCTCCTTGCTTCTTAACCAGGAAGGACAAAAGTTAATCATTGGAGACAACTTTAGACCTTTACCATCCTGGAGACTGCACCAGAAGAATCTACATAAAAACTTTACTAATTAGCCTTTAACTACTGTTAGGTTCCCATATAGTCGGCTTCCCATAATTTGCTGCCTCTAAAGATTTAAAAGTTCTTTTCTTTTATCGCTTGTGTAAAAACGTATTGTTCCTTTGTTAAGATGCCATATAAGCCCAAGCTCTCGTCACCTGTTTGAGTTATTCATCTCTGAAGGAGATACACGTTAAAACACCTGTTTTTCTCTTGTTACTCTGTCTTTTGCTAGAGCCCCAGCAGAAAACTTTTCTGCTAGAAGAGTAGAAAGAAAAAAAGATATTTCCTCTCCTATAACCTCTAACTGTCCAACTATTCCGTATGTTGTCTCACAAAGAAGCTACTGACATTTCTCCCTTAGTGTTTTCAGACGGTAAGTTAGACCCAGCATTTGCCATTTGTATAGAGATGTTACAGTTTGAGAGAAAACTTTAAATCTTTAACACGTAAAACTTTTTTTTAAAGTACCAAAAACCCGGCTTAGTATTCACAGAATTCAAGGAAAGTGATTTGTTTCCAACTTGGCCCCAAGCTCTCTCGTTTTAATTTAGAAAAGTTTAGACTGAAAAAAAAAAAAATCTCGGGTAACTACTCAGAGAAGGTTTGGGGAAATCGGCGGCCTAAGCCTGCCCCCAACACCACACGCGACGCAAACTCACTCAGCCACAGAACAGCCCTCAGCACAGCGGACTAAGATTTAAAATACCCGGATTGGCGCGCCTACGACTCACGCCCCGCTGGCGCGTGGCATTGTGGGATTTGTAGTCCGGCCCACATCCGGCATCACAATAAAAAGCTCAGCCGGGGCTAGGCGAGGACGCGGGCTCGGAAAGGTCCGGGATTCGGGCGCCCACTCCGAGGGGCCGGACGGTGGTATCTCTTTCTCCGCTGGCGGTCCAGCGCGCATGAGGGAATCGAGCCTCGGCTCCTCAACGGCCTCAGCAGTCTGGACGCACACATTCTGCGTCATGGCGGGCTAACGCCGATGACGAATTCCGGTGTGCATGTCAGGGTTGCTGTGTCACTCGACCCGCTGGGCGCGCCCCTTCCCGGCCGCCCTTCCGCACCGGCCTTCGGGCTCTTCCGGTCCCGTCGCCTCTCACCTTCAGGCCCTCTCCCGCTGCACGCCCGGCCTCCCCGACGGACTAATCTCGCGCGGTGCCCGGGCACCGGGCGCCGGACCTACTAGGGCCATGGCGAGCGGCGCCGCCAGGTACCGGCTGAGCTGCTCGCTCCCGGGCCACGAGTTGGACGTGCGGGGCCTGGTATGCTGCCTCTATCCACCGGGGGCTTTTGTGTCCGTGTCCCGAGATCGCACCACCCGCCTCTGGGTTCCAGACAGGTGAGCGCTGCGAGTCCCGCTGTTACCCGGCTGTGCCGCAGGCTTCCTTCGGCGTCTGGGAAGAGAGTAACCCTTCCCTGCCCTATCCTACCCTCTTCCTCTCTTCCCGGCCTTTACGACGGTCCACGCTCCCTCCCATTTCTTAGAGCACTGGCAGTCTGGGCACGCAGTGTAAGAAACTAGTGAGGTTTACGTGGAAAGAGCACCGGGTTGGGGGAACAGAGACCTACTTTCTTGTCCTAACTTGACCACTAAACTACTGAGTGACCTTGGACGAACTTTTATTTTTTGTGGCTTCACTTTGTGGACGATGATTTCCTGTGTTTCTTTTAGATTTGAAAAACTTCTGACGCCAGATGCACCCTCCTTAATGAGGCCGTGTGAAAGCATCTGGAATGTGTAATTGAAGGAAGTCCTCTTCTTTCCCTGGAATTTGTTCTGTAGTCTTCCCTCAAATTTGAGAATTAAGGTTCTCAAAAATTTCATTGCAAAAGTTGCCTTGGTCCCTCTCCACGTTGTCCAACTCAGACTTTCTTAGTCTGGGGTATGTGATGGACTTGGGCGGAGGGGATGAAACCCCTCAAATGTTTTCTGGATGTGGCGGAGTGTATTTGCTTGAGGAGAGAAAGCCCATTGCCTTCGAAAGATTTTCAGAGAGATTAATCAAAAAAATATTAGGAAACAGAAGGTTAAGCTCCAGTCCAAATCAAGTTCAAGGGTTTAGCCCTGATTTAGTTGTTGTAACAGGAAATTTAAGACCTGGAAGACAGATTTCAGTTCAGATAGGGAAAAATTGAGGTAAGTTACTTCAGGTAGTAACTCTCCCATCAGAGGTTTCACTCCTTGAAACCATACGTTTTCATCCATAAATTCAGATGATAAATGTTTATTGAGTGGCTCCTATTTGTTTGTGATCCTGAAGAAGAATAAAAGGACAGACAAGTTTCCTGTGTTTATAGATCTTGCCTACAGTCTGGGAGGGAAGATGGATGAAAAAACAACCAAATAAATAATTACGCGTTGGCGTGTGTACTATGAAGAAAACAAATATAGATATAAGATATAGAATTGAGTGGAGGGCGATGTTAACGAAAGAAGCCTCTCTGAGGAAGGTGTTTTTGGTATTTGTTTTTTTTTCTTAAATGATACTGAGTTTGAGCTGGTCAAGGGGGTGAGGAACCAGAAGGGTTCTGTAGACCGTAGGAGGAGCAAACACAGTGGCCCTGGATTGAGGAGGAGGAAATTCCCAATGTGCAGGAGGGAATGAACTGTGAGGTGAGGGCAGGTCTTAGAGGCTGGCAGGAGCCAGATCATGCCCTGGGAAGAGGGCTGAGGAAAGAAGTTAGTAGGTGGAAGCCTTCAGAGTTTCAAGCAGAGGACACCATTATTTGATTTACCTGTGGAGAAGTTTCTGCTAGCTTCAGGTGGAGAATGAATCGCAAAGGGATAAATGTGGAAGGAGACCTGTTTAGAGGCTTTTGCAGTAGTGCAGCCAAAATACGACAGACTAAACTAGGGATATTGTAGAGGAAACTCCTATATTGAATTAGATAAGGTCTTCTCTAATGCTTAAGATTCTGTGATATTCCAAACCACTTGGTAACACTGATACATAACTTCTGTGTATTTGAGTACAAATTACTGATGAAGCTTGTACATTTAAAATTTTGTTCAGTAGAAGCACATGCCCAGTAGGATATGAACATTGCAGTAAAGAGTAGCTAAAGGATGCTTGTAATAGTTGAATTCTGTTGAACAGCTAAATCCTCAAACTTTGACATTGTAGGACTGTGTTAGGTTGACAGGAGCTTAAATCACTGGATCACAGGAACTTGACGAACTTTGAGCTGCAATGACCCTCTCTTTGAAAACTGGTTCTTTTCACTTAGTTCCTGTTGTCTTTCGGTTTTGTTTTTTAGAATTCATCTTGTATTCAATTAACACTGATTGAGAGCCTGCATTGTACCAGGTACAGGGCTCCATAGTGAGTGATGGGTGAGATAAGGTTGTTTTCCTCTCATTTCCAAGTGCTGTGGTAGAGCATCTCATAGTCACTCTTAGGCATCCTAACTAGTGTCTCAGCCGTACCTTTAGTGTGATAAAAAGTGTCCTCAAGGCTGACATCCTGACAATTTCTATTTATTTCATGGTATATTAATAAAATTAATGAAGTGCAGTAAAATGTTTGGAGCCAAGTAGTAAACATTTTTATTTTCTCATGTACATTGTTGATAGGGCTCTGAATTGGGGTGGATAATGTAGGGGTGGACTGGTAATGATGGGGGGATTTAATTTAGTTTCAAGGAGGCAAAATAGTTCTATTCTAGGGTGGACTAAACCAGATATTTCATCTTTCACAAGAGCCCACTGAAAACCCAGAAAGCCTCCGGGTCTTCTGAAGGTGCTTCAGAATGGAGATGCCATTTTTTGGTTGTACATTGAACTGAACCAGTCAACGTGCCATTGTTGCAGACTGCTTCAAGCCTCTAGAAGCCCACCTCACAGTAAACTGGATTTCCCAAGTCTGTCACCAACGATTACTTTGCCTTTTGAAAACTACCCGTATTTGAAAGATGCCAACTTCAGATTCAATATCATGTGTTAAATTTTCCTTGACCATGCCAAGGCTGGAGTGATTTCTCCCTCATGTAAACACTCAGCACCTTGGGTCCTTAGGCAAGTAGTTCTGCAGAGTTTAAGAAATTAGAGCCATTCCCTTCCTACCCTCCAACCCACTATTCCCTTTTCTTGGAGGCAAAATTTTCATCTCTTTTAATGGCTTATTTTTGAATTTTGCTTCCGTATCTGTATATAAAGTGCTATACTGCTATTTCTTTTCATTTAAAATTTCTTTTAGTTTTCTGTTTTAGCATTTTCTGTTAGTTCTTATTATGGAATATGAAAATTTAGCTCTCATTTCTACCCTCTACCAACCCCCATCACATATGCATCCTTTCTATGTCCTGATCCTTATAACATAGCTTAATTTAATGTAGACTAAATCAGTGTTTTGTGACTGTACAGTCTGTCTACACCTGAGCTGTGGAATAAACTATGATAACTTTTCCTCAACAGTTTTATGATCTCCCTATAGCTAATAAATGTCTTATTTTTGGTTTTCATTTGCTTAATTTTCTATGTATTTATCACTACTTCAACTTCATATTGTTTGCTAGTTGTCTAACTCTCCTCTCAAGACCTCTAGACACATTGGATATATAACAGTTTCATTTTCCTGATGATGAAAACTTTCTGACCTGGTCTGTCTGCCTCTGGTGCACAGCTAATCCTGGGTTCTCCCTTCACTGTCTTCTTGAGAATCCCTTTTTGGACCTCTTGTCTTAGATTTCTATTATCAATATCCTTTAACTTTCTTGGTTTTCTTCCTTGACACCTTATTGGAGCACATCCTCCAGGAGCTTCCTGAAATACAGTGCAGTGATAATAAGTGTATTAAGACCTTGCAATTGGAACATGATTTTAGCCTGCCTAGCTACTTGAATAATAATTTAACTGTTTGTAGCATTGTAGTTTCCAAATTTTCTTCAGAATTTTGAAGCCATTGCTCCACTGTATTCACTGTGTTACAGTTGAGAAGTCTGAAGCCATTCTTATTTTTGACCTATTATTTTTTTCTCTCTGAAAGGTGGTCTATATTCATTCATTTTTCACGTTCATTAAGTGTGGTCCCTTTTAATGTCCATAAGTCATGTCCATAAGTTCTGGGACATTTTCTTAAATTCTTTGGTTTCGTCTTATTTTCTCCTCTTTTCTGGAACTTTTTATTCATATATTGAATTTGTTTCTAAATTGCTTTTTAATTTCTCTCTATAAATTTCTTTCTTTCTGTCTCTACTATACTTCCTCAGAAGCTGCCTTAACTTTTTGTGAAATCATGTTTTTGTTTCATGGTTGCAATATCTTATACCTATGGATGGCAATGCTGATTTTTTTTAAAGTTATTTTCTCCTTAGTGGTCTGTTTCCTCCAAATTGGTTATTTCCCCTCCCTGTTTGTTTTGGTCACTGTTTTACCCCAAATATCTGGTAATTCTTATTCTGTGCTTTCCATTAGGGTGGAGAACTAAAAAACTCCTTGAAAGATCTGTGTATCAGTGGAGCTTCATGGCTGTGAGCTTCACTGTAGGGTTATCTGGCTGGACTGTTTCATAGGGCTGATCTCCTGCCTAGAGGATGATTGCCTGGCTTCTAGGTTTTGTCTTTGGTGGTCTTGGCCTCCATGGTGAATGTACATGTTTCTCATACCCCAAGGCTCAACTGTGCCTTGTGTCTACCCCCAGCCAAACACTTTCACCTTTTCTAAAGAAAAAACTTCAGACTTTTGCTGGGTACAAGAGGGGCAGTTGTCTGGCTGGAGTGTCTGTCTTTTTTTTTTTTCTTGATGCTTAAAGCATTTTTTCACTGATTCAAGAAGTACTTAATGATTACCATGTACAACATTGTGCTACAAACTTGGGAAGAACCAGGTCTGGATTCTGCCATTAAGAGCTTCACAGATCACTACGGTAGATACACACAAGCATCCATCTGTACTGGGGAGTGCTAAGGGACACATTTAGGTAGATTTAGTGGTTTATATAATATAGGTTTTTAAACATGTCCTATCTTTTACATTTCATTGGGCTTACTGATGAAATGGTTTCTAGGGCTTCCCTGGTGGCACAGTGGTTAAGAATCTGCCTGCCAATGCGGGGGACACAGGTTCGAGCCCTGGTCCGGGAAGATCCCACATGCCGCGGAGCAACTAAGCCCGTGTGCCACAACTACTGAGCCTGCGCTGTAGAGCCGGCGAGCCGCAACTACTGAAGCCCGCACGCCTAGAGCCCGTGCTCTGCAACAAGAGAAGCCATCGCAATGAGACCATGCATCGCAACATAGAGTAGCCCCCACTCGCCGCAACTAGAGAAAGCCCGTGCCCAGCAACAAAGACCCAACTCAACCAAAAAAAAAAAAAAAGTTTCTAAAACCACACTTAAAAAGAAAAAAACACCAAAATAAACAAGTTAAAAATAGCTACTACCAAATACCTTCCTTTGAAGATTTTTTGATATGATTCTGTGTCTGATTCCAAAGACTTTCACCTAGTCTTCCTAATTCTAGTTTTTTGTTTGCATTTCCTAGAGATACATAGTGCTGCTAATTCTTGAGCCTTCTGCAGATTCATTGGTAAATTGGGCCTCTTCCCCTGATGCCTGCTTAGAACTCATTTTTTTCAAGTATCCTAAGGCCATTACTACTATGCTGTCAGCTTTCAGTATTCAGTTATATTTCTGTTCTTTTTTTTCTTATTCTCTCTGGCCTTGTGGGTTTATGCCTTTCTTAAAATATACATAGATGGATAGGTAGATATAAAATATACATTATACATATTGTTGTAGTGGTGTTTGGGAAAGGAGTGAATATAGATGAGCATGTGTGCAGTCTTTATCTGGGAGTCTTCTCTTTTATGTACAGTTGTTTTATCTCCTTCAGCTAGATAACAAACTCCTTGATTTAGCTTGAATCAGGGATATAATTATTTTATCCCCCTCTACAGCTAACTTACTGCCTTCCACATATAGTATATCATAATCTGTTGTTTGACTTGTTATGTAAGGGAGTGGTGCTAAGTGAAGGATGTGTATAACAAATTGGTAATCATTCTAATTCCCAGGCAGTTATTAATATGCTGTGTCCCTAGAGCAGTCATTTATATGTCCCTGTATTAGTTCCTTTAGTTTGCATACTGAAAGTGATTGATAGTCTAGCTATTTAGATACACACACTATACTAATGAGTACTAAGTTAATGTTTCAGAGTGTGCAAATGTCCTCAATGTGTTTACGGCTTATTGATAGTAGATTCCATTATCCTAATTGCATGAATGTTTCACTTCACCAGGGATTTCTTACGGTAACAATCACTGATAAGTAGAAATGCAGATGGAGCAAAAAAAAAAAACCACTTATGATATTTGTCTCCTTTCCTTTCCTTCCTTGTTCTTTCTGTTAATTAACATACTCTTAACAGTGAAACACTAATTAAACTTCTCCTAATCTGATTAAGCCTCTGTAGTAGCTAAGACAAATTAGGTATTTAATTTAAAACAATAGATTCTTAAAGTGGTATATAAAGTTCAACCTAAATACAAAAAGAAAATGAGTACTTTGACAACGTCTGTCCTAGGCTAAGTCAGAGGACAAATGTATATCTTATTAATTATCATGTCTTTCCAGTCCTAACAGGGGCTTTACAGAAATGCACTGTATGAGTGGCCACTCCAATTTTGTCTCTTGTGTATGCATCATACCTTCAAGTGACATGTACCCTCATGGACTAATCGCCACTGGAGGAAATGACCACAATATTTGCATTTTCTCACTGGAGAGTCCAGCGCCACTTTATGTACTAAAAGGTCACAAAAATACTGGTGAGTATAATGCTTTGGTATTTTTCTGTTTGAATAGGTTTCATCCTTTTGAAGATAAAATTCTTATATCTGCTTTCCCTAGGTTTTTTTTTTTGTGGTACACGGGCCTCTCACTGTTGTGGCCTCTCCCGTTGCGGATGTGCAGGCTCAGTGGCCATGGCTTACCAGCCTAGCCGCTCCACGGCATGTGGGATCTTCCCGAACCAGGGCACGAACCTGTGTCCCCTGCATCGGCAGGCGGACTCTCAACCATTGCGCACCACCAGGGAAGCCCCCTAGTTTTTATTATTATTATTCTTTACCTATAGCTATGGCTTAATAGTGAAAACCTTGTGGATCATCATTGTTCTGCAAATTATCTGTTACAGACTTATTGTCATCAGTAATGGTTGACGTGATTATATATGTAAAAAGGAAGAGATTATGGTTTTATATACTTTGTAATTTTGGTTTTTCAGCTATCTTGTGCAAGAAATTCATTTACTCAGGAAAACTGTGAGCACTTCTTTATCTTTGGGCTGTTATGTCTGTATTTATGCAGCAAATTGAAGCCCCAGAAGGAATGTATTTAGGGTTCTGGTATCATTATTTGAAAGTATTTAATACTTTTGAACAGCATTTTCTGTGATTTGTATTTCTGATTCTTTTATATTCCTGGATTTGTGTTTGCTTAACAGCTCTTTGTTATAAAATGATATGCTTAATCAATGCAGTATGTATATTACTTTTTTTTAATGTATCTGGAATAGTTTGGGACCTCTGTAAGCAAATAGTGTGGCCCATAAGCACTCTAAACTTAATTTCTTTAAGGAGTTTGTAAAGTGTTCTATGTGTAGGTATGGGAAATCTTCAATACAGGGTGATACAGATTTTTTAAAACTTTTTGAAGGAAATCTTCAAATGTATACAAAAGTAGAGACATAGTATTTTATAATAAGTTATATATAAACAAACATAAAAGAGAATAGTGTAATGATATTTTCTACTCATGTATTTACATAGCTTCAAGGATTATCAACACAAGGCCTATCTTTTTTTTTTTTTTTTTTTTTTTTTTTTTTGCGGTATGCGGGCCTCTCACTGTTGTGGCCTCTCCCGTTGCGGAGCACAGGCTCCGGATGCGCAGGCCCAGCGGCCATGGCTCACGGGCCCAGCCGCTCCGCGGCATATGGGATCCTCCCAGACCGGGGCACGAACCCGTATCCCCTGCATCGGCAGGCGGACTCTCAACCACTGCGCCACCAGGGAGGCCCAACACAAGGCCTATCTTGCTTCATCTTCTGCTTCCAAAATATTATTTTAAAGGAAATTTCCAATATACTATCTCATTTGTAAATACTTCAATATATAGCACTACAATGGGGTTTGGCAAACTTTCTGTAAAGGGGCAGGTAGTAAATATTTTAGGCTATGCAGGCCATACAGTCACTTTCACAACTGCTCAGCTCTGCCATTGTGTGCAAAAGCAGCCACTGACAGTAAACGAGTGAACATGTCTGTGTTTCAATAAACCTTTATTTATGGACACTGAAATTCGAATGTCATATAATTTTCACATGTCAGGAAGTACCTTTTTTTTTCTCTCAACCACTTGAAAATATAAAAACCATTCTTAGTTTGTGCACTGTAAAAAAACAGATGGCCAACAGGCCACAGTTTGCTGACCCCTCAAAAAGATAAGGATTCTCTTTTTTAAAATTAATTAATTAATTAATTAATTTTTGACTGTGTTGGGTCTTCATTGCTGTGTGCGGGCTGTTTCTAGTTGCGGCGAGCGGGAGCTACTCTTCGTTGGGGTGCGCGGGCTTCTCATTGTGGTGGCTTCTCTTGTTGCAGACAGCAGACTCTAGGCGCATGGGCTTCAGTAGTTGTGGCACGTGGGCTCAGTAGTTGTGGCTCGCGGGCTTCAGAACGCAGGCTCCGTAGTTGTTGCGCACAGGCTTAGTTGCTCCACAGCATGTGGGATCTTCACAGACCAGGGCTCGAACCCGTGTTCCTTCCACTGGCAGGCGGATTCTTAACCACCGCGCCACCAGGGAAGTCCCTCTTTCTTTTTTAAAAGCAATATCATTATCACACCTAAAACCAAACAAAACCTAATTTCTCGTTACCAAATTATCTAGTGAATGTTCAAATTTACCCAGTTGTCTCAAATGTTTCTTTTTACAGTTTGTTTGAATTGTGACCTAAAGGTCCACATGTCTTTCAATCTATTGGTTTCTTTCTTTTTTTAAATCCCCTCTCTATTTGAAACCAGCTTATTTTACCTGTAGAATTTCCTGTAATCTGAACTCCGCTGGTTAAAGCCTCATTTCTCTCGCCTCATGTTCCTCAGTCCCGTAGTCTTGTAAGCTATTAGATCTAGAAGTTTGATCAGATTCAGACTCAAGTTTTGAGCAAGAATTGTATACTTTCTGTTGTAGCACAGCAGGAGACATGTAATATTTCTTTTCATGATGTTAAGATTCATCCATTCTTTATAAAATTCCCATCAGCCTTTGAAAATAAGTCTTTAACATCTACTGATGATCATTACATAGATCCAGTATTTCACTAAAATTTGCAAATACTCTAATTCTACCATTATTTCTGGATTTAATAGCTAGCATTTTTCTGTAAAGAACTTTCCACATAAACTCTTTGGTTACCGTGTGAGACACACAGAGGAGACAGGATAAGCACTTTTCTTGCCCCTTCTCTCACCTCTTTTACTGGGTTTCAAAATGAGTTGATTCCCTAACTTTTTTTTTTTCTCTTTTGATTCTCAAATTGTCCCATATTTGATTGGAAACCTCTTTAAAAAAATTGGCTCCTGTGGCCTCTTGATAAGACCTTCAGTAGTCTTCCTTGCTTTTGGTAGTACAAAATGTTCTAGACTTGAAATCAGCTTTTTGCCAAGAAGCCTTATGTTTTTCTTTTAGTGGGAGATAGTATTTAGAAACCTCAATTTGAGTTGTAGTGGTGCTCACCAGGATTTTTTTTAACTTAATTTTGTTTTGTAATTATATAAAACAAACATAGTTGCAAAGAAAAAACTATTCAACATGGTGCATTCAGAGAAATCTGGATTCTGTCTGTATCGCCTTCTCCCGCCATCCTTATAAGTAACTAATTGTTTATTAACTCTGTTCTTTCTGAAAAAAAAATTAGTAAATATGTATGTATATTTACGTTGCCCCTTTCTTAGATAGAAGGTATCTTACTGCAGTTTTCTGCCCTGGCTACTTTTGCTTGATAATATTGTCCTAGGGATTACTTCATTGCAGTATATAGAAATCGTCATTCATTTTTACTATGGCATTGTATTTCATTGTGTAGCTGTACTATAGCTATTTTAACCTATTTAGCCAGTCCCTTATTGATGGATATCTAAGTTTCCAAATTTTTGCTAGTGCAAGTGTCTTTGTGCATATGTCATTTTGTTCTTTTGTGAGTGTAACTTAGGTATGATATCTAGTTCTGGATCAAGGGGTAAAATGCATATTTAATTTTGTTATTGCCAAATCCCCACATTAGGTGTTAAAACTTTTTTTGCATTTCCAGCAGCAGTATATACGTCCCTATTTCTCTTATCAACAAAGTATGTTGTCAGATTTTTAGATTGTTGCCAAAATAAGTGAAAAATGATATTTTAGTATGGGCCAATTTTCATCTCTCATTATGGAGGGGTCATTTTTTCATATGCAGAAGGGCTGTTGGCATTTTTTTTCCCTGAGAACTATATTCTTGTCCATATAATGTGGGGTTATTGGCCATTTTAAAAGTCCTTTGTAAGTTAGAGTTTTTAATCCTTTGATACAAATTACAAATATTTTTTCATTTCATTATCTTTTTTAACTTTATATATGTTCTTGTTTTTCTTTTTTTTTTTGTAATGCAAAAGTTTATTTTATGTAATCATATTTATCTTGATTTTTTTTAAGGTGTTTCTCATAGAAACCTGTGCAGTAAAAATACTGCTTCATGTTTTAGGGTATTTTTTCTGCCTGGTTTGTTTCTACTTTATCATAAGGTCATCTTTTGTTATTTTGTTAAGTTACTTGATGGTTTGAGGCCAAATGTCATTTCTTCCTTCCTCCCTCCCTCCCTCCCTTCTTTCCTTTCTTTCTTTCTTTCTTTTTTAAATTTAAAACATACCACATTAGTGAGTAGGAGATAAAGAACTTAATGATTGACATCCTTATGTCATGTCATTTTTTTGTTAGCTTTCTAGCCCAAATTTTATTTTCTAAATGGTAGAGTGGTACTGTTTTTTAGTCAATATATATATATATATATAACACTTTCCAGTTACATTACAAGTTGCAGTTTTAGGTAATGGGGGAGGAAAGTGCCATCCCACACTTCGGGACAAGTGCCAGGGCCCAAAAAGAGAGAGCTACCACAGTTTGCCTCTGGTCACCAGTTATTCAGCTTGCTCTCTCTTCTGCAGGCAAAATATACCCACTTCTTTCTCAATGTCAGACAAGCCAAAAGTCCCATCCAGTTGCAGCATCAAGTTCAAAATTAAGAATTTCTGGATGATACATAGTATTCTAAACATCAGGGAAATGATGCTCGGGTGTTTCTACATCAGGTCCAGACATAGTTCCTCTTAAATTTGGAGACCCGTGGACCGAAAAACACAAGTTATCTGTCACTTCACTCAGTATACAACTGTGGAATATTGAAGGTAATCAGAGGAAGCACTCCCATTCAGAAAAGAGAACAACGCAAGATACCAGTTTCTAATCTGTAGCCATCTGAAATTCAGATGGGTGGCTGTTTCAAGGACCCCCTAATCTGAGAGTGATAGGTTTTTGTGATCAGTTCCCTCTGGTCTCCAAAAGGGGTTTCCCAATCCATTGTTCTTCATGGCTCTCCTTTAACCCTCTGGGATTCTTTTCTGTTATTCTCCTTGGTCACATTGACCCTCCTTGGGGATTACCAACTTTTTTAACTTGCTTTCTGCTTGTGGGAGCTAGGTACGCAAGGGTCGGGTTAAGTCTTGAACAGTCACGGACATTTTTAGTTATTGGCGGCATAACTCTCTGAAAAACATGTTTTTTACCTGTTTGATTTCCAGTCAGATCTCTTTGTCAGTAGTCATACCTCAGCTGTAGTCTAGATTTGCTGTATTACTCCCCATCTCTCCTTTCTTTCTTTCCCTGTGTGCCTCTTCAGATTTAGCTACTGAAACCTTGTGCCTTTCAGACTTTAGTTGGAAAGCTGAACCTTTAGGTTCTTTTCCCTGAGCTATTTTCCCAGGTGAAAGCATTTATTTTCAGGGCAACAACCTTAATTTTTCTTTGCTTTGAAAATGCTTTAAATCCATTTGGAAGTTTTGGCACTGTGCAGGATGGATGGCCATGTTTTTGATTTGTTCCTGTTGCGTGGCTGGGTTTCAGTTGTCCTTTGCTGCTGAAAGGACTTCTTGGGTTTACATTTCTCATTTGGGCTTGAGAAGCAATTGGCTCTTCCAACTCTGCAAATCCCTAAGTTTGGACTCTTCGTTTCTGGCTGGGAACCAGCCAGTTCTTGATCTCATTCCATTCTTTTAGTACCTAGCCAAATGTGGCCAATAGTAAGTGACACCCATCACTGAAGTCCTGTTTTCCAGCCTCTTTCTTTAGACTACAAGTTTGTCATGTCCTGAGTTATTGCCGGTAACAGCTTTACCAAATGTTCCTTACTACCTGATAAGGAGCACCAGCTTTCTATTCTGTGATAATAGTCTCCTCATTACCTGCCTGTTAAGCCACTGCCATATATTTCAGCTTTTTGCTTCAGCAGTGCCTCACTTTTGCTACTAATTCTGAATCGGTCAGGTAAGCTAGGTGACATTGTGGTAACAGACAACGCCAGAATCACAGTGGCTTAATGCAGTAAGTTTGCTTTGCTTCTTATAGGTCCAGTGCAGCAGGGGGCTCTGCTCCTCGTAATCACTCAGGGATCCAGATGACAGAAGCTTCACTGCAGCATGTGCTTTCACAGAGATTGCAGTAGTAGGGAGGGAGCATGGCTTCATTGTGCACCTATCCTTAAAGCTTCCACCTGGAAGTAACATTATTTCTGCTCATTTTTCAATGCCAAAACAAGTCATGCAGCATACCTAAAGCCAAAGGAACTGGGGAGTTCAGTCTTACCATTTGCTTAGAAGGTGAAGAGCAGAAAATATTTGATAAATATCACTAATGGCTACCACACACATTAAAATATTTATATGTTCCATGTATTTCCTGGAAACTTCCTCTTGTAACCTTCTAGCCTTCTGTTGGATTGGTACTACCTGGGCTAATGTCATCCTGGATTTCCCTATTTCCTAGAGCCCATGTTTTGTCATTCTTAACTTACTCTTTCATTTTAGTGTAATACAGCTGTTGCAGCTTCCTAAGAAAGCTGTGACATGGGGGTTAAATATATTGTATTTGCATATTGGAAAATAGCTTTATTCTAGTCTTACTGAATACTTGATTTTTTGGCTAGACATAGAATCCTGTGTTAAAACCATTTAACCTCAGAATTTTGAAGGCATTGCTCCATTGTCTTTTAGTGTATAACGTTATTTAGAAGTTTGATGCTATTTTGATTCCCCATCTTTTCTATGGGACACTTTTCTGGTCCCCTCCCAAACTTTTGGAGCCTTCTCTATTTCTAATGTTATAAAATTTCACAATGCACGTCCATCTCTGTTTCTCAAAGTGCCTTTCATTGGGCACTTTTGTGGGTTAATTCAATCTAGATATCATGACCTTCATTTTTAGGAATCTTTCTTGTACTATTTCTGTGTTCTTTGCCTCATCTTTCTCCTCCCCCTCCCCAATTATCTCTTTCTGGAATCCCTGTTAGATGTTGGGCATTTTGAAATTACTTTCTAACTTTCCTAATTATCCTTTCCTATTTTTCATATATTTGCCTTTTGGGTCTAATTCTCAGGAGACTTTTCTCCCCCTAGTTTTTTTTTATTATTTTTTCAGTTTGGTTCTTCTATTTTTAGCATTTAGTTTTCTTATTCTCGCATTAGTTCTTTTTTTTTTTTTTTTTTTTTTCCGTACGCGGGCCTCTCACTGTTGTGGCCTCTCCCGTTGCGGAGCACAGGCTCCGGATGCGCAGGCCCAGCGGCCATGGCTCACGGGCCCAGCCGCTCCGCGGCATATGGGATCCTCCCAGACCGGGGCACGAACCCGTATCCCCTGCATCGGCAGGCGGACTCTCAACCACTGCGCCACCAGGGAGGCCCGCATTAGTTCTTTTTAAATATAATATCTGTTTGCAAATAATATTGTATTGAAGATTTTTCTTCTGCTTCCTGAAATTGGATTTGTTTCTTACGGGTCCCCCAAACCCCTTCCCCCTTATTTTTCTGTTTCTTTGTTCTGGTTTTTCTCTTTCGTGTAGGTGGAGCTTGATGATTAGTGGGCTTTGTTAGAGGGTGATCTGATGGTCTGACTTTTTAGATGGAAACCCTCTCGAATGTCTGCATCTGGATTTCTTTAACATTATTCAGTCCTCTAGAAAAGAGTCCTCCTGCCTCATACTTAGGTGGAGTGGGATATATGCCTGGCTGCTGATACTGTGGGAGCAGGGGGACTGTAGGTACCACATTTCAGGATGGAGACTTTCTACTTATTCCCCTTGTGTTTCTTAGGGTTCCTTATTCCAACCCCTTATTATGCCTGGTGACCAGAGTCTAGAAACTCTGCTTCAGTTCCTCCAGAGGATAAACCTCCATCCATTCTCCTTCCTGCAGTGGATAAGGATGTACTTTCCTGACACTGTAGGCTGAGAGGAGAGGTCTAGTGTTTCACTCTGTTGTGTGCAGCCTTTGAATCACTGTTCTCATTTTTCAGGTCCTCTGCTTAGCCCCATCCTCTGTGGAACCTAGTGGCTGGATACTTAGTCTCAGTTTTGTGGGGCCAGTTACTCTGCTTCTAATCACTTTCTGTGTAACCTCCTCCATTTTGCTAAGTCAGTTATGTTGTTTTCTGTTTTCTTTGTCCTTGAAGATTAATACCATTTATAGCATTACTGTGGATAATCTGCCATTTTTAATCAGAACTCTGTCTTTTTTGTTTCCATGTTTTTAGATAATTTTTCATATTTATAATTTTTAGCTTGTACAGTGTTACATCAAGATCATAAGGCATTTAATTAACCATTTCACTACTGTTGAGTAATGAAATGAGTCAGCTTGACTCTAGTTTATTCTGTCATGTTAACCAAAGTGACCCTAAATAACTATATAAATAACATTTGAAAATCATTTGCATTATTTTCCTGTGTAGTTTCTTAGAACTGGAAGGGATTGTGCAGCCCACTTAATCCTGCTCCCTCATTTTACAGTCTAGGAATCTGATGTTAAGTAATATCCCTGAGGTCAGACAGCTCCCAAGTGGTATAGCTAGGACTTGGACCCAGGCAGTCTGGCACCAGAGTCTGTGCTCTTGACCACTGCACCCTTCTGCATTTCCATTGAGTTGAGCCTTAATTAGCTAATACTGTCACTTCATAAAGTGTTTTTAAAATTGTAGTGTTTTAATAACTAGCAAGGTTGAGCATTTTTCTGTATGAAAATGTGTTAATTAATGCCCTTTTTCCCTTTAGTTTGTAGTCTTTCATCTGGAAAATTTGGGACATTACTTAGTGGCTCATGGGACACTACTGCTAAAGTCTGGCTGAATGACAAATGCATGATGACCTTACAGGTACAGTAGTTCTATGTGAATATTTGAGAAAATAATTAAAGATGATGATTCTGTGGCAATTTAACTTAATACCCATTTTCCTCACAGGGTCATACAGCTGCAGTATGGGCAGTAAAGATATTACCTGAGCAGGGCTTAATGTTAACTGGATCGGCAGACAAGACTATTAAACTTTGGAAAGCTGGAAGATGCGAGAGGACATTTTCTGGTAAGATCAGAGTAGACAGCTTTTGTAATCTCTTTGCTTCCTATTTGCACAGGTGATTTTTTTCAAAAATTTAGAAGTTTTAAAGTGGTATTTGAAAAACATCAGTGTATTTGAGCCATTTAACTTGGGTGAATGTAAATTTTCTGACAGTTAATATGTAATATCTTTCTTTTTTGAATTATTTATTTATTTTTGGCTGTGTTGGGTCTTCGTTGCGGTGCGCAGGCTTCTCATTGAGGTGGCTTTTCTTGTCGCGGAGCACAGGCTCTAGGTGCGCGGGCTTCAGTAGTTGTGGCTCACGGGCTCTAGAGCGCAGGCTCAGTAGTTGTGGCACACGGGCTTAGTTGTTCTGCGGCATGTGGGGTCTTCCCGGACCAGGGCTCAAACCTGTGTCCCCTGCATTGGCAGGCGGATTCTTAACCACTGCACCACCAGGGAAGCCCTGTAATATCTTTTTAAAAGATGTACTGAGACCTCTCATAAAATAACCAGATATGGACTAATAAATAGCTACAATATGGGTATGTGCTTCTCTGTATTTTATATATGTAATTTTTGGTACTCAGTTATGTTTTGGTTGTCATTTGAACAAGTTCAGCCTGAAACTTCCAAGCATAAGTCTTATTGAGGGTGGGTCAGTAGTGTTACCTTCATATATGAGGAAAGCATCAGTCATGCTTTTATTAATATTGATGTACATTGTTTAATGATAACAACTTTCAGGCTTTGTTTATGTTGTGGTTTCAGGTGGGTAGTCTTTTAAAACCTCAGCTATCAAATAACTCCTAAAACGAGGCATCTGCTGTCTAATACTAGAACTGGTGATTTATTTGTGGGGCATTTAACATTTTTGGTATGATTTTGTTTGTTTGTTTGTTTGTTTTTCCTTTATTTATTCCTTAAAAGTTGATCAGCATCCTGGATAATACTTCAAGAAGTCCCTGTAGAGACTTCCACCTATCTGTAGGTGGAAAATGGACAATGAGTTGTAGCTAAACATCCCTTTGTTTCTGCTTCCATACATACAACATATGTGTTAAGTTTTTATTAATCTGTTATAGCTAATCTGAATCAGCATAGGAAATACTGAGCATGGGAAAGGTTTTGACTTCTAGTCTCCTTTATTAGAGCACAAACTTCTGAGAATGTTTTGTCTTTTAAAAAAAATTGTGGCATCTGCAATGCCTCAATTAATATTGAAAGAAATGGAATCATATCAAGTTTTTAAAAACATTTAATATCCTTTGATGAGAGGAATAAATACACACACACGTATGTATATATACAATCAACATAACACAAGAAGTTTTCATTCCATAAATTCTTGCCCTTTTAAAAAATCAATAGTCATTAGTTTTTATTTTATCATTTTAATGCCTGCATTTATATAAATTATGAAATATTTCCCTTGGTAAAGCAACAATGTTTGGCTTTATATTTATGTTTGGTTGAATCAAAAGAGGTAGGAATAGGGGGCAGGAAACTTGAATTCTTGCTTTAGCTCTGCCACTGATTGTGTGGTTTTAGATAAATTAATCTCTCTCAACCTATTTCACATTTTAATAAAGTTTACTTTTCTATGATAAAGATTTTATTTCAGGGCTTCCCTGGTGGCGCAGTGGTTGAGAGTCTGCCTGCCAATGCAGGGGACATGGGTTCGTGCCCCAGTCCGGGAAGATCCCACATGCCGCAGAGCGGCTGGGCCCGTGAGCCGTGGCCGCTGAGCCTGCGCGTCCGGAGCCTGTGCTCCGCAACGGGAGAGGCCCCAGCAGTGAGAGGCCCGCGTACCACCAAAAAAAAAAAAAAGATTTTATTTCAAACTCTTAAATAATTGAAATCTTTTTTGTAATCTTAGTTTTTCTTTTCTTGGTGCTTTATAAATATTAATCTCAGTATTATGTGGTGAGAAATTTAGGGGATATTTACTCTTTGTTATATATCTGTTTATATTTTAATATTGTGTATGTTATGAATTACTCTTGTTATTGCGGAAGACAAGTTGAAATGAATTGTCAAGTAAAAATTGGGGGACTTCGCTGGTGGTCCGGTGGTTAAGACTCCGAACTTCCACTTCAGGGGGCACGTGTTTGATCCCTGGTCGGGAACTAATATCCCGCATGCCGCGAAGCCAATCAATCAATCAATAAATAAATAAAGGATTTCCTTTAAAAAAAATTGTGGGGATCAGAATCCTATTTCTGGAGGGGTTTAAGAAATTTTTAAGAAATAACTTAGAGAAGATATGATAAATATAGAATAACTTCCCAAGACTGGTGATAAAAAATACTGCCAAGCCTACAATACAAATTTTGGCTATCAGGTTTTTCTACCAGATAAAAAGTATTTCTCTAACTTGAAAATCAGTTTTTAACATTCACTGGTATGTGTTTTATAATGTTAATAAAATACATAGAGCCATCAACCAAATGATCCATTTTTCTTGATCTATCTTGTTCTTTTTTTTTAATACAGGGCATGAAGACTGTGTAAGAGGCTTGGCAATTTTGAGTGAAACAGAATTTCTCTCCTGTGCAAATGATGCTAGTATTAGAAGGTGGCAGATCACTGGCGAGTGTCTTGAAGTATTTTATGGTCATACAAATTACATTTATAGCATATCTGTCTTTCCAAATTGTAAAGGTAAGACTGTCTTATACTACATATTTTAAATTTTGTATTGAGCATTGTTCTATTCTATCTTGGGGGTGGGCGGAGGGCTAATGATTTAAATCAACTTACTAACTGTAACTTGAGTAATTTAGTAACTTTATTTCATAAGTATCTTTTTCCTAAAGGAGAAAACTGTATGATCATCTTTATATTAATTCAGACTTGATGCTGTGTTGTAAAAAGTTCTTGGGCGGGCTTCCCTGGTGGCGCAGTGGTTGAGAGTCCGCCTGCCGACGCAGGGGACGCGGGTTCGTGCCCCGGTCCGGGAAGATCCCACATGCCGCGGAGCGGCTGGGCCCGTGAGCCATGGCTGCTGAGCCTGCGCGTCCGGAGCCTGTGCTCCGCAACGGGAGAGGCCCCAGCAGTGAGAGGCCCACGTACCGCAAAAAAAAAAAAAAGTTCTTGGGCATCTGAGGAAAGACTTTTTATAATTTATTGGTATAAAGTATAGTGTGTAAGATGTGAGAAATATATAAAAATGTGATTTTTTTTTTTTTTTTTTTTTGGCGGTACACGGGCCTCTCACTGTTGTGGCCTCTCCCGTTGCGGAGCACAGGCTCCGGACATGCAGGCTCAGCAGCCATGGCTCACGGGCCCAGCCGCTCCGCGGCATGTGGCATCCTCCTGGACCGGGGCACGAACCCGCGTCCCCTGCGTCGGCAGGCGGACTCTCAACCACTGCGCCACCAGGGAATCCCAAAATGTGATTTTTTTGAAGTTGTATATTGTATAAGTGACAAATATATAAAATTTAAAGCTATAATTTATAAATACTTTGGGGTTTAAAAATCAGTATGCCTATTTAGAAAGGTGGTATATATAAATGTACTTAATTTTATTTATTCAAACTAATTTTTCCTGTATTCATTAATTTTAGATTTTGTGACAACAGCAGAAGACAGATCTCTGAGAATCTGGAAACATGGGGAATGTGCTCAAACAATCCGACTTCCAGCTCAGTCTATATGGTGCTGCTGTGTGCTAGACAATGGTGACATTGTGGTTGGCGCGAGGTATTCATGTTCTAGTCAATCAATCAATAATATGTGTCTAGGCCTTAGGTAGGTGTTAGAGTGCACAGAGATAAGCCATAGGAATTTCAGGTGAATTGGGGAGACCACAGGCACATTTGTGTTACTAAACAAAACAGTAGTAGGTGTAACAGCTTTTGCACTAATGATACATGATATACTACATAGTATTGCACTGTAAGTTGTGCAGTCGAAACATGAAATTAGAGAAGTTAGAGATTGGTGTGGGCAGACTTTCTGGAGAAGAAGAAATTTGAATTGGGTTTTGAAAGATAATGAAGGAAAATGGTGGAGGAACAATGCTGGGGAACCGTAGATGACAGGGGAAGATGGTAGGGTGGGGCTTAATTATGGAGAACCTGGAATGCCCGGCATTTGTTAGATTAAGTGCTTGGGGTTAAAGGGTTGTAGCTCTTGAGCAAGAAGTGCTGTGATTAAAGCAGAACTTATGAATTATTAAATACATAGGTTAGATTTAACTAGTGGTGACAATGGTCAGGAAACCAAGTTGGTAAGCAATTGCAGTAGTAGGTGTAAAGTTATGAAATATTGACCCTGCAGTGCTAATGGATAAAGGACCAGAAAATGAGATAATGCAGAGGGAAAATGATCAGAAGGGGGGTGTCAGAAAAGGATAGAGTTTCAAACTTTGGATGATTAGAAGTCCACATTAATAAAAGTGGACAAGAGTGACAATTGGTTTGGTGAAGAAGGTGATAACTTCCTGGGATCCAAGTGGTGATAAGCCACACTCATGCAGATTGGTCATGGGCATTTGGACTGGGTCCTAGTTTAGCAACTGAGACTGAAAATCAAGATTGGCACAGAACTTCCAGAGTCAAGCAACAGGGCATCTTTCTCTGAGGGAAGAAACATAGAAGGGGAGGAACAGAACTAAAGACTGAACTTGTGATACACTGTGGGTAGAAAAAGAGAAGCCAGTAGCCCAAACAAAAAGCAATCCAGATGTTGAAATTCAGAGATGGAAAAGAGATTTTGGAGGGACATTGTGATCAGTGTCAATAAGTACATGAGGGGTTAAGGAATGGAAAGTTAGGAAAGCTTTTGGATTTGCTTTGAAAGATGTTAGTAGTGACTTTTTTGACATCACATTTTCATAGAAAATGATAGAAAAGGGTAAATGAGAGGAGACAGATAAAGAGTTTTTTGAAGAAATGGATGAGGGAAAGGATTATAGACTACTGTGGCACTGAAGGCAAGAGGAAAAAGGGCGACAGCCATAAGGGATAAAGTGTCTAATAAAGCGGATGTATTTTACTCCTTGGCTGGGCCAGAGGTTGATTTGTTGGTTTAGTTATTTTCACCCTAAAGTCATTTAAAGTTGAAAAATAAACAAAGGGGTAACACTGCTGTTAGAAGAAGGTTAAGTAAGAAAGTTTTTCTGTAGAGTTGAGTAGGGTTAGTACAGTTGAAAGTGGCTAACTTGCCTCCCCTACCCCAAAATTTCACAGAGAAATTATGGAAGTGAAGTCATTTTTCTGAGAATAGAGGCTGGGACTGCCATCTAGTCCAGAGGTGAAGCTGTTTTTTTCTTGATTCGGGTTACATTGCTAGTTAATGGCATAGTAAGGACAGGCTCCATGCGTTTCTAATGAACGGATATCAAGCATCTAGTATTTTCTAAGCCCTATGCTGGGTATTTGAGCCCTTTATAAGTTAAACAGTTTACTACCCTTCTTTATACCATAATACCTATGTGTGTAATATTCACTTTAAAAGTGTATGCTATGTCTGTAGATTTTTATGATGGTAAATATTTAATTTGGAATTGAAAATTGTGTTAAATATATATTTCTTTGTTCTTTGCCAGTAACTTTTTCCTTAAATAGTCTTTTTCCACCCTTTCCATTGCTTTAGAAAGTAATAGAGGGTAGTGTGCTGAAATCAGCATAGTTCTATACTCAGCAATAAATACATAGTAACATTTTTCATATTCACAAATACAGATTATTTTTGCTTTGGATCATTGAAGTGTGATAATGTTAACCTACTGTGGCAGTGACCTAAAATCAGTTTCTGTTTCCCTATAGTGATGGTATTATTAGAGTGTTTACAGAATCAGAGGATCGGACAGCAAGTGCTGAAGAAATCAAGGCTTTTGAAAGAGAACTCTCTCAGGCAACCATTGATTCCAAAACTGGTGATTTAGGGGACATTAATGCTGAGCAGCTTCCTGGGAGGGAACATCTGAATGAACCTGGTAAATATTCCAATGTATCTAGTAGTAAAAAATGCTATCATGTTTGCCTTTTGGAATAATGAGTGACAAGAAAAAAAGATTGTTTTGTTAAGTCATTCAGTATTCTCATTGCCAGGTACTGATCTTTGAGACTTTTTATTATGCATAACCACAGTGAAAAATCATGTTCTTTTTGCCTCTACCTCACAGTTTTAAAGACTTGGAGCTAAGTTCCCATAAACAGGAATCTTTTTTTCTTTAAATAAATCACCTAATACTTAGCTCATATATAGTAGGTGTTTGGAAGTCACTCATTTAATACCTTTTGGTTGATTGGATTCTCTGAGAGGTTGTACAGACTAAAAATAAAAATGAGTTTAAATAAAGCAATGTCTGCTTAATGCGTTAGGGATCATTGATTTTAAAATCAGAGGACAGTAGTTGTCTCAAATGAAATCTTAGGTTGGATATATCCATGATCCCTTGGTCCATGGACCCCTGGGGATTCTGAGATCCTTTCAGGATATCCATGTGGTCAAAGCTAGTTTTATAATACTAAGATGTTATTTGCCTTTTACACTGTGTTATCATCTACATTTATGGTATAAAATCGGTGGTGGGTAAAACTGCTGGCTCCTTAGTACATAGATCAAGGCAGTGGCACCAAACTATTCAGGTAGTCATGGTGTTCTTCACTGGTTTGCAGTCGTCATTAAAAAAAAAAAAAAATGCCATCTGCCCTTAGGAGTGTCCCTGATGAAGCATTAAAAATTAATTTTGGCCCTTTAGTACATGTCTTTTTTAACATTCTGGATGACAAAATGTAAAGTACACATACAGTTTACCGAAGTACCATGTACCTCAGGGGTAAGTACTTCTGCAGTCATTTGAGTTGCAGGCTGAACTCTCCCTTTTTTCAGGGAATGCCATTTTTATTTCAAAGAGCAACTACGGTTATTCAGGCTTAGGTATTTGGCAGATATTTTTTTGAAAATGAACAAAGCGAGAATGTTACTTTAAGGAAAACAACTGACAGCATTTGTTGCCAAAGATAAAATTCAGACTTCCAAATGAAAATTGAAATTTTGGAAAACTTGTGACATTAGTGGTAATATTAACAAATGCAATTGTTTTATATTGAATAATGAAATGTGTAATCATATGGAAGATCTGCATAGCTCAGTGAATCAGTATTTTCCAAATGACCAGTTCATGGTCTTACAAAATCATACATGGGTAAAAGAACTGTTCAAAGTATAAGATAGACCAATGGATTTTAGTATAATAGAGCATGAAAAATTCATTGATACAGTTTCAGATTCTAAATTTGTAACCTTTAGGATCTACTACTTGTAGAATATCCACATTTTTCTGAAAAGGCTATTAAACTAGTCCTCTGTTCCTCAACTGTATTATCCGTGTGATGCTGGATTTTCTTTGTATACATCAACCAAGCACCAGATTGCAACAGGTTAAATGCAGGGGCAGGTATGATAATCCAGCTGTCTTCTATTAAGAGAGACAGTAAAGAGATTTACAAAAATGTACAACAATGCCAGACTTCTCACTAAGTTTTTAAAACTATACTTATTTTTCATTGAACTATTATTTATTCAATATCTAATGGATCTATTACTGTTTTCCATGAAGTAAATATATATATATATATATTTTTTTTTTTTTTAGTAAATATATTTTTTGCTCTTCTCATTTTTAATTTCAAATTCAGTAAATCAACTGATATAACCTACATTAAAAAAAAGCTGTTTGGGCTTCTGAATAACATTTCTGATTGTAAAGAAACATTGAAACCAAAAGTTTGAACACCACTGTATTATTTCATGTTTTTAATATTCTTACAGTTCTTTGGAAAAATGTAATCTTTTTGTCTCTATATATACACAGTCAATAAATATTTACTAGGTACCTACTGTCTGCCCTGCATTGGTCTAAGCTCTGGGGAATACAGATAACAAAAGGGACAGAAATCTCTGTTCCCACAAATTTATGTTCTACAGGAGGAGACAGATAATTAAAAAGTTAATAAGTAAATATAGAAGTATGTCAGATAAGTACTATGGGAAAAGTAAAGCAGGTATTGAGTTTTAATAAAAAATAAAACAGCAGTTTGAAATTCAGTGGTCAGGAAATGTATAATACTTAGGATAGTACTGGTTGCTGTAACAGATAAATCCTAAAATGTCAGTGGCTTAACATAAGAGAAGGTTATTTATTGCACATTTAAAGTTCAGTTGACAGCAGGGTATGCTGGAACATGTTTGTAGAATAATTTTACTCCTCTAGGTCACTCAGAGACCCATGCTGAAATCACCATCTTCATCATGTGCTTGCAGGGTCCCCTTGGTTATAGATATTCAGCCACCTGACAGCATAAGAGGGGAGGGTAGAAGATGATGGAATAGGCCTAGAACTGGCACTTATCACACCCACCCAGATTCCACTGACCATTACTCAGTGTAATCTAGGGACTACAGAATGTAAGGGGGCGGAATAAGGTAGTCTTCGACTAGACAGCTACAGCTCTACCCATTGGAATAGGAGCAGGAATCTCTGGAGGACAGCTAGCAGTCTCTGCCACTGAAGGCCTTGCTGAGAATGTGGCTTTCAGGTAAAGTCCTTAAGGAGACAGGGGAGCAAATCTTGCTAACATCTGTGTGGAGAATGTCATAGGCAGAATAAACAGCCAGTGTTATAGACTCTAGGGGGCTCCAGGGCCTATAGTAGGAGGCCATTGAATCAGTACAACTGAGAAATAATGGTGGCTTGTACCAACGGGTAGCAATGGAGATGGTGAGAAGAGGTAGTCTTTTAGCTATATTTTAAAGATAGAGCTGATGGAATTTGCTGAAGGATTAAAACTGAGAGAAAGGAATCACACTCTTCTACTCTTTTTGGCCTGATCAGCTAGAAGAATGGAGAATCATTTACTGAAATGAAGTATTGTCAGAAGATACTCGTTAATAAAACTTGTTTTATTTTTGATCAGCCAGCTACTTTTTAGTAGAATCACATCTTTTTAACCATCCTTTATTTAATAGAGTTTTTTTTTTAATAAATTTATTTTTGGCTGCGTCGGGTCTTCATTGCTGCGCGCAGGCTTTCTTTAGTTGCGGCGAGAGGGGGCTGCTCTTCATTGCGGTGCGTGGGCTTCTCACTTCTCATTGCGGTGGCTTCTGTTGTTGTGGAGCATGGACTCCAGGCGTGCGGGCTTCAGTAGTTGTGGCACGTGGGCTCAGTAGTTGTGGCTCACGGGCTTTAGAGTGCAGGCCCAGTAGTTGTGGCACACAGGCTTAGTTGCTCCGCGGCACGTGGGATCTTCCCGGACCAGGGCTCGAACCCGTGTCCTCTGCATTGGCAGGCGGGCAGATTCTTAACCACTGCACCACCAGGGAAGTAGCAATAGAGTTTCTTTTAAACCATTATTTTCTTTTTGGCCAGTTTCCAGTAGAATTACATTTTAAAATATTTTGTTTCATAAAATTTTCTATTAAACCAAAATACATATTCTTTTATATATAAACTTTAATGTTAAACCTTTTCTATCTAATGTTTGTAAATTTTACTCTGCCATTCTCTCTTTGATTCTTAAAATTTTTATTTTAAGGTACTAGAGAAGGACAGACTCGCCTAATCAGAGATGGGGAGAAAGTCGAAGCCTATCAGTGGAGTGTTAGTGAAGGGAGGTGGATAAAAATTGGTGATGTTGTTGGCTCATCTGGTGCTAATCAGCAAACATCTGGAAAAGTTTTATATGAAGGGAAAGTATGTCGACTTCTTTCTAATTGCTCTTATCTTAAAGCATTAGACAAATTAAAAGTTTTCGTTTCCCTTTCCCCATGCTAATAAAATTTTCTTTGGTGTTTTGACATTTAAAAATAGATTTCAATGGGGAGATTCTCAGTCTTGAAGTAGATTTTTTCTTTTTTAATATCTTTGCATGTAGAGAGAGCTGCATTTGTGATGGACACCGCCATTATTTGCCTTTTGGTAGTTACATAGATAAGCTGTTCCCAACCATTTTGGATTAGGCGCTTCTGTGTCACCTTTCATCTAATGCTTTGTGCCTAGCTATATTTAACTTGACAGGCCATGAGGGACCCTGCAGGGCTGTGCTTATAATGCCAGCATGTTTTCATGAGTAGGGTAAGGTAACAGCTAATACTTTTGGCCTTGAGATCAACTAACTGGAAACCATCCTCTGGTCTTACAATTAATATGTAGTAATAATCCATCCCCCACATCTACCTGCCAGTGAGCTTCTATTCTTGCACCACATGCATATGGTTGCTATTAAACATTATTTGCCAAATGGAAGATTTTAAAATTGTGCTTTGGAGAAAGTTTAGCACTATAATTATTACAATAAATCTGTGTTATGTATGTCATTAATTTATGTGAACAGATAGTAATCACTTATCTCCTTTTTATATTCCTATTAAAGGAGTTTGATTTTGTTTTCTCAATTGATGTCAACGAAGGTGGACCATCATATAAACTGCCATATAACATCACTGATGATCCCTGGTTAACTGCATACAACTTCTTGCAGAAGAATGATTTGAATCCTATGTTTTTGGATCAGGTGGCTAAATTTATTATTGATAACACAAAAGGTCAAATGTTGGGACTTGGGAACCCCAGTTTTTCAGATCCGTTTACAGGTAAGTTAGGGTTTGTATTAAGCCTTATATACTTCCACCAATGTTGATTATTATTTTTTCTTTATTTGTTGTCTTTAAACACCTATTATGATTAGCTGTTTAAATAAAAACCAAGATCTACAGCAGGTTTTTGCTGCAGATATATATTTTTGAGGCTTAAATTATATAGTAATTTCGTATTTATGGAAACAATTGTAAATCCTTCTCCTTCAAAAATACAGCCACACTTTAAACTAAATAAAATTAAACTGAAACTAATTCAGTCATTTGAAATGAAAAGAAACCTGTAAGTTCCTTCATGTTATTGCTTCTTTTTAAAATATATATTTTGGTGAAATTCAGTAAATAGAAATTCTGTTTTCATATGAGGCTAAACCAGTTAGTTATGCATCAAATCTAGAACTGAACTATGGGTAGTTTTAGTTTACATGTTATTTGTATTCCACATGTTCATTTTAAGTCAGTTGTTTATAACATAGTATACAGCGCCTAAAATGTTATTAATGGGATTAGGTTCTCGTGCCAGTAGTATTATCCCAGTAGTATTAGTCTGAGTCTGGGATCCTTGGAAATGGAGTTTAATTCTAGAAGTATTAGCTTGAGCTCTAGGCCCTGGGAACTGAGGCCATGGTATGGGATAGATATAGAGCTGGCCCTATATCTATCTTTTCTTAGATATAGGGCTAGCTCTAAATAAAAATTTGAAATTGACACTTTATTGTTAATGGGTTCCTGTTATTTCTGACTCTGTCTTTCATGTGCTAGTGCTGTTCCTTGTATTGCAAGGATCCCATATCCTCTTCTTGTCTCAGGTCTTTTTTTTTTTCTTCTTCCCGCACAGATGCTTCATGCTCCTAAATTATCTCCTCTCCTTCTAGTTCAAAATTCCATTGTTTGTTCATATAATAAAGTTAATCTGACCTGCATGTTGACTTAAACAGATTATCAGACTGATTCATTACGAACTATAAATGATAGGACCCTCCCAGCAGATGCACTTGACAGAACAAGAAAAAAAAAAAGTTTATTACCTGGATATTTCTGTTGGTTGGAATATCGGTCTACAGTACAAAAGAGTACTGTATTTTATAATCTATCTTGTGGGATGGAGGACAGATATTAAAGCAGCTGGCTCTGTCTGGAAATCTGACAACGATTTGGCTTTTTTGCTCCTCTGAAATTCTGTCAGCATCCTTAGATATATCTTTTTGTAGACGCCTCTGATTATTTCCCTAGAGATACTAACAAAACGTACTCACACACACCACACATTTGTAAATGTATAAATGGGAAATCTGTTTCCTTTGAACCACTCATCCCCTTTGTAATTTTCTCCAGTAGGTTGTAAGCTTCAGTGGATACAAGCAATCTTGTTCCCTGCTGGATCTCAGCACTGAATGCACTGTTTGACACATGAATTAATGAACCCAGGGGTTTTCTAAAAGATTCACATTTGGTGCCTGTGGTTTGATAGCAACAACAGCAGCCGGAATTCTAGTGAATCCATATAGGAACAGGAACTGATTGTACGTGTATATTATTTAGGTCAGAGACCAACTGCAATTTATCTTTTTATATTTGAATTCCTAGTTATTTTAATATTTAAGTGCAGAAGCTAAGATATAATAAAGGATTAAAGTTAACAAAAACAAAACTTGGAGAATCACTGAAATTTTAGTTTCCTACTAACCTTTCCAACTATAAGTCTTCTGACTATAACTCCTCTTGTTCTGTCATGGGACAGCCTTGCTCTTTTATTTCTCCCCACATTTAGAGTCTTCTGATGTAAGCATCGTGCCATTTATGAAATTCAGGATTCTGGCGTACTTCAGATGTTTCTTTGTTTGCATGCACAGGTGGTGGTCGGTATGTTCCAGGCTCTTCATCAGGATCTTCTAACACACTGCCTGCAGCAGATCCTTTTACAGGTGGGAAGCAGTTTTGATCAATATGTCTTTCTTCACTAAATGTGTAACATTTTGTATTATATAGCTTTACATTTTGAAGATATTATCCAGTAACTGATAATTCCCTTATTATCTGTGTTTCCAATTTTGATGGATCTCCTTTTCTTTAACTTCTAATTTTTTCTTTTTCCTCGAGTACTTTTATAGCTTTCCTCATGACTTTTAATGACATATTATTAAAATGCATCATTTTCTCCAGTGGTCCTTCCTGAAAGGAGAGCAGCGTCATTAAGATCATAGATTTTAGAGTCAGACAGACCTTGATTCAAAATCTGGCTCTACCACTTACTTGCTATGAGAAGTTGGCAAGTTACTTAACCTGTCTGAGCCTATTTTTTTTATCTGTGAAATTAGATAATAGGGGAATCCACCAACCAAGACACAGCATGAGTGCTATCACTGGCGAGATGCTACTGATCACGAGCAGAGAAGGAGCCATGTGAGTCCCTGAGATTGGATGGAGCAGTGCAGTCAAGAAGTTTGCCCAGGCATAATTTGCCTTTAGCATGGAAGGAGACAGTCCACCCAGCTACCCAGGATTAGTCTTCCTAATCTAAGTTATTAATGGCCTTCATGAAGCCCTGGAAGTGTTGGTGTCTCTTCAAAGTGACTTTATTTACCAAAGGTATGCATGCCTCAGCATCAACACTACTGGAAAAAAATTGGACTTTAATGCAACTGAAGAAATCTCTGTTTTCAGAATAGCATTTGATGTATTTTATGATGCTGTTGTTGGATCTCCAGCCAGAGTTCCTGGACAATATACCAAATTTGGGAAGAAATTCATAGTATTTATGGTATCTATTGGCCTTGCAGACTTAGTACTGTGAGCTCTAAAAGTGGCCATAGAGTCCTTTCTAAACCATAGATGGGACCAACACACAACCTTGGGTCAGTATCATGAAGTTGTGAACTGCTCTCAGTGAGCTTCCCTTCTCCTGAGAATGCATTGATGGCCCAGATGCAAATAAATAGCTGTACCCTGTGCAGTGTACCAGTGTACTACAGAAACCAACTATCAAGCTAAATGTTGTGATAGCATGATGGCTATTAAGGAAGTCTTTGGTGACCCTGAAAAGGCAGTAAAGATCTGAAGAGTAGATAAGATGATAACTTTCTCTATCAGCATATTCAGGCACAGTGATGCTCTGAAACTTAGAACAACAGAGTTCCTGAATCTCATTAGCAGCTTTTTTGTGGAACAGAAAGAATATACCAAGCTTCAAACAGTACCAACAAAATCAAGAGAACAACTGGGGCCATCGTAACTGGAGCATGTCTCACTGTTGCACAGTGTCAGTAACTCAGAAGATGCACTTATTATGGAGATGTGCAAGATAGCATACTAAAAGTCCAAGAGAATTACGGAATTAATAGGTTAACTGAACCACACTGTTAATAAAAGATAGGTTAAAACGTTTGCCATATTGAGATATTATAAAAATTAAGTGGTATAGTTCATATAAAGTGTTTAGCAAAATGCCTGGTATATATTTAAGCCCTCAATGTATGTTAGCTATTACTATTGTTGATGTTGTTCCTCCAGTTTTACCAACAGCACTGGGGCCAAAACATTCCCCATCTTGCTTCTAACTTAAGGTCAATCTTAATTCTTTTTTCTTTTCCTCATTTATATGATTCTCAAACGTTTAATGTCAGTTAGAATCATATGGGATGATTGTTTAAGTTAGTTATTGCAAGGTCCCACCCAGAGATTCTGATACACTAGATTAGTAAGGAGGTTAAAAATACTCAGAGTCGGATCCCTTCCCCAGGAATTCTGATTATATGGTCTTGGATGTGGTTTGCTGTTTAGGTAGTTTTAAAAGCTCCCTATTGGTTTCTAAAGTGAAGCTAATTTGGAGAACTACTAGGCTATTATGGGCAGGCCCTGGGAGTCTGCATATTGAACCAGTGACTCTCATTCAAGTGGTTAGAGAACCACATTTGGAACAGTGTAGGACTACCTTCTGCCTCATAATAATGCCTTGGGCAAATTATTCAGCCTTCCTCTTCTAAAATATTATATAATAATGATCTCTAATTAATATTTAAATGATTCATGCATATAATATGCTTAGCATGCTAGCCAGCATATGGTAAAAACTCAGCAAGTCCACTTATTCTGTGTTCTTCATTATTTTAATGAATCCTGCACATCTGCAGTTTTGTGTTTTAGTTTTGTTTGCTTTTTCTGTATCTGTTGCACTGGTTATACCAACTCCTGAATATTAAGCTTAGAGGGGCTAGAACAATAGCTCATCTTTCTTCTTCCCACAAAGGCTGATCCAGGACTCCGAACATCTCCAAATCCTGCTGATTCTCTCTCTGCACTTGTTTTTCCTGTTTCTTTCTTTCTTTCTTTCCATTTTCAATAAAGCAGCTACAAGTATTCTCAAATTTGAGACTGGGCTATTATCATAGCATCCCTAACTCTTACCTAGTTTCTTTTCTATTTGTCTTATGTGCCAAGTAATCCCGTCTCTATTTCAATAAAATAGTGTTCACATTTCATTATGGAAACTTTTGACTTTCTTTCTCTCCAATCTATTAATGCTTTTGTAATTCATTAAACTTCTATAATTATAGTATATAAGGCATGTAATATTTATTTTATAACTTGAGAATTAATTTTCCAGCTAATTTTATTGAGATCTAACTGCATGCCAGATACTGTTCTAAGCATTTTGCTGTATTAAATTTACAGCTGTTTTATTAAGATGTCATTCTGAAGTGTGACTAATAATGAAAATAAGTCATTCTGTGTAAAGAAGGAGCAGTTTGAACTTTATCATTTGCTGTTACCTGTGCTTACTAGGAGTATTATTGCATTTTAGGTGGTGGTCGGTATGTACCAGGGTCTGCAAGTATGGGAACTACCATGGCTGGAGTTGATCCATTTACAGGTACACATTTTTCATTTCCTCTTTTTTTTTTAATTCATTAGTACTTTTATGTAATGAAAGTTTAAGGAAATTGGCATCTTCTTCTTGCTGGAAAACTTTTTATACAGTAAATCAAGACCAAACTTTTGACCTGGCTTTTATGGTGTTCTCAGAATTGTGTCATTACTGCACATTAGAATCATCTGGGGAGCTTAGAAAAACTACTTCAACCTCATCCCCAGCGATGCTTACTTGATCTAACGTTGCTCTGGGTTGGGGTCTTAGCGAGAGTAGTTTTATAATTTTCTCATGTGCAGCCAGGATTGAAAACTGCTGTTTCTACTGTGGTAAGGCTGGTTTCCTCACTATCCTTACAAAATCTGAGTTAGTCCCATCTCTTCTGCTTCATTCTTTTATACTTAATGTGTTTAGAATATTATTTACTACATTACACATTGAGAGGACTCAGGAGAGAATTTGGTTTTACGATTTAGGCCTGGAATATTTGGCTTTGTCCTGAGCAACTAACTTTTTTTATTCTTAGTATCCAGCCTAGACCCTGACACATCTTACTTGTTTAGCATTGTTGAATATACACAGGCTTACTTTTTTACTCTGTATAGGCTGCCGTAAAACGCAGAACTGAATTTGTGGTTCACCTCTTGTAAGCTTGACAGATCTCTTGGCATATATATTTCCCTATTTATTATTTTATACAAGAGAATATGTGTGATATATATGTTATTGAGCATAATAAAATATTCATAAACCCACCACTCTACTTGAGAACTAAGTTGGTATATGATTGTTTAAGCTGTTTTTTCATTGTGAAAGTAACATTGGTTGGCAGTATTGAAGTTTAATGTAGTAAGTAATTAAGATTAAGGACTCTGGAGTGAGAATGCTTAGATTCAAATCTCAGTTCCACTACTTTTTATGTGTTTTACCTTGAGCAAGTCATTCTCTTTCTGTGCCTCTCTTCTTCTCATTTGTAAAGTTATATTTACTTCCTAGAAATAAGAGTTTAAAATTACGAAATATATGTAAATCATTTTATACGGAATAAATTCTTAGTAATGTTATACCTGTTGTATTACAAAAGACTCTTAAAGTTAACAGTGCTTCCTCTCATTTTTAAGAAATTAAAGTTTTTAACAGTTTGGTGTATGTAATAGACCTTTGTATACCTTATCTAAGCAACTGTCACCTCTCACCTAGACCAATGAAATAATGGCCTCCAAGTTGGTCTCTCAGTCGTCCTCTGTTTATGCCCCTCCCTTGATTAAAAACCCTGTAATAGCTTTCTCTTGCCTTGCATCACATTCCTCTCTGCCTTTTTTCTTCCATACTGGCCTGCATCAGTGTCTTGAGCATGGCATGCAGTTTTCTACCTCAGGAGTTTGATACTGCTGTTGTCTTTGGGAATATTTGTGCCCTCTACTTTGCTATTTTGACCACTAATTATTGTTTGGCTTTTTTCCCTCCTTTTTCTTTTTTATTTAATTTTGCAGTATAGTATTTATTAAATGAATTCAGTGAAACTTCCTGGATATGCACATATACCTCTTGCTAGATCCTCTAGTCTATCATAAGCTCTCAATGCATCCTATACTTTTCCTTCAGAGAACTTTTCATTGTACTTAATTGTTTGAATGATACTTGATTTGCAGTCTCCTTACCACAACTAGACTCTAACAACCAGGAGTAGAGGCAGTGTCTTTGATGATGTCAATAAATATTTTATGCTTTCTAAGCAATTAGAATTAATTTTGTGCACTTACCTCATTCTTCATTTATCTACCTTCCCCCTTTCTATTCCTAATATACTCAGAAGATTAAAATGTTTTATTCATATTTTTGCAAAATACCTTCATTTTACGTCAGAACAAAAACGTTGTATAAATTAAGATTTGAGATGAATGTAAGACATAAATGAGATTTAAATTATGCTTTAGTTGAAGTAGCTTTATTCACTGAGTATTGTTGAATTTTCACCTTGTGGCAGTTTTTTGTTCATCATCAGATACTGAGTTAGTGTTACTATAATGGGGACTTAAGAAGTAAATACGTATGCCCTTCAGGAGCTTATAATTTGGGAGGGATTTATAAAAATGCTGTAGAAAATGATTGGAGAAAATGACAATGCCTACTACATGATTTGGAATGAGAAAAGAGAGATCAGTATGCCTGGAGAAGAAGGAAATGGAAAGTTTCATAATTGTTTGTGTTCTTTGATATTTTAAAAACTTTCAATTTAGATTGAATCTTAAAAATATGAGAGAAGGGGCTTCCCTGGTGGCGCAGTGGTTGAGAGTCCGCCTGCCGATGCAGGGGACACGGGTTCGTGCCCCGATCCCGGAAGATCCCACATGCCGCGGAGCGGCTGGGCCCGCGAGCCATGGCCGCGGAGCCTGTGTGTCCGGAGCCTGTGCTCCGCAATGGGAGAGGCCACAGCAGTGAGAGGCCCGCGTACAGCAAAAAAAAAAAAAAAAAAAAAAAAAAAAAAAAAAAAATATGAGAGAAGTAGAAAATATGAAATGGAAAGGCTTTGTTTTACAACGAAGCTCCCATTCCAAAAACTAAAATTTATTATATTAACAAATATATACAGTATATAAAATCTTATTGATTTATTTTCTTTTTTTCTGAAGTTGGTTGTTATTTTATTGCATGCACTGAATAGTTATGTATCTCAGTAATTTTGAAAACAAAAGTCAATTAGAAAAATCTTGCTTTTGACCACTCTGAATGATTTTCACCTTCTTCTATTCTGTAAATAGGGAACAGTGCCTACCAATCAGCTGCATCTAAGACAGTGAATATTTATTTTCCTAAAAAAGAGGCTGTCACTTTTGACCAAGCAAACCCTACACAAATATTAGGTAAGTGTATTTTAATTAAATAGTTTTCTCACATATCCACAGACTCCTTGAGTTGCTCTCAAGGCTGTTTCTGTCCTAAGCATGTGCTGGGAACCAGGTGCTTACATGATACAGACTTGTATTTTGGTATTACACAACTGAGTCAACTAAAAATACACGATCTGATAATGAACACTAATACTTTATAAGAAACCTTACACAAATATAAGTAAATGCTTTTTAATGACTTTAATGAGAAAAAAAATTAAAGGGGAAAAATATTAGTCACATTCCCTAAGCTCTTCACTGATTTCAGAAAAAAATAATGAAAACAAATGAGTAAAGCATTTAAAAAACAAAGATCTTGTCTGTAAAAATGAAACTGCTCAGTTGGCTTTCATTGCTTTTTCTGTTAATGTTTTCCTCAAAATAAAATGACTAGGTTTTGTTTTTTGTTTGTTTGTTTATTTTTGACTGAGAGTATTACTAGCTCTGTTTTCCTCAAAGATTATGGTGAGAGTCTATTGAGATAAGATAACATACATACCTGAATATGTGACAGGGTGTTATTGTTTTGGGGAGGTTTGTTTTGTTTCTCATCATCCTTCATACTATCTTTATAAAAATCATTCATAGGTCTTTTCTTAATTGTTTTATTTTTGACACAATACACTTCTGGACAACTTAACATTTTTAAACTCTTGTACAAATATAAAAGATCTCTTGCTTTTTTGCATTCCCTTAATAAACTGTTTTAATATTCTGTTAGTGTTAAGCAATTTTTAATGCCAAAGAATAATGAAATAGATCCAAGTTTCCAGTTATGATAGATAAAAATTTGTAAATTTGGACATTGTGTCTTCTTAAACCTTTTGTGATGGAAATTTGGGCTTTTTTATTCTTTGAGATGAAAATTTTTGAGGAAATAGTGTTAGATGACTCAAAGTAACATTAATGATGACAAAGATGCTGATATTGAAGATGCATGTGAAGAGTTTGAAAGAAATAGTTTCATGAAGTGTCAGTATTGTGGGAAGCAAATTAAATATGTTTTTTTAAAAATGTGATGTCAAATGTGCAGATGAAACTAAGTCAATAAATTAAATATAAATACACATTTAGCTTTTTGACTATTTCATTGACAGTCATAGAAGTTGCCATAAGTTGGCTAAAAGTTGTTATAAATTTTCTCTCTGAGAAAGTAGGGGATTGACTTATATATGACATAATATTACTTTGAAAAGCATTCAAAATGATAACAAATATGGTATACTTAAAAACTTATTCAAAGCAAAAAGCTTGAGAATATCTTAGAAGACAACAGGTAACATAAAAATCATTACAGTAATCTTTCTTTTTCTATACTGTACTCAGCTTAAAATTACTCCCAGGCCTTATTCTTGTTTTATGGTCTTTGATAATTGCTGTGAAAAGTCTTACCTCCCAATGGTGTGTGGTAGAGTACTCTTATTGAAAATGTTGGCATTTGTGTGATACATCTGCCTAATTACAGTTAGAGAATATTGAAGGTTTGGGTTTGGGTTCTAGGTAAACTGAAGGAACTTAATGGAACTGCATCGGAAGAGAAGAAGTTAACTGAGGATGACTTGGTACTTCTTGAAAAGATACTGTCTCTAATATGTAATAATTCTTCAGAAAAACCCACAGCCCAGCAACTTCAGATTTTATGGAAAGCTGTTAACTGGCCTGAAGGTACAGAAACACTCTTTAAAATGTAACTAGAAAGCAGAAAGTATATCTTTTAATTTCTATCCATACTACTGGTGTTTCTAGATTAAATAAAAGTTGACATGTTAGTTGAAATTCACATTGGGAAAAACTTCACTAAAAGGATTCACTATACCACTGTAACTTTACCACTGTAACAAAGCAAGCACAAAGCCTTGCTTTGGTCACATACCTTAAGAGAATCTGAAGGTAATGTAATGATCCCATACATGGACCATTTTGTATACTCTTTCAGAGCATTTGTGGATTCCCTGCAAGCCATCCATGAAACTCTATCTAACCTGTTAAACATAGGCTACAGACGTTTGCTATAAGTATGTTTTCTTTTATTTAGTTAATTCTTTTTTATTCCAAAAGTGTCCTCTTCCTCATTATTTTTTCGTGTAATTGATTTATTGGAGAAAAAAATCATTTTTCCTGCAAAATGTCCCGTATTTTGAATTTGGCTGATCACTTAATGTGTTCCTCTATCTCTGTTTTTCCTGCTAGACATAATTAGATTCTTGTTCAGTAGTTTTTTTCAGGTGAATATCCTTTATAAATGAGGTTGCATACTACCTTTATATCACAGGGCCCATAATTTCTGCTTTCCTCACTTTTAATGATGTTAAGAGTGTTGAGCGCATGCATTTACATGGTGTCTACCCAGTCCCTTAAATATAAATCCTTCCACCAATGTGTATAATAAGCATCCTGTTGGCATTTGTGAACTGGAATTCTCCTATAAAGAACTTTCCCTCAATTCTTTGGTCTTGTTTTAGGATTTTTTTTTTTTTTTTTTTCTTTTTGCGGTATGCGGGCCTCTCACTGCTGTGGCCTCTCCCGTTGCGGATCACAGGCTCCGGACGCGCAGGCCCAGCGGCCATGGCTCACGGGCCCAGCCGCTCCGCGGCATATGGGATCCTCCCAGACCGGGGCACGAACCCGTATCCCCTGCACCGGCAGGCGGACTCCCAACCACTGCGCCACCAGGGAGGCCCCTTGTTTTAGGATTTTTTAAAAGCAGGTCCCAATCCTATTCTTTGCACAAAGATTTATTGAATACTAACTGTATGTCAAGCTATTTTAATAACCCAGGAGAGTTACCATATTTTTAAAGTAATGTGATCTTGTAGCAATAAATACAGTCTCTATAAATATGAAAAATCAGTTAACACAAGTTTCAGAAGTATACACATTTTGTAAAGCAGGCATATGATTTTTAATGTTTAAAATGTCTTTTTAACATTAATGAATTTTTCTTTTCAATAGATATTGTCTTTCCTGCACTTGACATTCTTCGGTTGTCAATTAAACATCCCAGTGTGAATGAGAACTTCTGCAGTGAAAAAGAAGGAGCTCGGTTCAGCAGCCATCTTATCAGTCTTCTGAACCCTAAAGGAAAGCCAGCAAACCAGCTGCTTGCTCTCAGGACTTTTTGCAATTGTTTTGTTGGCCAGGCAGGACAAAAGCTCATGATGTCCCAGAGGGAATCACTACTGTCCCATGCAATAGAACTGAAATCAGGGAGCAATAAGAACATTCACATTGCTCTGGCTACATTAACCCTGAACTATTCTGTTTGTTTTCATAAAGACCATAACATTGAAGGGAAAGCTCAGTGCTTGTCAGTAATTAGCACAGTCTTGGAAGTTGTACAAGACCTGGAAGCCACTTTTAGACTTCTTGTGGCTCTTGGGACACTTATCAGTGATGATTCAAACGCTGTACAATTAGCCAAATCTTTAGGCGTTGATTCTCAAATAAAAAAGTACGCCTCGGTATCAGAACCAGCTAAAGTAAGTGAATGCTGTAGACTTATCCTAAATTTACTGTAACAGTGGGCTAGGGGACTGAGATTTTAAATTGATAAGTTTTTTTTTTCTCATATTTCACATGAGTGATTACAGATGATGAAAAGAATGCTGTGGATTAAGTAAAATTTCAGATCTTGTAAAGTGGGGGCGGGGGAGGTGAAACAAAGGAGAAATAAAGTTTTTGCACTGATGAACTGTGAAATTTTCCTGGGTAATGGGGATAGGTTTTTTAATAGTTCAGAGATAAATTAAGAATGAGCTGTGACCAACAGCAACACAACTACAGTGGTGTAATTCCCTTACCTTAGCAAACTAGGAGAAGACAAGGGCTTTTATTTATGTAATCTGCTTTACTACTTATACCTCCAGACTGTTAATTGTTGGTGGTTGTCTTTTATTTAATTTCTGCTCTACTCATTTTCATCGCTGGATGCTTTCAACAGCACTGATTGATTTCAAGGTCTTGTTTTAGGACAACTACTTTAGAATTTTTAAAATTAAGTTTGTTATAAATTATTCCATATATTGAAAAGATATAAAATAATTTCTTCATTTAAGTTCTTTGTAAATAGAAAGTTTGTTTGATGGCTCATTTTTAGTTCAAGTAAAAGCAAATTACTAAGCTGTGTTATGTGTATCAGTTCAGATAGATGAAGCCCCAGATTAACTACAGGCTTATGATCCAGTTTCTTTTCCCCTTCACTATTTGAGGTAACTTCATTATTCATTCCAATTTCGATATGTGATTGTCTATTTTTGGTCATTGCCATTATATCAAAGGGAATTTGGAATGTGTTGAATATTATCAGGCAATTGAGTGAGCAAGAATACATCAAACTGTTATTTGCAAGTCCAGAGACTGTCATGGGAAATTAGTATTTTTGAGCCTCTAACATGGTCCCGGTATAGTGCTAAACACTTGGATATTTAATTCCCAAATCCTGTTAAATGTAGGGTGATGTTATCTCTATTTTCAGAAGTAAAGATAGTGGGATGAATCATGATGGAAAAAGGAAAAGTACAAACCATGCCATACTTCCTAGAGAGGGAGGGGTCACAAATTTGTCTATGAACATCCTAGCAACTAACACCAAGAAGGAACCAACCCATTAATTATATAATTTACTGTGTCTAAGAGAACCTTAATTTCTTAAGAGAAGTGTAACTATTCTTAATCTAAAATAGCATCATTCCCAACATTTATGATATATAGAACCGTGAATTTCCTGGCTTAATGCCAAATTGCAGTCTAAGAAGACCAGTTCTTCCCCAATAAGAGAGGAATGGTTTGATTGTCTAGATTAATCCAAGGAAAAACTTTTGGAATATCAAAAGAGAATGGGTAAAATGTAAATTGAGGGGATATATATTTTGCTAAGTATTAAATTGCAATTTTCTGGTGTGTACCCAGACGTTAAATATTGTTTGCTGGTTCCATTAGTTACCTGTGCTCTGCTTTTTGTTGAATTGGGATTTAGGGGGTTAAGTCAAAGTTAAATGACTGCATTAAGAGTATAACTGGGTCAGCCTGGTTCAGTGCTTACAATACAGTGCTTTCTTTTTAACATGTCATGTTTAGCATGCAATTGTAAGTACAATTTATCTGCAATATTTTGAAATACTAGGTACCTTTGTATAATGGTAGGATGTAAAGTCTTCATTAAGAATAGTTTACTCTTCAAAATGTAAGGGGTGGCAAATGGTAAACACTGTTTGCTTCCCATTAGTGTACAAGTGTTTTTATAACCACTTTTATTATACTGTTATGTCATGTTTATTGAAGAAAAATTACAAAATACAGTTTAGCAAAAAGGAAAAAAAATCCCACTTGAAAGATAAGTGATAAGTGGTGATCTAATTGTTTTAAAGATTTTTTTAAGTTACTTTTTTCCATGATTCCCTTATTTTTTTTTCTGAATAGAAAAATACACATTCATTGAATAAAACACACACACATTAAGTAAAAATTGCCTATAATTCCACTACCCAGAGAGAATCATTCTTGACATCTTGTGCCATATCAATTGGTATGTAAACATGTTTTATTTTTTTAAAAAAGGATTGTATTATACACATTGTTCAATAACTTGATTTTTAAACTTGACATATAGTACACATATTTCCACCTTAATAAATATAATATTATGTTATATCGATGTGCCCATTTCCTACTATCTGACATTGTTTCCTATTTTCAGCTATCAAGCAATGCTATGGCAAATCTCACAAGTTTCTTACTAATTCCTTAGGATACATTTTATACTTGGAATTGGTGGGTCAAGTTAATGCACATTTTTAAACTTTGATAAATGTTGCCAAATCACCTCCAGTGGTAAAAGTCTTGGAGTTAATGTCCTTCATATTGCGTTAGAAACAGTTGCCTGCAAAAGAGCTAAGTTATTGTCTCCAATTCATTAACCATTATAGTCCCCCTCTGGCATTACATTTTTAAAAATGAGCATTTTAGGGAATTCCCTGGCTGTCCAGTGGTTAGGATTCCATGCTTCCACTGAAGGGGGGCAGGGTTCAATCCCTGGTTAGAGAACTAAGATCCCCCATGCCACACGGTGTGGACAAAAAATAAATAAATGAGCATGTTATGATTTTTTTTCATGACTAGCTGAATTTATAACTAAATAACAATGTGACAAAATTTTTTTATCTACCTCATAATCAAAATAAGGGAAGAAGCATAGCTAAAAACCTTCTTCACAAAGATAATTCTGGGGATAAGACTGGGTTATGGCTTCCTTAGCAGTTATCACTGTATATTATGGTTATTTTGTGAAAAAATAATAAAATGTATAGAGGATCATTAGTGACGTATCATCCTTCCTAGAGGTCTTGAGATATAAATTACCCACCTGAGAATAGGAAATGTTATTCAATCATTAAAAAAATAAATTATAATTAATTTCTAGTGCATTTTTCTGTAGAAAATTATACACAGTATCTCAGTCTGTTGCGGCTGCTACAACAAAAATACCATAGATTTGGTGGCTTACACAACAAACGTTTACTTCTCACAGTTCCGGAGACTGGAAGGTCCAGATAAAGGTGCTGGCATATTTCGTGTTTGGTAAGGGCCCGCTTTCTGGCTCTTACATGCTGTCTTCCTGTGTCCTTGCATGGCAGAAGGGAGGGGGGAGCTCTCTGGGGACCCTTCAGTCCTGAGGGCTCCACTCTCATGATCTAATCACCTCCCAAAGGCTCCACCTCCAAATACCATCACGTAGGAGATTAGGTTTCAACATATTTTGAGGAGGCACATTCAGCTGTAGCACACAGTGTAGTTGTCATTATAAATACAATTTTGAAGACTTTCATTTAACATCATTTTTCCATGTGTTTCAATTTTTTAATGAAAATGTTCATACATACAATGAACACTCATGGACTTGCCAACTACGTTCTGCAGTTGTTAACATTTTGCCATATTTGCTTTATCTCTGTTGTTAATACTTCCATTTGAAATTATTTAAAAATAAGTTACAAATAACACACTTATCAACTAAATACTTCATTATGCATCTTTTAAGAAAAAAACATTTTAAAGAATATTCTTATTAATAACCACATACTAAAAGAATTAGTAATTTCATAACATCTAATATCCAGTGTATATTCAGGTTTCCTCATTGTCCTAAGAATGTTTTTTATAACTTTTGTTCTAAGGGATCTAATCTAAAAAATCAAGGTTTATGTATTGAATTTAGTTATTTGGTTATATGGCTGTTTGGTCTCTTATTAATCTAAAACAGTTCCTCCATCTCCTTTTTTTTTTTTTTTATCATTGACTTTGAAGTGTGTTGGCCAATCCAGAATGTTAACTACTCCCGGTTTGTATTTGTAAAAAATATTCTTATAACCCTACTGTATTATCTACTGTTGCTTAATAAATTACCTCAATACTTAGTGACTTAAGATAACACACATTTATTATCTCAAATTTTCTGTGAGTGAGGAATCCTGCCACAACTTAGCTGGTTCCTCTGCTTCTTGGTTTCACATGAAGCTGCAATCAAGGTGCCCACCAAGGCTGGGGTCTCATCTGAAGGCTGGACTGGGGAAGGATGCATTTTTTAAGCTTACTTATGTAGTTAGTGTTCAGTTATTTTTGATTGCTGAGTTAAGGACCTCAGTTCCTAGCTGGCTGTTGGCCAGAGGCTGCCATCAGTTTTGCCTGGTGGGCCCCTCTGACATGGCCAGTTGCTTCATCAAAGCCAGGAAGAGAGAGTCTGCTAGCTGGACCAACAAGAATCTTTATAATTTAATCACAAACATGACATCCCCTCAACATCAAGATACTCTATTGCTTGGAAGTAAATTAAGAAAAGTGGATTACACAAGGTTATGAATACCAGGGAGAGGGATCTTTGGTGGCCCTCTTAGAATTTGCCTGCCACACCTATTTCCTATAAACTGAAAGCTAAATCCAAAGCCTTGGTTAGATTGAAATTAGACTATTGTGGGCAGAATATTCACAGGTGATTAGTACTTGTTTTTTGTGTGATTTTTTTTTACTTGATTGCATCATATCTGAGCTTCCTTAATGATGTTTTCCTTCCCTTAACTAAAGGAGGTTAGGAGAATAAAAATGGTATAATTGGCATTCTAGTTACCATCTCAACAAAGATGGGGGAACATTTTTTTAAAGTTTTCTTGTTAAATATTTTTCCACCTGTCTGCTTCCCAAAGTGGTTATCAGGTTTTATTTGTTTAATATTTGAAATTAGGATGCTTGTTTCCCAGGGATACTAAGAAAGGCAGGATCTTGACTTTGAGGGCAAAAGTAAACCACTCATGCCTGTCATGGAGGAAAATAGCCTTCAGAATAAGGTGGGTAATGGAAGTTTTAGAGGAGAAAGTTGACCAACATACTTCTGTAAAGTAGGTAGGCTGATATTGATCCTAGGCCTAAGATGAATTTCTGGGACTTAAAACTTAACCCTGGGTTTCCTGGACACTTTATAATAAATCAGAAAAGTATAATGTCCAAGTGGCAATGATATTTTCATTAGATAGGATGTGATAGAGATAACATCACTGTACATTTAAGGCATATGATATAGCAATGTTTACTCAGTGGTTTGCAACTGTATTTAAAACCAACCAGTTGAGCAGCACTGCAAAGAACAGATGAATTTAAGTAAACTAAATAGCATGCATTAAGCAAGTACATTATGCTATTTCCTATGTTTACCATTATTTCCATGGGGCAAGTACTGCTAGTAATCTTACTTTTACAGGTGAAGAAACTGAAAGAGGTCAAGTAAATTTTTTTGACAAGTCAGTAGTAACAAAACAACAAAATTATATTTAAAAAATGATGTTGGCAAAACTGGATATCCGTATGGAGAAAAATCTCGATTTGTAGTAGCCTCTTCACTTTATCATAATAGCAACTATGATGGTTGGTAGTGGCATGTAAGGTTGATACATAGAGCAGAAAAAAGTGGCCTGAAACAAGTCCTCAAACCACATTTCTTTCATTCTTGTGTCTTCAAAGGAACTAATAAATTCAAGAAATGTTTGCTTACATCTACATCATTTAAAATTTCAATAGTAAGAGCAACCAGAGATGCAGTGTAATATAGCAAAAGAGTACTGGCTTTGGAGTTAAAAAGCCATATAGTTCAGTGATATTTCCACCACTTACTAATGAGTTAAGGCAAGTTGCTTAACCTCAGTCCCAGTTTACACATCTCTACATTGAGATTTCATAAAATAGAAGAATAAGATATTTGTGTAAAAGCCTAGCAAAATACGGGCTTCCCTGGTGGCGCAGTGGTTAAGAATCCACCTACCAATGCAGGGCACACAGGTTCGAGCCCTGGTCCAGGAAGATCCCACATGCCGCGGAGCAACTAAGCCCGTGCGCCACAACTACTAAGCCTGCGCTCTAGAACCTTTGAGCCCAACTACTGAAGCCTGTGCGCCTAGAGTCGGTGCTCTGCAACAAGAGAAGCCACAATAACGAAAAGCCCGCGCACCGCAAGGAAGAGCAGCCCCCGCTCGCCGCATCTAGAGAAAGCCTGCGCATAGCAATGAAGACCCAACTGCAGCCAAAAAAAAAAAAAAAAAAAAAAAAGCCTAGCAAAATGTCTGCCACATATGTGTTTATCAAGCATTACTTTCAAAGATAACCAAGTCTAACATCTTCTTTAACAATGAAAGTGACTGCTGTGTACAAAGAATATTTAAAAGGAAAAGAAAAATACTAGATTTTATTGCTACAGGGGGAAAAAGTGCCCATGTAAGTGGTAGGGGGTGGTGGTGTCCTGATGATTTTTTAATAAAAGCAGTTGGTTGGAACTCTAAACACAAATATCCTTACACTTCTTTATAATGCTACAGAACCTCACCATGAAATATAAAGGCATTTCTGTTAGAATACAAGAATCACATCTACCCATCCTACAGCTGTAGCATTGAACAGTGATTCATTTGATATCAAACAGCATTGAAGGTCCTTCTCATAACTAGCAGAGAAATACAAGGAAAGAGGGGGCAGGGGGAGTCTAGAAAGTATGCATATAAGTTAACTATAGCCACAGTAATACTGCACAGAAAACAATAACAAAAACGATAGCATTTATTTAGCTCAGGAGTTACAAGTTTGGGGTTTGGCTGATCCTGGCTAGGCTCATTTGTGACTCTGCTCTACTCTGGACTTGACTGGATAGCTTAGCTGGGGCAGCTGAGCCCTATTTGTCTCCACTTTCTCCTGGGACCCATGGGCTAGTCTGAGTATATAATTTTCATGGTGATGGTGGAAGCACAAGAGTGGACCATCCTAACTGCACAAGCTTTTTTTTTTGAGACTGCTTGCTGCACATCTGCTGATATCCCCTTGGCTTCATTAAGTCATATGGCTGACTCCACTTTGCAGGAATTATGTCTCTAGTCAGTGGAAGAAGGCCATTATTAAATTACATGGCAAAGGGCATGAAGACAGAGAGGTGAAGACCTGGAGCCATTAATGCCATTTACCACAGTGGCGACATAAAAGAAGCTCTGTGTGGATCTGCAACTTCTCAGTACAGAGTTTAACAAGCATTGAGTTTCTAGCACGTGCCAGATACTGTATTATATGTTGAGACTACAAAGATATGTAATACACGGCCTCTGTGCATGAGAACTAACAGTATTTTGAAGAAGATATTAGCAAGTGCCTGCAGTAGAGAGTTTTGGTTGCTCTGTAGGGAGAACAGTAGGTTACAAAGGAAAAAGAGGCTAATCTTAGCAGGGTTCAGAATGCAAGTGATTTGGAAGGGTTTTAAATAAGTGATACTTGAAGTGAAATCTTAGATGTAGTTAAGATGAGTGGAGGTGGGGTTTTAGAATAGTCTCAGAGGGTATATTTCTAGGAAGATATGGGGCAGCAGAAAAAAATGCTGTTCTTGGAACATCTTACATGTCGTAAGTTGTATTAATTAGGACTCTAGGTTGCAAGTGACAGAAAGTAACAGATCAGCTTTAAAAAAAAAAAGAATTATTGGCTCACTGATGAAAAATGACACTTTCTGTGTCTTGTTTCAAGCAAGTGTCTCTTGTTGGTCTCATTCTCTTAGCATCCTTCCCAGGACAGGGAACATGACAACTAGCAGCTATGAGGTAACTTCCTTATAGTTCATCATTTAAGATGAAAGAGCAAAATTCTCATCTAATGTCTCTTTATAAAATTCCAGCGAAGTACTGATTGGCCCCAGCATTAATGCATCCTGTCCCTAGCCAATCACTGTGATTAGTGCTCACTGGGTGAACTCATTGAAGAGTAGTTATGAAAATGGCATATAAATCCCAATCTCTGTCCACCCTCCCGTATATTTGTTCCAGGGCAGAAAAGCAGTCCTGCATCTGCTTGCAGAGCTTTTAAGCTCATAACAATATTTAGTGCTGGGCCTCTTAAGCTCTATAATATTGGGTTGAACCATATGAAACTGTCACCATTCAACCAGTTTTGACTTAGAAAAAAGGCAATTTCATATGGTTCAACCTAAATAAGACAGTGGCATCTCACTGACTCTAAGCCAACCTGGATGTCTCTGTCATATTCACACCATGAGTCAAAGCCCTTTCCCTGTCTTCATGACCTCATTTAAGCTTAATTACCTCCTTAAACTCCCTACCCCAAATACAGTTATATTGGGTTAGTTAGGGTTTCTACATATAAATATTGGAGGAACATAATTCAGTTCATAACAAGGTCACAATTACATGTTACTGATTTTATGTATTTATTCTGTCTGTGAATATACTGTAATATTCCCATTCCTTTCAGGCATGAGACTTAATGAGGCCAATAAGGAACTCCTGAGGGTACAGTGGGCTTGGCCTCAGCATTGACTTTAGAAGGCAAATATAAGGGTGGAATGGGGAGTGGAGACAGCTATTTTCCCAGACCTGGGATTGCCCCTGCAATCTGGTTTGTTTTAGGCACTTACTAAATAGTTGCTGAGTGACTGAGACAGGTAGGGAATGTGGTCAAAGGGAGGTTTCTTTTTTCAACTGCTTTCTGTCACCTCAATGAAAGTTAGAAAATTACTACCACCCAGCTAGTGTTGCCCTATCCTTACCTTTTTTCCTTCCGTGGCTAAAGGCCTCAGCTGAGACCACCGAAGCCAAAAGGTGACACTTTTTTTTATGTGTTCTTGATCTCTGATTTTAAAACCTGGCTTGTGTTTAGATCCAAAAATCCCACACAGCAGCCCACAAAAGCTAACATTTATAAAACTATGACCCATAATCTATTTTCAAAAACTCACTCGTCTTTTTCTTGTCCCTCATGCATTCTATGCAGGAAATACATAATCTCCGGAAATACTCCCTAAATTCTCTTCCATTCTTTTCCATTGCTGCCTTCACGCACTGCTCCTTTTCCTTTGCATTTCTTGCCTCAAATCCCTTTAAAAAAAAATGGTCTGGGATCTCCTTATTGGTGACCTCCACTCCTAAACTCTTCTTGTTTTCCTCTCCTTCAAAAAACCAAGAACTAGTGTGAAACGGCAGTTTATGAGGAAAGAAGGAAGAGAGAAAAGGTAGCAACACTAATACGCCAATAGTATTTTATTCCTGCTCCCCTTTCCCCAACATAAAGAATTAATTTACATTTAGCAGGTCGCTATACTTATTCTAGTAGAAAAATGGTTAAACAATACCAGACTACTTGATGATGAGGAAACAGTGCTCCAATCAGTGGAAAAGTATTCAACACTGTAAGTCAAGAATCCAAGTTAAAACTACTATTATTATGTGTTAGAACAAATTCTTACAAAGATTTCAGTGTATGCATGACATTCTAAGTTGGTTCAGCCCTTCTTTTTCAAAGGAACTCGATTAAATAGAAGAAAAATAAGATGCTTATATCCTTTGATCAGTTTCTTTTTTTTTGAGTACAAAATAATGTAAATTTTTTCTTGTTATTTATAGCGGCATTTTTTTGTCAATGTGCCAGGCTGTCAACAACCTAAGCGCCAGTATTTGAATATTAAATAACTTGAGAAAGAATAAATACAAGCGTCAAGGGCCTTTAGAGTGAAAAGGAATCATGCCCAGAGAGTAGTGTTAATGGGGGAAAACAAAGAAGCAGAAGACCCTACTCTTGTGCAACTCCCTAAAATACATTAAAAAAAAAATCTATCCACGTGATGATGATAATGAGATTTCCCTTAAATTTTCTTTATTGTTGTTAGTGTCAACCAAAAACTGAAAGACAAATGACACTGGAGAATCAAACAATATACCTTTACCTTACTGTGTATTGTATATAGACAAAGATAGAAAAACAGTATCAATAAGGCAAAGAGTTGTTGTAATGCTCCGCCTTCGGCCCTTTGTAGGGGTATGAAGACAAACAACAAAAAACGACCCACGCTGCTCACCTGCCGCAAACTCAAGCCTACCTCCTCGGCTGGCGGAGGCAGCGCTATTGGTTCCGGCCCCGCCTCCAGAAACGCCTCCTGACGTCAGCGATGCGGCCGGAAGTGACGTCAAAGCTGCGACGCCCCCGTGCCCGCTGCTAACTGCTGCGGTAGGCTTTCGGTCGATCCAGAAGCGGCGGGCTTTCCCCGGATGGTTGCAGCAGAGGGATCATGACGGGGAAGAAGTCTTCCCGGGAGAAGCGGCGCAAACGAAGCGGTCAGGAGGCGGCGGCGGCGCCCGCGGCGCCGGACCCGGTTCCCGCCGTCGCCAGCGGCGGCAGTGGAAGCACCAGCGGTTGCGGGAGCGCCAGCGGCTGCGGGAGCGTCACCTGCTGTGGGAACACCAGCTTGAGTGGAAGTGTCACTGGCGGTGGGAGCGGCGGCAGCTGCTGGGGTGGGAACAGCGTGGAGCGCGGTGAGCGCCGTAAGCGGAGGAGCACTGACTCATCTGCCAGCGTCTCCGGCTCCTTGCAGCAGGTGCGTGCGTGCTTTTCTCGCCTCTTCTCGAAGCGGCTGCGTTTCCGGAAGAAGGTGGGCGAGGAGCGGAATGTAGCAGCGGGATGCGGAGCCGGAGGTATATCATGTTAGCGCTGCGATCCTAAGGGGTCCCGTGTTTGAAGTTTACGTTCCTAAGTTCCCTTGAACCCCACACTTCCACGTCTTGAACTTAAAGTTTCCGAATTTACCGATCGTCTGACTCATACTGCTTTTGGCTTTTTCCACTCCTGTGGTCTCCTCAGTCTCCTTGAAAAGTATGGGTCAGGAACTACCCTTCAGTGCCCTTGCGAGCCGCGCTTTATTTCTCTCTTCCTCCACGTTACAAGATGAGAAAATTGAGGCTCAAAGAGGTTAAGGAAGTCCACCCACAGCCACAGTTTGTTAATAACGCCTACATTTGAATGCAATATCTTTATTAAAAGCCATGTTCTTTATGCTCCATCGACCTAGCAAGATATTAACGTTTGTAAAAAAAATTTGCTTACATTATAAAACAAATGCATGAATACATACTTTAAATGTATACAACACAGAAATGAAGGGAAAATCATGGAAGTCTCTATGCTTCCCCATTAATAGTTTGATATGCAGCCTGTTTATTAACTCTCGTCAGCCCTGATAATTCTTTTATTTATTTAAATTTTTTTTTTAAAATTTTTTATTGGAGTATAGTTGATTTACAGTGTTGTGTTAGTTTCAGGTGTACAGCAAAGTGCTTCAGTTATACATGTACATATATTTATTCTTTTTTAGCCCTGATATTTCTTATTTTTTGTCCTTTTCAAAATTTTATTTATTTATTTTTGGCTGCGTTGGGTCTTTGTTGCTGTGCACAGGCTTTCTCTAGTTGCAGTGACTGCGGGCTGCTCTTCATGGCGGTGCGCTTCACGGGCTCTAGGCGCACGGGCTTCAGTAGTTGTGGCACACGGGCTCAATAGTTGTGGCTCACGGGCTCTAGAGCGCAGGCTCAGTAGTTGTGGCGCACGGGTTTAGTTGCTCTGCGGCATGTGGGATCTTCCCGGACCAGGGCTTGAACCCATGTCCCCTGCATTGGCAGGCGGATTCTTAACCACTGCCACCAGGGAAGTCCTTTTCTTTCTTTTTAATCTAAAGCTTTTAGTATAGTGTTGAACACAAGCGTTCATAGTAGTCATTCTTTTCCCACGTGGAAACATTTCCCATAGTGGAAACATTTCTAATTTTACACCAGTAAGTGTATTTGCCATAGGTTCTGAAAGATACCTTTGATCAAGTTAAGGACATTTTCTTTAATTTGTGGTTTTCTGAGGGTTGTAGAGTTCTATCAGATGCCTTTAGGGCATTCTGTTGAGGTGATCAGTAGTTTTCATTCTTAATCTGATTATGTAATTTTATTGATGAGTTAACTTATATTGAATTGTCCTCAGCATTCTTGGGATAAATACTATTTGATTTGTTGATTTGGTTGTTGTACTCAGCTGAAATTCAGTATTTTTACTTTTGTGCCTATGTTCTTAAGTTAAATCAGCTTATTGTTTTTATTTTTGTAGTTATCCTGTCTTGTTTTGGTATCAGGGTTATGGTAGCCTTATGGATTGAGTTGGGAAAGCTTTGCATTTTTTTTTGGTGTGTTCCAGAGTAGTTTATATCTTTTTCTCAAAGATATGTCGGAACTTGACTGTTGGACCATACAGCTGTCGGGGTCTGGTGGATTTTTCTAGGGCTGGTTTTTTTTCTCTTAACTGCCATCTTTTTTCCCCCAAATTCTTCAATAGTTATAGATCTATGCATTTTTCCACCCCTTTTCGATTCAGTTTTGGATATCACCATTCTTATCTTAAATAGTTTCCATGTCTTTAGTACTCTTTATTATTATGGGGAGACCAATAATAAGGATTCTATAAGCATTTGCATACAGAACTAAACGGTACTTCTCATGAGAAGTAACTGTATTTGTAAAAGAAAAAAAAGTCATTATATATTAGGCATGTAGAGAACATCACAAAATTCCAATAGTGCCATAATATTAGTTGTGTATTGCATTCCCTATTGTTGTTGTTAACAGCTTTATAGAGATATAATTCCCATACCGTACAATTCACTAATTTCAAGTATACAGTTCACTGGTTTTTGAGTATATTCACAGAGTGGTGCAACCATCACTGTAGTCCATTTTAAAATATTTTCATCATCCCCAGAAGAAACCCTATATGTAATTTTTAGCTGTCATCCCTACTAGCCCTACACCCATACACCCATTCTATTCCTAGGCAATCACTAATCTACTTTTTATCTCTATAGATTTTTTTTTTTTTTTTGGCTGCATTGGGTCTTCGTTGCTGCGCACGGGCTTTCTCTAGTTGTGGTGAGCGGGGCTACTCTTTGTTGCGATGTGTGGGCATCTCGTGGTGGCTTCTCTTGTTGCGGAGCACTGGCTCTAGGGCGTGCCAGCTTCAGTAGTTGTGGCACGCGGTTCTAGAGCGCAGGCTCAGTAGTTGTGGCACACGGGCTTAGTTGCTCTGCGACATGTGGGATCTTCCCAGACCAGGGCTCGAACCCGTGTCCCCTGCATTGGCAGGCGGATTCTTAACCACTGAGCCACCAGGGAAGTCCCCTCTATAGACTTATAAATTTCCCTGTTCTGGGCATTTTATATGAATAGAATCATATGTGATCTTTTGTGTCTGGCCTCTCTCGCCTAGCATATTTGTTTTTCAGAGTCTGCCTATGTTTTAACACATATCAGTACTTCATTTCTTTTTGTAGCTGAATAATATTTCACTGTGTGGCTAATACCACATTTAATTATTTCATTTGTCAATTGATATAGACATTTGGATTGTTTCCAACTTTTGGCTATTATGCATAATGCTGCTATGAGCATTTGTGTACAAGTTTCTGTGCAGACATTATGGTTACATTTCTTTTGGATATATATCCAGGAATGAAATTTCTGCATCATATGGCAACTTTATAAGGAACTACAAACCGTTTTCCAAACCAGCTGCACTATTTTGTATTCCTACTAGCACCTTATGGGAGTTCAGTTCCTTTACATCCTTGCCAACACCTGAATTGCTTTGTGAGCCATTAGAACAAGAGCTAACCTTTGCTTTTTCAGTGTAATTATCATAGTGTTCTTTAAAATTAGCTTGTTTTTAAACTGCATTTTAAACAGTTGCGTTAGAAAGTATAAAAAGGAAACCTACTTGAATAATATAGTTAGGGACTTATCCTGAGGAAATGACTTTTAAATTGATACTTGAGTTTGTTGATCTTGGGAGTATAGAGTGATGGGGAAGTGGGGAAGAAAGACTCTCCTAGACAGAAGAACAGTGTGTACAAAAGCCCTGCCTGTATGAAATGAAGGGAGAACACCTTATGTTTGAGTAGTTCAGACAAGGTCGTTGTGTTTGGAACACAATGAGCACGAAGGACCTAATAGGCTATATTACCCTAAGAACAGTGGGAAGTCATTGACAGCTTGTATCAGTAAATAGGGAGGATGAGTATATTTGCATTTTATAAAATCCATTTTGGTGACAATATACAAAACAGATTGGCAAGACCTCAGATTAGATGTAGGGAGTCCAGTTAAGTGCTACTGAGGTAATCTAGGCAAAAAGAGTATGGTACCTTGGATCAGGATTATGGCAGTAGATTTGGAGAGACTGGATAGATTTGGGAGAAAGGAGGTAAAATTGATTGAAATGCCTTAAATTAATTGCCTGCTTTGAATATCATTAGGTATATAACAGTTTTTAAAATGATAGAGACTTCCCTCGTGGCCCAGTGGCTGAGAATCCATCTTCCAATGCAGGGGATGCAGGTTCGATCCCTGGTTGGGGAACCAAGATCCCACACGCCGCGGGGCAACTAAGCCTGCGCGCTGCAACTACTGAGCCCATGCGCCTCAACTAGAGAGCCTGCGTGCTGCAAACTACAGAGCCCGTGTGCTGCAACTAAGACCCAATGCCACCAAAAAAAATAATAATAATAAATAAATAAATATTTTTTAAAAAGAAATCTTTATTTAAAAAATGACAATAGCTTCTGGTAAGCAATGATACTTTATTATATAATATTTGTGGTTTATAACATTTTTGCTGCTATCCCATTTCTTTTTATGAATTAAGAAGAATGACAACGCATACATAAAATTCTTGGGTGAATTGTCTACTGGAGGAATATCGTATTCCACAAGTCTAAAATTGTAGGAAATCATTCAGTATTGAGTATATTTTCATTTTTGTGTCCTAGGATATTATCTCTTCACTTTTTCTCAATTTATTGATAATTACAGAGTGGAGAGTAACTTCAAAGAATACTGAGCAATTAAACAATCTTTCCTATGGTTTTAAATAAATAATTTGTGCAAAAAAAGAATTTGGAAATGTTTAATGAAGATTTTATTAAATGAAAATGTATGACATTATAGACATATTTCTATTGTTTAATGGTTCTTTGTCTCTTAATTTTAGGAAGCAAAATATCTTTTGCCAACTCTGGAAAAAGAGTTATTCTTGGCAGAGCACAGTGACCTTGAAGAAGGTGGATTAGATCTGACTGTGGCATTAAAACCAGTTAGTTTCTATATATCAGACAAAAAAGAAATGCTTCAGCAGTGTTTCTGTATCATAGGAGAGAAGAAGTTACAGAAGATGCTTCCTGATGTGTTAAAGGTACTTCATTACATACATTATCAGGCTATCCACATATACAGAAATATACAAACACTTTTTTTATAGCAATCATTTTACTTAATGGAAATTATAATCGGATGTTTTCAACTAATATGAGCTACTTCAAGAAGATATAAAGAAGGGATTTTGTAGAACCATAAATGGCTTTGTATATTTAAAAATTTGCCAGGAAGAAATAGGGTACTTTACTATATTTAGGTAAGGAATTTTTTGACCTTCTGGAAATTATTCTATTAAATACAGGCAGTTTAAGTAACTAAGTTAGAGGTATACTGATTCTTTCTGGTGCTTTAAGAAGTAGTGTACTGCTGTGTAACAGTATGCAGTGATAGTTGGTAATAGCCTATATTTCATTAAATTCATAAATGTTTTCATGTATTTATCTCTGAAAATTATTCAGGGAAATACATGGTATTCTAATTTTACAGATGTGGAAAAAAAGCCGTGGACAAGTTAAGCCCAACGTCATATATATCTAAGATGTATGGAGCTAGGACTTGAATATTTAAGCCTTTAGAGGTATTACCTAACATAAGTAGGCTGCTGTTAAGAATATATGGGCACCTACTTACTTTTCAGTTTGTTCTGTCATAATAAACATGACTTTATATATCCAAATCAAAACTCTATAAATTATAATGTTTACATGTTAACTGGCAGGTCTTTACATTTCATCCCAGAAAAAAATTTATGTGGCTTTTAATTTGTTTTACTGTAGGATTTTGCTTAAGCAGACTTTTTTTTTTTTAAACGGTTGCTGTTTTCTAGTTTACATTGGTGCTGTGTTATGTAAATGCATTTTTTAAAATGTCATTTTCTTTAGAACTGTTCAATAGAAGAAATTAAAAAACTGTGCCAGGAACAGTTAGAGCTCCTGTCTGAAAAAAAAATCTTGAAGATTCTTGAGGGTAAGAATGCGTATTTCTACCTTCTGGTAACTTAGTGGTTAATACTATACTTAGCATAAATCCTGAGGGTATTCTTTTTTTTTTTTTTTAACTTGACTGTTACTTTAATTTTATTATTGGGTAATCACTGAGTATTTTTACCTCTGTTTGTACAGAAATATAGTTTACATATCAGAATAGCATCTCAGGAATGGACTTTTTGATGTATGTATGGTTTCTCCAAATCAGTTGTGTAGGTAAGAACATTAAGTTTGTGCACAATAAAAAAATGAAATAAAAAATGTTTACCCAAAATACTATAAAAAATTACTTATTGAGAAGGCAAAGCCTTCTCTTAAAATATTTAAAAACTTTCTGCTTTATATTCTTTCTGCTTTTAATTATCTGTTGAATACCATTTCTGCTCTAGTAAGACCCAAATGCAGAGCTAGAAGAATTGCCAACATTTCTGTCTGTCTGAAGTAAGACTCTTCTTTGTATATGTTACCTGTAGAAGTTTGGATTTTAAAGCTTTTCTTTTTGGACTCTACAAGGATATTAGCATTAGCATTATAAGAGAAGGAACAAAAAAATGGAGAATTTCAATTTCCAGAGATAACACCTTTTTAAAATGTAAAATGGTGATAGATGTATACATGTGTGTATAGTTTGTAAGTATTATATGTATACACCTTCTTGCTTATATATATTTTGTACATTTATAAAATAGATAAAGGGAAGGCAATGACAAATACCTAATAAGGCATTTATATATAAGCAATTAAAAATGTCATCTTTCAGCAACTCTCAAGTTTTTTAATCGTCACTTTATACATGACACTTTCTGTATAATGATTAAATCACTCTGACATTTTATGAGCATGCTTTCAATTTTTTTTATGTCATTCATAAGGTGACAATGGTATGGACTCTGATATGGAAGAAGAGGCAGATGATGGCTCTAAGATGGGATCTGATTTAGTTAGTCAGTAAGTTAAAAACTTTCACTTTCATTTCAGAATTTCTTTGTTATCCCTTTGGTGATTTCTTACCTCAAGAATGTGATTGTTTTTCTGTGTTATGTTTATATAAAGTGATTCAACAATGTTGGATTGATTGTTTTACTTGTAATGATTAGTCCTTTTGGTATATATGAGAATGAAGTTAATTGCTTTCAGGATTAAGATGATTTTCTTAAACTACTGCTCAGATATAGGACTGCAACAATGCCAACCTCAAGCAGAATCACATTTCTCATTTGGAATTTGAATATACGTATCACTAGTGATACCCACTATTTATTAAGTATTATACTTACTCTACCAAACATTATGTTAGTAGTTCAGAAGACTTTATCTCGCTGAATATCTTCTACATACCTATTAATGTTTGGTGATAATAGCTTCTTTTCACAGCTGAGATAGTAAGGTGGTTCACTTTATATAGGTACATATAATTTGATTATTGTGATGATGAAAAATACCTGATGTTTTGGGATGCTGACTAATCAAGAAGCAACATGCTAATTTCTTTTTCTAGATTATTCTGCTCTGCCATGGGCTTATCAAACTTTCACCCACTGATTTTATCATCTATTGATGATTTTTGACTAAAATAATTTTTTTTTTGGTAGTTGCCAAAGACTGACTTGTATCTTTGTTTGCAGAGTTGGGCTATAGGCAGTAGCACAAATAAAAACAGATAACCAGAGGCAGTAGCATAAATAAGTAGCACATATTTAACCTGAAACCTTGAGTATATTTTCATTTCTAATACAATGCTGTTGGGTAAGTATCACTGAAAAAAGATAATTTAATTTCATGTTATAACTGTAGAGGGCATCAAATAATCTACTTATACTGAAGCATTGAAGAAATCATTGTATCTTGGTTGCCTCATAATCAGTAGATTTTTGGTCATCACATACATCTTGCCTAGGAGTGTCACAGCATGATTTATACTTACCCACAGAGTAGAAAATGTACACATTTCTAAAAAGTCTTGCTATTGATTTGCCTTCAAAATACTTAGCTTTAAATTGTCTATGTAATATGCTAATCTAGTTCAGATAGTTTAACCATTTACAAGGCTTGTCACTTTTTAGTACTTTTTAGTTTCTTTTATTTATTTATTTATTCATTCATTTATTTTGGGCTGCATTGGGTCTTTGTTGCTGTGCAGAAGCTTTCTCTAGTTGCAATGAGCAGGGGCTACTCTTCGTTGCAGTGCGTGGGCTTCTCTTTGCAGTGGCTTATGTTGTTGTGGAGCAGGGGCTCTGGGCATGTGGGCTTCAGTAGATGTGCCACGTGGGCTCAGTAGTTGTGGCTCATGGGCTCTAGAGCACAGGCTCAGGCTCAGTAGTTGTGGCATGCAGGCTTAGTTGTTCCGCGGCATGTGGGATCTTCCCGGACCAGGGCTTGAACCTGTGTCCCCTGCATTGTCAGGCGGACTCTTAACCACTGTACCACCAGGGAAGTTCCCACAAATGTAGTTTTAGGAACTAAAAATAAATTCTGAATTCCTAAACTTAGGAGACAAACTGATAAAGAGGTTAGCTATGATTGGGGGCTACATCATTGTCCTAAGAAATCAAGTTGAATAAATAAATACAGAATAATAAAAACCACACACAAAAAGTATAAATCCTTATGTTTAACTCATGGCTACCTGGAAGACAATTTTAGACCTATCCTGAACATACTAGAAATTATAGAAAGGGAAACAAATAGCTAGAAAAGTATTGAAGAAATGATAGAATTAAAATTTTTGATTTAAAGACTTAAGACTGTAAGGGCAAGGATAATGAGAAAACACCTGGTTATGGGCTGAATTATGTCCCTTCAAAATTCATATATGGAAATCCCTAATCCCTACCACCTCTGAATGTAATCTCATTTGGAGATAAGGTCTTTTTTTTTTTCTTTTTTTTTTTATTTATTTATTTATTTATTTTTTTTTTTGTGGTACGTGGGCCTCTCACTGCTGTGGCCTCTCCCGCCGCGGAGCACAGGCTCCGGACGCGCAGGCTCAGCGGCCATGGCTCACGGGCCCAGCCGCTCCGCGGCACGTGGGATCTTCCCGGATCGGGGCACGAACCCGCGTCCCCTGCATTGGCAGGCGGACTCTCAACCACTGCGCCACCAGGGAAGCCCTTTTTTTTTTTTTTTTTTTCTTTTTGCGGTATGCGGGCCTCTCACTGTTGTGGCCTCTCCCGTTGCGGAGCACAGGCTCCGGATGCGCAGGCCCAGCGGCCATGGCTCACGGGCCCAGCCGCTCCGCGGCATATGGGATCCTCCCAGACCGGGGCACGAACCCGTATCCCCTGCATCGGCAGGCGGACTCTCAACCACTGCGCCACCAGGGAGGCCCGGGAGATAAGGTCTTTAAAGAGGTAAATGGGACTTCCCTGGTGGTTTAGTGGTAAAGAATCTACCTTACAATGCAGGGGATGTGGGTTCGATCCCTAGTCAGGGAACTGGGATCCCACATGCCATGGGGCAGCTAAGCCCATGCACCACAACTACTGAGCTCGCACGCCTCAACTAGAGCCCGTGTGCCTCAGACTACAGAGCCCACGTGCCCTGGAGCTTGTGCACCACAGCTAGAGAAGAGAAAACCCGCACACCACAACTAGAGAGAAGCCCGCGCACTGCAACGAAGAGCCCGAGTGCCGCAACTAAGACCTGAAGCAGCCAAAAATAAAAATAAAATAAATAAGCAAAACAAATAAATAATATTTAATATATAATAAATAAAAATTTATTATATATTTTAAATATTAAATAATAAATAAACAAATAAATAATAAATCTTTTTTTTAAATACGGCGATTAAGTTAATCCAATCTGATTGGTGTCCTTATAAGAAAAGAAAATTTGAGTACACTGAAAGACTCCAGGGCTGGGCACACACAGAGAAGAGCCATGTGAGGACACAGCCAGAAGGCAGCCATCTGCAAGCCTCAGAAGAAACCAAACCTGAGACACCTTGATCTTTGACTTCTACCTTACGGAACTGTGAGAAACACATTTTTGTCATTTAAGCCAGCCAGCCTTTGGTATTTTGTTATGGCAGCTTTAACAAACAAACACAAACTTACATGTATGTGTGTGTGTATGAATTTCCCAGTGAAAAATTTTTCCCCAAACTTTTTATTTTGGAAAACTTCAAACTTATATAAAAGTTGAAAGAATGATGTAATGAACATCCATATACCCTCTACCTAGATTCAGCAACATTAACATCTTGCCATTTTTGCTTTTGCTCTCTCCTTATATTTATCCTTTTTCCCCAAGAGCCATTTGTATTAGGTTGCTAGAGCTGCCATAGCAGAATACCACAGACTGCCTGGCTTAAACAACAGAAATTTATTTTCTCACAGTTCTGGAGGCTAAAAGTGCAGATCAGTTACTGGCAGGGTTGTTTTCTCTGAGGCCTCTCTCCTTGGCTTGCAGATGGCCACCCTCTTGCTGCCTTTTCACTTGGTTGTCTTTCTCTGTGTGTGTCCCCCTGGTGTCTCTCCCTGTGTCTTAATCTCCCCTTATAAGGACACTAGTCAGATTGGATTAGCACCTACCATAATGGCCTTATTTTAAGTTAATTAGCTTTATAAAGGCCCTATCTCCAAAACAGTCAACATTCTTAGGCACTGGGGTTAGGGTTTCACATATGAATTCTTTGTGGGGAAACAGTTCATCTCATAACCTATTAAAAAATAAGTTACAGATGTCATAACATTTCATGCTTAAACAATTCAGTATGCACTTCCTAAAAATAAGGAGAGTCTTAACAGCCACAATGCCATCATCACTTTTCAGAAATAAACAGTAATTCAAATAATATCATCTAATATATTGCCCATATAAAATTCCCCCAATTACTAAAACAAATTTATAGTTTATTTTAATTAATTAACTGATTGATTCTGATCCAGGATCCAGTTGGAATTCATGTGTTCTGTTTGATTGTTAGTATTTCAAAGCTAAATTTAAAGAGAAGATTTAGATATGAGAGAGAAAAGCTTAATGACTAGCCCAGGAGCTTAGTTCACATCTTAAAGGAATTTAAAAAATAACAAAATAAACCAAAAGAAAGTTAGAAAAATGAAACAACAAAGGTAAACATTAAACCTAAGAAACAGAAAACAAAAGGATAATTAAATTTATTAACTTGATTTTTGTAAAGACAAGAAAATAAGATAAACTCTTCTTTGGTCTGATTAAGGAAATAAGTAGAGAGCAATTAAAATTGAGATTAGTGAGAAAGGAGGAGACAGAATCATAGGCATGTATGAGTTTAAAAGAATAATGAGACTCCACATTGTATAAACAAACTTGAAGCGAGCAAATGTATGGTATTCTATCAAAATACAAATTAACCAAATTAACTTCTCCCAAAAGTGGAAAACTTGGAGATTAACAAAGAAGAAATTAGAAAGGTGAATAGAGGTCTGTTGAAAAAGACAAGGTGAATTCACAACTGAATTATTATTTACATGAGTTGATACATGTAATGTGTTTACAGCTAATAAAACATTCAATAATGCATGCCATCTGTTACTATTTTCAAACAGATTACACCTGTGTTATTTAAATTAGTCCAAGCCCTAGAAAAAGATGAAAAGATCTTCAGTTTATTTTATGATTTCTGCATAGCTTTAATATCCCAAATTTCATAAATAGTGCCAAAAAAGTGTGTGGGGGATTATAGGCCTTCTCACTTGTGAATATAGATGTAAAAATTGTAAGTACAACATTAGCATATCGAATCCAGCAGCGTATCAGTGGGTAATTATGCTACTGACCAAGTAGGATTTACTCTCGGAATTTACAGGAGACTTAATTAGAAAGTCTATTAGCATAAGTCATTTCAACAAATTAAAGGAGAAAAATTACATGGTCAGATAAGTAGATGCTAAAAAGGCCTTTGCTAATATTCAGCAGTCATTTCTAATATAAGCTGTAGGTAAAAAAGATATAGTAGAAAACTATTCAGATATGATAATGACCATTTGACCAAGCTTAACTACCCACTTGGTGAATTAAAATGACGACTCAGGCAGGAACATTCATTTTCAGTGTTTCTTGGAGGTTCTAGCAAATGCACTTAGACCAAAAAATAACCAAAACAAAACAACCCCCCCCCCCGCCACGCATGCAACATTGGTGGTAGGGAGTAATTAACTGGTCAAAGGCAGCTAAAAGAGATGGGATGATGGAAGCAGAGATTGGAGTGATGTACTTTGAAGATGGAAAAAGGAGCCACAAGCTAAGGAATGCAGGTGATCTTTCAGAAGCTGGAAAAGACAAGCAAATGGATTCTCCAGAAGAAATGTAGCACTACGTACACCTTGATTCTAGTGTCGTAAGACTAATTTGGGATTTCTGACCTCCAGAACTGCAAGTTAATAAATTCACATTGTTTTAAGCCACTAAATTTGTGGTGATTTTTGTTACAGTGGCAGTCGAAAACTATGCAAGGTACTGGATTAAAACCTAGACATAAGCCAGAGTTTTAGATTGTTGCCTGTAACCACAGAGATATTTTGCTCAATTTAAATATTAAAAAATTTTTCAAATAGTTCCAACATTTAAAAATCAAGTGATAACACACCAAAGTTTGGATATCTGAGTTGCTTGAAAATCAGATCAAGCAACCTTTCCTGAGAGGGCAAAAAAAATTTGGAGCTGAGTGTAGGTACTCTCTTTTTGAGTGGCATATATATGTTTCACTTTGCCACATAGTACTTCATTTGCCTATATGCTTAATGTACAGAATGTCTAGAAAATGAAACTCTGATACAAGGGAAAATACATAAAGACCAGAGGTTTGCCTTGGAACCAGTTCTGTCAGTTTGTCAGTGTCTTATCAACTGAGACATACACCTTTACCTTTTTATCCCAATTTTGATGAACAAAAAGAATTTTAAATAGGTCTAGATAAAGCAGTCTATGGTATTAAAGTCATGTGAAAATTTTGATATTTTCTTTTAACGGCAACCTGTGTGCTTTTATTGTGGTGTTTATGAGAAAGGACATAACATTAATAGCTTCTTAGAATTATCTAAGAAGCTGTAAAGTGACAACTTTCAGTAGGTATATGTATGCGTATGTGTATGTATATGGTATTTAATATGCCCTATGTAAATTAATTTTCTCGTAAATCATTAAAAGTTTGAAAATACACAAGTACACACAAATGTTTATGCACAAGGGAAAAAAATCTAAATTTATATTTTCAGTTTTACATGATCTCCTCACATTGTTAGCTTTATATTTTTAAGTTATATTTATCTTTTAAGGTCAGCTTTCAAATACATGTTTTTTCCCCCAAGCTCTCTTGATCTCTACTGCTTTTTAAAATTTTGATTGCTTACTCATACTTACTTTACAATAGTTCTTTTTACTACCCAAAGGAAAAACAAAGTAGTAGTTATAAGAAATTTTTGACAGTGTACTACTTTGAAACTTGAAATTAGTGAGTGTTAATTTATAACAATTTTAATAGGAATGAGATGCAGGAACTATGAAGATAGAACTTTCGTAGTTTCTAAATACCTTCATTTTTAAAAAGGTGAGGGATGGGATTGTCACTTTAGTTCACCTTAGGTAAGTAAATGAGCAACTTTGTATTGTACTAAGATAGTCTAAAAATTTTAGCATTTATAATTTTGCAGTGTTTTAAAACTTAGATATTGTGACAAGATTTGCACATGTTACAGATTACAAGTTGCTTAACAAGAACAACAATTTTAAGTAAATAAGGTAATATGCCTGGAATCAGAGTGCTCTCTTCATTTGGAAAAGAAGCTTTATTATAGCTAAAGTAGCACTAAAAATGAGAACAGGTATTAGCTTGGCCTATAATGTGAGATGATTGCACCCTAAGAATATGTTTGTAATGAAATTTAAGTCTTGAATAGTGCAATAAAGTAATCAGGATTGAGGTTTTAAATAAAAAGAATAAAAATACAAGCACTTTAGGGAAATCTTAACAATGTTTTAGAATTGATTTAATAAATACCTTTATGAATTTTAAATTAATATGCTTTTAGTGAATGATATTGAGGGAGATGTCAGTGGAAATGAAGTTGTATTTCTCTATGGATAATAAGCAGTGATGAGATAATATTCCAGTTCTAGAAGGCAAAGGAATTTAAACATCGAGATTCTCAAACTAAGATATACTGCAAAGTAGGTTCTATAGGAGTGTTCTGGAACTATTGATCCTAGTCACTGCTCCTTAGAGGATGGGCATGTTCAAATTAGTTATTATCAAATTCTAGTTTTGGGTGATTAACTTTCTGAAAAAGTAAGATACTCCTGAAGAGGCCTCAGAGCTCTTAGGTAATACATATAATTTGAACAACAACCCTAATAGTGATATGTGGTAGAACTCTGATGCCGTTTGTTAGTTGAATAAAAAGCATTAGTTTTTCTTTTGTTTTTAGTAAGGGAGAAGCATTCATGTCCTTTTTGATGAGTTATAGCTGTCTTGTGGGTTCAGCTCAGTTGGCATTAGAGTACTGAGTCTGATTTGTTCCAATTCAAGCAACGCACTCCTTGGATCATGTATGTATAAGTAACTTTCAAAGGGGCAATAGTACTCAGCCAAATGCTGAACTCTCAGTAAGTGTCAGTAAAACTAAACTTGTTGGGAATAAAAGAATCCATCATAAACTGCTGTTATTAAGCTTCAAAGGAATAAAGCGTTTGAGTAAAATTTAGAGTGCTCCGGAGCATTGAATTAATGGGCAGCATAAATCTACAGTACATAATTAAGTAAGCATTTTTATCAATAGATACAAAAATAGGCCTCAGGTAGACCCTAGACCCGGGCTTATTAGGAATAATACCTTCACAAATTGACCTGTGATTCATCTAACTCACATAACCCACTCTGGAATGTATGAGGTGGTTTTGTAACAGTTATTTGTTTGTTTTAACTCTATCATGAAAAATTTCAGTGTACGATGAACCCTTGAATACCTATCACCCACTATGTTTCCTCCCATATTATTTTAACACCTCCTTTCAACTTGATAACTTTGAAGCAGATCTTGACCCAGTTCTTTTTAAATATTTAGCAGATAGGCTCCTCTCTAGAGTCTTTAGAACATTCCTTGTAATGGGAGGGCCTGAGCTTCTCAGAGGTCTTAGATAGGCTCTTCATTTGAATTGCAACTGTGTTTTCCATTGGGGAATTTTGAGGGTCTTGGGAAGGATTTTCTGGTTTTGTAACTGTCTACACACACACAAAATCTTTCTTTGTGTTACAGAAAGCTGATTTTTAAACTGTATCTGTTGTTGTTTTCCCATCAGTCGTTTTAATGCCTCATCTTGCTGCTCAATCACTAGATTAGATGTAAGCAGGTAGTTTTCCTTTTCTCTGCTCTTCCCATATCACTTTTTAAAAAAAATTTAAGATTTTCTTAATCACTTATCTGATTCTTTGTATTAACTGTCTTTTCCATTTCACTTGAAAAATAAATTCACTGATGTTAAGTGCACTAAACTGGTTGTTAATGATTATTCTTTAATTCGCTGGTGCACTTCTCCCACCATTTGAAGTTTTTGCTTACCAAGAGTCACTTGTATTTGTTTCCAGTGCAGTTACTGTAGTATTACAATATAGTTATATGCAAAAACAGGTGAAATATCAGTATAAAAAGATTATTTGATCACGCTGAATGCTTTGGAAAAACTCAAACTGCAGTTGTTTTTAGCTGTGGGATAACAATGGTAAAAGTTTGGGCAGCACTGTATAAATAAAAAGGGTTATTTTTTTCTGCACTCACATTTTTGTGCTTTAAATAAGCCAAAAGTAGAGATGCAGTCAATGGCTTATATGAGTAGGATGAGCCTGAACTCTTTCCCATGGATTCATATCAAAGATAAGGCTTCATATCCAAAGACTGATGAATGAAGATACATTTCTGTTTTATGTTAACCTAAAAAGCTTAAATTATATATGTAACTTTTTTCTTTTTTAACATCTTTATTGGAGTATAATTGCTTTACAATGGTGTGTTAGTTTCTGCTTTATAACAAACAAATCAGTTATACATATATCACCATATCTCTTCCCTCTTGCGGCTCCCTCCCTCCCACCCTCCCTATCCCACCCTTCTAGATGGTCACAAAGCACCAAGCTAATCTCCCTGAGCTAATCTCCCTGTGCTATGCGGCTGCTTCCCACTAGCTATCTATTTTACATTTGGCAGTGTATATATGTCCATGCCACTCTCTCACTGTCACAGCTTACCATTCCCCCTCCCCATATCCTCAAGTCCATTCTGTAGTAGGTCTGTGTCTTTATTCCCGTCTTGCCCCTAGGTTCTTCATGACCTTTTTTTTCCCATAAGATTCCTTATATATGTGTTAGCATATGGTATTTGTTTTTCTCTGACTTACTTCACTTTGCATGACAGACTCTAGGTCCATCCACCTCATTACAAATAACTCAATTTCGTTTCTTTTTATGGCTGAGTAATATTCCAATGTATATATGTGCCACATCTTCTTTATCCATTCATCTGTTGATGACACTTAGGTTGCTTCCATGTCCTGGCTATTGTAAATAGAGCTGCAATGAACATTTTGGTACATGACTCTTTTTGAATTATGGTTTTCTCAGGGTATATGCCCAGTAGTGGGATTGCTGGGTCGTATAGAAGTTCTATTTGTAGTTTTTTCGGAACCTCCATACTGTTCTCCATAGTGGCTGTATCAATTTACATTCCCACCAACAGTGCAAGAGGGTTCTCTTTTCTCCACACCCTCTCGAGCACTTATTGTTTGTAGATTTTTTGATGATGGCCATTCTGACCGGTGTGAGATGATATCTCATTGTAGTTTTGATTTGCATTTCTCTAATGATTAATGATGTTGAGCATTCTTTCATGTGTTTGTTGGCAATCTGTTATCTTCTTTGGAGAAATGTCTATTTAGGTCTTCTGGCCATTTTTGGATTGGGTTGTTTGTTTTTTTGATATTGAGCTGCATGAGCTGCTTGTAAATTTTGGAGATTAATCCTTGTCAGGTACTTCATTTGCAAATATTTCTCCCATTCTGAGGGTTGTGTTTTCATCTTGTTTATGGTTTCCTTTGCTGTGCAAAAGCTTTGAAGTTTCATTAGGTCCCATTTATTTATTTTTGTTTTAATTTCCATTTCTCCAGCAGGTGGGTCAAAAAGGATCTTGCTGTGATTTATGTCATAGAGTGTTCTGTCTATGTTTTCCTGTAGGACTTTGATAGTGTCTGGCCTTACATTTAGGTCTTTAATCCATTTTGAGTTTATTTTTGTGTTAGGGAGTGTTCTAATTTCATACTTTTACATGTAGCTGTCCAGTTTTCCCAGCACCACTTACTGAAGAGGCTTTCTTTTCTCCACTGTATATTCTTGCCTCCTTTATCAAACATAAGGTGACCACATGTGCGTGGGTTTATCTCTGGGTTTTCTATCCTGTTCCATTGATCTATATTTCTGTTTTTGTGCCAGTACCATACTGTCTTGATTACTGTAGCTTTGTAGAATAGTCTGAAGTCAGGGAGCCTGATTCCTCCAGCTCCGTTTTTCTTTCTCAAGATTGCTTTGGCTATTCGGGGTCTATTGTGTTTCCATACGAATTGTGAAATTTTTTATTCTAGTTCTGTGAAAAATGCCATTGGTAGTTGGATAGGGATTGCATTGAATCTGTAGATTGCTTTGGGTAGTAGAGTCATTTTCACAATGTTGATTCTTCCAATCCAACAACATGGTATATCACTCCATCTATTTGTATCATCTTTAATTTCTTTCATCAGTGTCTTATAATCTTCTGCATACAGGTCTTTTGACTCCTTAGGTAGGTTTATTCCTAGATATTTTATTCTGTTTGTTGTAGTGGTAAATGGGAGTTTTTTCTTAATTTCACTTTCAGATTTTTCATCATTAGTGTATAGGAATGCTAGAGATTTCTGTGCATTAATTTTGTATCCTGCAACTTTGCCAAATTCATTGATTAGCTCTAATAGTTTTCTGGGCACATCTTTAGGATTCTCTCTATATAGTATCATGTCATCTGCAAACAGTGACAGTTTTACTTCTTCTTTTACAATTTGGGTTCCTTTTATTTCTTTTTCTTCTCTGATTGCTGTGGCTGAAACGTCCAAAACTATGTTGAATAATAGTGGTGAGGGCTTCCCTGGTGGCACAGTGGTCGAGAGTCCGCCTGCCGATGCAGGGGACATGGGTTCGTGCCCCTGTCCGGGAAGATCCCACATGCCGCAGAGTGGCTAGGCCCGTGAGCCATGGCCGCTGAGTCTAAGTGTCCGGAGCCTGCGCTCTGCAACGAGGGAGGCCACAGCAGTGAGAGGCCCGCGTACCGCAAAAAAAAAAAATAGAGAGGGAACCTTGTCTTGTTCCTGATCTTAGTGGAAATGGTTTCAGTTTTTCACCGTTCAGGACAATGTTGGCTGTGGGTTTGTCATATATGGCCTTTATTATGTTGAGGAAAGTTCCCTCCATGCCTACTTTCTGGAAGGTTTTTATCATAAATGGGTGTTGAATTTTGTCAAAAGCTTTCTCTGCATCTGTTGAGATGATCATATGGTTTTTCTCCTTCAATTTGTTAATATGGTGTATCACATTGATTGATTTGCATATATTGAAGAATCCTTGCATTCATGGGATAAACCCCACTTGATCATGGTGTATGATCCTTTTAATGTGCTGTTGGATTCTGTTTGCTGGTATTTTGTTGAGGATTTTTGCATCTATGTTCATCAGTGATATTGGCCTGTAGTTTTCTTTCTTTGTGACATCTTTCTCTTGTTTTGTTATCAGAGTGATGGTGGCCTCGTAGAATGAGTTTGGGAGTGTTCCTCCCCCTGCTATATATTGGAGGAGTTTGAGAAGGATAGGTGTTAGCTCTTCTCTAAATGTTTGATAGAATTCGCCTGTGAAGCCATCTGGTCCTGGGCCTTTGTTTGTTGGTAGATTTTTAATCACACTTTGAATTTCAGTGCTTGTGATTGGTCTGTTTATATTTTCTGTTTCTTCCTGGTTCAGTCTCGGAAGGTTACAGCTTTCTAAGAATTTGTCCATTTCTTCCAGGTTGTCCATTTTATTGGCATAGAGTTGCTTGTAGTAATCTCTCATGATCTTTTGTATTTCTGCAGTGTAAGTTGTTACTTCTACTTTTTCATTTCTAATTCTATTGATTTGAGTCTTCTCCCTTTTTTTCTTGATGAGTCTGCCTAATGGTTTGTCAATTTTGTTTATCTCCTCAAAAAACCAGCTTTTAGTTTTATTGATATTTGCTATCATTTCCTTCATTTCTTTTTCATTTATTTCTGATCTGATCTTTATGATTTCTTTCCTTCTGCTAACTTTGGGGGTTTTTTGTTCTTCTTTCTCTAATTGCTTTAGGTGTAAGGTTAGGTTGTTTATTTGAGATGTTTCTTGTTTCTTAAGGTAGTATTGTATTGCTGTAAACTTCCCTCTTAAAACTGCTTTTGCTGCATCCCATACGTTTTGTGTCATCGTGTTTTCATTGTCATTTGTTTCTAGATATTTTTTGATTTCCTCTTTGATTTCATCAGTGATCTCTTGGTTATTAAGTAGTGTATTGTTTAGCCTCCATGTGTTTGTATTTTTTACAGATCTTTTCCTGTAATTGATATCTAGTCTCATAGCATTGTGGTTGGAAAAGATACTTGATATGATTTCAATTTTCTTAATTTTACAAAGCCTTGATTTGTGACCCAAGATATGGTCTGTCCTGGAGAATGTTCCATGAGCACTTGAGAAGAATGTGTATTCTGTTGGTTTTGGATGGAATGTCCTATAAATATCAATTAAGTCCATCTTGTTTAATGTATCATTTAAAGCTTGTGATTCCTTATTTATTTTCATTTTGGATGATCTGTCCATTGGTGAAAGTGGGGTGTTAAAGTCCCCTACTATGATTGTGTTACTGTCAATCTCCCCTTTTATGGCTGTTAGTATTTGCCTTATGTATTGAGGTGCTCCTATGTTTGGTGCATAAATATTTATAATTGTTATATCTTCTTCTTGGATCGATCCCTTGATCATTTTGTAGTGTCCTTCTTTGTCTCTTGTAGTAGTCTTTATTTTAAAGTCTATTTTGTCTGATGTGAGAATTGCTACTCCAGCTTTCTTTTGATTTCCATGTGCATGGAATATCTTTTTCCATCCCCTCACTTTCAGTCTGTATGTGTCCCTAGGTCTGAAGTGGGTCTCTTGTAGACAGCATATATACTGGTCTTATTTTTGTATCCATTCAGTCAGTCTGTGTCTTTTGGTTGGAGCATTTAATCCATTTACATTTAAGGTAATTATCTATATGTATGTTCCTATTACCATTTTCTTAATTGTTTTGGGTTTGTTATTGTAGGCCTTTTCCTTCTCTTGTGTTTCCTGCGTAGAGAAGGTCCTTTAGCATTTGTTTTCAAGGTGGTTTGGTGGTGCTGAATTCTCTTAGCTGTTGCTTGTCTGTAAAGATTTTAATTTCTCCATCAAATCTGAATGAGATCCTTGCTGGGTAGAGTAATCTTGGTTGTAGGTTTTTCCCTTTCATCACTTTAAATATGTCCTGCCACTCCCTTCTGGCTTGCAGAGTTTCTGCTGAAAGATCAGCTGTTAACCTTATGGGGAATCCCTTGTGCGTTATTTGTTGCTTTTCCCTTGCTGCTTTTAATATTTTTCTTTGTATTTAATTTTTGCCAGTTTGATTAATATGTGTCTTGCTGTGTTTCTCCTTAGATTTATCCTGTATGGGACTCTCTATGCTTCCTGGAGTTGATTAATTATTTCCTTTCCCATATTAGGGAAGTTTTCAACTATAATTTCTTCACATATTTTCTCAGTCCCTTTCTTTTTCTCTTCTTCTACTGGGACCTGTATAAGTCGCATGTTTGTGCATTTAATATTGTCCCAGAGGTCTCTGAGACTGTGCTCAATTCTTTTTATTCTTTTTTCTTTATTCTGCTCTGCACTAGTTATTTCCACTGTTTTATCTTCCAGGTCACGTATCCGTTCTTCTGCCTCAGTTATTCTGCTATAGATCCCTTCTAGAGAATTTTTAATTTCATTTATTGTGTTGGTCGTCATTGTTTGTTTGCTCTTTAGTTCTTCTAGGTCCTTGTTAAACTTTTCTTGTATTTTCTCTATTCTATATCCAAAATTTTGGATCATCTTTACTATCATTATTCTCAATTCTTTTTCAGGTATACTGCCTATTTCCTCTTCATTTGTTAGGTCTGGTGGGTTTTTACCTTGCTCCTTCATCTGCTGTGTGTTTTTCTGTCTTTTCATTTTGCTTAAGTTACTGTGTTTGGGGTCTCCTTTTTGCAGGCTGCAGGTTTGTAGTTCCCATTGCTTTTGGTGTCTGTCCCCGGTGGCTAAGGTTGGTTCACTGAGTTGTGTAGGCTTCCTGGTGGAGGAGACTAGTGCCTGTGTCCTGGTTGATGAGGCTGGATCTTGTCTTTCTGGTGGGCAGGTCCACGTCTGGTGGTGTGTTTTGGGGTGTCTGTGACCTTATGATTTTAGGCAACCTCTCTGCTAATGGATGGGGTTGTGTTCCTGTCTTGCTAGTTGTTTGGCATAGTGTGTCCAACACTGTAGCTTGCTGGTCGTTGAGTGAAGCTGGGTCTTGGCGTGGAGATGGAGATCTCTGGGAGATTTTCACCGTTTGATATTACGTGTGGCTGGGAGGTCTCTTGTGGACAAGTGTCCTGAACTTGTGTCTCCCACCTCAGAGGCACAGCCCTGACACCTGGCTGGAGCACCAAGAGCCTTTCATCCACACGGCTCAGAATAAAAGGGAGAAAAAGTAGAAAAAAGATAAAATAAAGTAAAATAAAGTTATTAAAATAAAAAATAATTATTAAGAAAAAAGCTGTAAAAAGTTAAAAAAAGCAAACACACTCAAAAAACAGACAGAACCCTAGGACAAATGGTAAAAGCAAAGCTATACAGACAGAATCACACACAGAAGCATACACACTCACAAAAGTAGAAAAAGGGGGGGAAAATGTTATATCTTTGCTCCCAAAGTCCACCTCCTCAATTTGGGATGATTTGTTGTCTATTCAGGTATTCCACAGAGGCAGGGTGCATCAAATTGATTTTGGAGATTTAATCCTCTGCTTCTGAGGCTGATGGAAGAAATTTCCCTTTCCCTTCTTTGTTTGCACAGCTCCTGGGGTTCAGCTTTGGATTTGGACCTGCTTCTGCGTGTAGGTCGCCTGTGGGCGTCTATTCTTTGCTTACACAGGACGGGGTTAAAGGAGCAGCTGATTCGGCAGCTCTGGCTCACTCAGACCGGGGGGAGGGAGGGGTACTGATGCGGGGCGAGCCTACAGCGGCAGAGGCCGGTGTGACGTTGCACCAGCCTGAGGCGCACCGTGTGTTCTCCCGGGGAAGTTGTCCCTGGATCACGGGACCCTGACAGTGGCGGGCTGCACAGGCTCCCCAGAAGGGAGGTGTGGAGAGTGACCTGTGCTTGCACATAGGCTTCTTCATGGCAGCAGCAGCAGTCTTAGCGTCCCATGCCTGTCTCTGGGGTCCGCACTGATAGCCGCGGCTCACACCCGTCTCGAGCTCCTTTAAGCAGCGCTCTTAATCCCCTCTCCTTGCGCACCAGGAAACAAAGAGGCCAGAAAAAGTCTCTTGCCTCTTCTGCAGCTCTGGACTTTTCCCGGACTCCCTCCCAGCTAGCTGTGGTGCATTGGCCCCCTTCAGGCTGTGTTCACTCACCCAACCCCAGTCCTCTCCCAGGGATCCGACCTCTGAAGCCCAAGCCTCAGCTTCCGCCCCCGCCCGCCCCGAGGGGTGAGCAGACAAGCCTCTCGGGCTGGTGAGTGCTGGTCGGCACCGATCCTCTGTGCGGGAATCTCTCCGCTTTGCCCTCCGCACCCCTGTTGCTGTGCTCTCCTCCGTGGCTCGGAAGCTTCCCCCCTCCGCCACCCGCAGTCTCCGCCATTGAAGGGCCTTCCTAGTGTGTGGAAACCTTTTCTCCTTCACAGCTCCCTCCCACTGGTGCAGGTCCCATCCCGATTCTTTTTGTCTCTGTTTTTTCTTTTTTCTTTTGCCCTACCCAAGTACGTGGGGAGTTTCTTGCCTTTTGGGATGTCTGAGGTTTTGTGCCAGCGTTCAGTAGGTGTTCTGTAGGAGTTGTTCCACGTGTAGATGTATTTCTGATGTATTTGTGGGGAGGAAGGTGATCTCCGCGTCTTACTCTTCCGCCATCTTGAAGCTCCTTCTATATGTAAATTTTAAAAGTGTTTCCCTGTGTTAATAAAATATTTCTTATTTTCAGTTAAGTGATACCATCTTGTCCGAATTAGACAAAAGGGAGTTCACTGTATTAGGTTGTTCTTGTGTTTATTTTTTTTATTACGAAAAGTGTCAAGTGTATAGAAAAGTAGAGAGAACAGTATAATGAAACCCCCAGATAACTATTGCCTAGGTCTAACAATTATTACAGTTTTCCATATTTATTTTATCTATTTTCTTGAAGTACTGTAAGTTGATTCTACATATTTATGTTTGAATTTTCAGTAAATAAGGACATTTTCCCACATAGCCATATATCTTGTGTGTGTTATTTAACAGCTTATTTATTTGAATGGTAAATGTATGCACATAGTATAACATTTTAAAAAGTATATAGTGGGGCTTCCCTGGTGGCGCAGTGGTTGAGAGTCCACCTGCCGATGCAGGGGACACGGGTTCGTGCCCCGGTCCGGGAAGATCCCACATGCCGTGGAGCGGCTAGGCCCGTGAGCCATGGCCGCTGAGCCTGTGCGTCTGGAGCCTGTGCTCTGCAACAGGAGAGGCCACAACAGTGAGAGGCCCGCGTACCGCAAAAAAAAAAAAAAAAAAAAGTATATAGTGAAAATAAGTCTCACTATTTTTTCTGTTCCCCATTCTGAATCCCTTCCTGTAGGCAACCACAGTAAACCAGTTTCTTGTGTATCCTCCCAGAGAAATTGTATACATTTACAAATGTATAAGTGTATGTATAGTTTTTCTTGTCACACAAATGGTAGCATACTGTGCAAACTGTTCCATACCTTTTTTTGTTTAATTGTTTCCATTTAATAGTATGACTTTTTTGGATTTTGTTCTACCTAGTGCATATAAGGCTTCATACACACACACACACACACACACACACACCTGTATACTATTCCATTGTTGAATGTAGCAAAAGTCTGGACATTTAAGTGTTTACTGTCTTCTGTTACTGCATATGATGAGTATCTCTGTATGTAAGTAATCTTGTTCTTCTGGACATTTAAGTGTTTACTGTCTTCTGTTACTGCATATGATATGAGTACCTCTATATGTAAGTAATCTTGTTCTTCTGTGATTATATAAAGCCCTATAAGTTAATTGTTGGATCAGATGTTTGGGCATTTGAAATTTTAATAGATACTGCCTAATTGACTTTCAGAGTTTAAACCAATATATACCCCTCCCCCAAAATGTGGAATACATGTTTTCATATACTTTAGCTAATATAGTGTTATCTAACATTTTGATCTTTGTTCATCTGATAGGTATAAAAGGATATCTCACTGGAATTTTAATTTATATTCTCTGAGTGAAATTGACTGTCTTTCCATATATTACAAAGCTATTTGAATTTCCTTTTTCTGTGAGCTTTGTCGTTTTTGTTTACCTTGTGTGTGTATGTAGGTAGAGGGCTTTGGTCTTTTTTTTTTAAATTAATTTGTTTTATTATTATTATTATTTGTTTTGGGCGCACTGGGTCTTTGTTGGGGTGCACGGGCTTTCTCTAGTTGCGGCGAGCGGGGTCTACCCTTCACTGCAGTGCACAGGCTTCTCTGCTGTGGCTTCTCTTGTTGCAGAGCATGGGCTCTAGGCACACAGGTTTCAGTAGTTGCAGCATGCAGTCTCAGTAGTTGCGGTATGCGGCCTCAGTAGTTGTGGCTTGCAGGCTCTAGAGTGCAGGCTCGGTAGTTGTGGCACATGGGCTTAGTTGCTCCACCGCATGTGGGATCTTCCTGGACCAGGGATTGAACCCATGTCCCCTGCATTCGCAGGAGGATTCTTAGCCACTGCGCCACCAGGGAAGTCCCCTCTGGTCTTTTTAATCCGTTGTTTGTGATGTGGGTTGCAATTTTTTTCTTTTTTCTTTTTTCTTTTTTTTTTTTTTACTTTGTTTATGGCTTTTATTGTTTTTTTGCACATGCATAAATATTTCATGTTTATCAATCTTATGGTTTCTGGGTTTTATATTTACAAAAGTTCTCTATTCTGAAATTATAAAAAGTATTTTTCATACTTTCTCTTAATACTTTACGGTTTTTTTAAATGTTTAAATCTTTGATTCATTTGGAATTTATTTTGGTTACCAGTTGTATTTGCTCATGTCTGTCTTTTCATTGAAATTTTCCAATGTAAAATAATAATTCTGTCTTGACGATTTAATAGCATATCTTAGTTTTTCCAATAGAAAGAAGTATTTTCTTATGAGGTCTTGGGGTCAAATTTTGAATGAAAACTGACCTGATACTTTGAGATGTAGATGATGGCTACGTATAATTTCTAATACTACCACTTGGAGAACTACTTCTTTAAGTAGGAGAAAGTCTGCATAAATGTAAAGAATGAAGGTTCTAGAGTTAAACTGCCTGCATTTTTAGCAGCAGAACTCCACAGCTTACTATCTCTTTGACCTTTGGCAAGTTAGTTTACCTCTCTGGGCCTGAATTTTCTTGTTTGGGGAATAGGGGTAATAATCAGTACCCACTCATAGGCTTGTGATGAGGATTAAATGGGAAAAGATTGTAAAGTGCTTAGAATAGTACTTGTTGAAATGCATTGAAAAAAATGTTGCTGTATTTGCTTTAGAATTTTTACTTTGAATCACTGAATTTTTACTTTGAGTCACACAATCACTGTTCTTAAAATTCCACTTTACATTGATGAGTATTGGGGATTCCCTTCCCCAAATTCCTTTTATGAAAGCCTAAAGAAAGCAAAAGAATTCATTTGATTTTTTAATTATTATTCTTTACTGTTATTGCTTTTTAAAAACAATTTATTGCGTACAAGTGTCTTTTTCATTTATTACAAACATAGTTTAAATTAAGAGAAAACTATTGTATACATATTTTAAAGCATAAAAGGATTTTTTTTCACAGATGAGATCAATTTATTAAACTGCCATTACTCTGTATGCTAAATTCTTTTAGACATAGTATATGTATTATAAAGGACTTGACTGTGTGCTTTTTGGCTGGTAAAGGGTAATAAATTGGTTATTTATACCCCACTTATGTTCTTGTGTCCTTCTAAATTAGCTGTAATACTTAGACTATTCTGTATAATAAGTTTATCAGAAATAACAGAATACGTTTTTCAGAAAACCTTCATAGAAAGTACTACTAATCATTGACAGTATTGCGACTTTATGCTTAGATAGGACTCCACATTCAAAGTAGTAGGGTATTTGCACATCCTACTTGTGCACCTTTAAATAAAGCACTTATAAAGTGATCTCATACGATTTTTAAAACTGGAAAAGGCTTGAAAGCAGGAATATAGGGATAGAACAAAGAAGAGAACCTCTGTGATTCCCTTTAGTCACTTTTATATAGATTAGAGCCCCCATTTAGAGAATTCACTTATTTACAAAAACTTGGAGTTGTGGGGGGCAGTTTATAGAATGAATTCTTAGAGAATCATGGATCAGAGAAACTGGAGTATGGTAACTGATTTTTGGAATTATGTTATTTGGGGAAAGGAAATGGAAACAAGGGTTAAATTTTGCTATCGTGAGGAATGAGCTTGCTTAGGGAAACACTAGAGATGTGAATTTATTTGCTGTTTGGAAAGGCCCTTTGAGAAAGATTGTTTTGCTCCATTCCATAGTGTTTGAGGGTTACATTTGAGCACTAGGTGATTTCATTTTTCTGACCTTGTTCTAAGACTTCGTGGTACCCCAACTTAAAAAATATTAAAAGTGTAATTTAGATACAAAAATATTAAAAATGTAATTTAGATAAAAGTGTAATTTAGGTTTTTTTTGTTGTTTGTTTTACTATATAGTTATGCGGGTTTGGACAAATTTATCTACCATCACAGCCACAATATAAACCTGTTCCATCATACCCAGAATTTCCCCCATGGCTCTTTGTAGTCCAGTCCTTCTCCTATGTCCAACCCTTGACAACCTGATTTATGTCCTCACACTTTTTCTTTTTCCAGAATGTCATATAGATAAATACAGTATATAGGCTTCTTTCACTTAGCATAATGCATTTGAGATTCACTTATGTTGCTGTGTAGGTAAGTAGTTCCTTCCTTTTCCTTGCTGAGTAGTTGGTATTCCATTGCGTGGGTGAACCACAGTTTGTTTATCCATTCTTCAGTTCAGATAATATAGTAGGCAGAAGAATGACTCTAATCTCCAGAACTTAAGAATGAGTTACTTTATATATTGAGAAGAGGGACTTTGCAGATTTGGTTAAGGTTAAGGACTTTGAGATGGGGAGATTATCCTGGATTATCCAGCTTATCCCAGTCTCATCACACTGAGTTATTAAAAGTGGAAGAGGAAGACAGAAGAGTAGGTCAGAGAGATGTGACATGAGAAGACCTTGACTGGAAGCTGGGTAAGCAGCAAGGCAACAGGGATTTTGGCCCTTACCATCTCAGGGAACAAATTTATGCCAACAATCCAAATGAGCAGGAAATGAATTCTCCCCTAGAGTCTCCAGAAAAGAGTGCAGCCTGTGGACACCTTGGTTTTAGTCCAGTGAGACCCCTCCCAGACTTCTGACCTACAGAACTGTGATACACATTTATGTTGTTGTTTTAAACTATTGACCATATATGTGTTAGATCTGTTTCTGTACTCTATTCTGTTTTATTAATCCAGATGTTTATCCTTTCTCTAATACCATTACTATCTTGGTTACTGTAGCTTTTTACTTTTGAAATGTGATAGTGTGCATCCTTAAACTTGGTTATTCTTTTTCAAAATTGTTTTGGCTCCTCTAGTTTCTTTGCCTGTCTCTTATTTTTAATAGTAGAAAGCTCATAACATGATAAGCTGGCATCATTCAGCCTCTAGTTTTACTCCCAGGATAGTGGAGAGAACCAAGGGTTATATCTGTCGTTAGGCCAGTTTGCCTGATTCTTTGTTAGCTGACTTTTTCCAAAATGGGAGGAATCCTTCTGGTTTGGTTCTCTCTTTATCCTTCTGTTGAGGTCTCTTCCCAGTATTTTTCTTTTGGACAAGAAATTGATTTTTTTTTTTTCTGTTTAGCAATATATTTTAAACCTTAGTAATTCACATGTGTGGTTGTTCTTGATTAAGTCCTACAGATCTCCCCAGTGTATTACTCTGATTTTAAAAAACAAATTCATTGGAGTTATAAGAAAACATCAAGTGTAGAACCATATTTGGAGTAAAAGAAAGAAAGTTGGACTGATGTTGGTTTGAGAACTTAAATCCCAAGGATAGATATAGGGCTCTTTTATAATTCAAGGCCAAGATTGTAAATTAAGGTGCTTTAAGGAGCATTGCAAATGGGAGAAGAGAATTGGGGAAATAAAAACTGGCTTTTATTTTTCTTAATGGAAAAGACTACAAAAAGCATCGCAAGATTCTTAACCCAAGCCAGATTTTTTAGTGTGTTCCTTCCCTCCCCCCTTTTTTCTCTTCACCTCTTCTCTGTCCAGTTGTTATAAAATTCTTATATGGTTTTAAAGCGTTTGATAGAAATATTTAAATGTCATTTAAATATAAATTGGAATTCCTTTAGTTTTCCTAACTCTGACACTTAGTATGTTTTATTATGTTGGGGAAGACATAATTTTCTTACACTTTAAGACATTTCCTTTTTTGTTTCCATCTTGCCTTTTATGCTCTTTAGTGAAAATCTTTAAATTGCATTACAGAACTCTGAATGTGTATGATAATTTTAGTTGCAAATCTATGTCTTGGAAAAATTAAAATTCCAAACTATTTTCTGGAGCATTTTTTCAGCTTCAGATGATACTGATGTAAAAGCATCTAGCTTTTCACTTTTCAGCCACAAGATGGTGTACTGCCTCTACTGTCTGAAGTTTTTTTTGGTGACTTTCTTCAACAGCCTGATCAAATCCAACTTAAAAGAAAACAGAACATTATAAACATTCACTTTGGGCAGTAAAAAAATTTGTTTATGACGGCAGATAGTCTTTATAGAGGGGTCCAGTTTTATTTGAAGGGGATTCAAGGAGCTTTCACAGAGAAAATCAAATAATGCATAAAATAATGTATTTCCCTACATTATTATTAATTTAAATTTTTTATTTGGAAATAATTTCAGAATTATTAAAATGTTGCAGGAATAAGAATAGTACAAGAAACATACATATATCCTTTACGTGGATTTACCTATTATTAACACTTAGTCCCATTTGCACACCTTCTCTTTATATACTTGTATATTTTCTTCTGAAACATTTGAGGCTAAGTTACATACATCATGACACTTTACCTCTAAATACTACATTGTACTTTTCCTAAAATAGTGATTTTTTTTCATATAACCACAATATATTGTTAACTTCAGTAAATTCAGCTTTAGTAAATTTAACATTGATACTTTTATCCAATCTGCCATCAGTATTTTTGTTTGTCACTTGATTCAGTAATATCCTTTATAATATTTTCCCCCTCCAGTTGAGCAGTCTCAAGTCACTTATAACATTTAATTGTCATGACTCTTTAGCCTCCTTTAACCTGGAATATTTCCACAGCCTTTCTTTGTCTTTTATATTGACTTTAACTCCCCTCCCTCTTTTTAATAGAACATTACTCATTTCCACTTGCGGTTTGTCTGATGATTCCTCATGATATAGGTTATACATTCTCAGCTATACTATTGCGTGAGTGATTTTGTGTCTTTATTAGGTATTGCATATGCCCATGGTCCTTTTTTTTTTTTTTTTTTTTTTTTTTTTTGCGGTATGCGGGCCTCTCACTGTTGTGGCCTCCCCCGTTGCGGAGCACAGGCTCCGGATGCACAGGCCCAGCGGCCATGGCTCACGGGCCCAGCCGCTCCGCGGCATATGGGATCCTCCCAGACCGGGGCACGAACCCGTATCCCCTGCATCGGCAGGCGGACTCTCAACCACTGCGCCACCAGGGAGGCCCTGCCCATGGTCCTTTTAATGGTGATGTTACATTATGTTTTTGTTCAGGTCATTTTTTTTTAAAGTTAGGTCTATGTGTTTAGAAGAGAAATAAGTGCCATTCAGGTATAAGAGCAAACAAACATTTTCTGTAAAGGAATATACTTAAAAATAGATTAATGTTCCCAGTAGGTAAAATCTAATTTGACGTAAGGCTTGAGGTGGCATATTTTAACTTTATTCTTTGCAAAGCTTTTTTTTTTTTTTTTCCTCTTTTTTTTGGCTGCGTAGGGTCGTCGTTGCTGTGCTTGGGCTTTCTTTAGTGGCGGCGAGCGGGGGCTACTCTTCGTTGCAGTGGCTTCTCTTGCCATGGGCACTAGGCACGCAGGCTTCAGTAGTTGTGGCTCGTGGACTCTAGAGCACAGGCTCAGTAGTTGTGGCGCACTGGCTTAGTTGCTTCGTGACATGTGGGATCTTCCTGGACCAGGGATCGAACCCTTGTCCTCTGAATTGATAAGCAGATTCTTAACCACTGTGCCACCAGGGAAGTCCCCTTTGCAAAGCTTTTAATGTGGTATATTGGCATTTAATCTGCCCCTAGATTACCAGGGTGTGTTGTTGATATCTTCCTTGGGATCTGCTAGTCATTCTGGTGAAAGAATAAAATCTGAGTAGGCGACATTAGACAGAAAGAAAGATAAAAAATGGAACTATCTAAATTATAAATCTCTAAGATGTCATAATACCAAGTTAAATATTTTCATAGTTTCTATTTGAGTTTGTACTTGCATTAGTAAAGTTTTAATACAGAACAAACTTATAAGTGCCAAATGTGTTGACTGTAAAGAAAATTGTAAACTTCTCAAAGAAATGATCACAAGTCTTTATCCTTTAGTTATTTGAGGGATTTGTTATTAAGTGGATATAAAAAGTTCTGTGAATACGAAAATTTCCTAGATATTTCTAGTATGTTAGTCTTAGGGTGTGTATAAAAATTCTCAGAAGGTAATAGATATGTATTTTAAAGAAAATAGTTATTTTGAATATTTACAATAATTAATGTCTTGACTTTTGCTGTAAAGTATTTGTAACATCAATATTATGATGGTATAATGCTCTCTAAGAAAGAGTATTAGTTTAGTTTACAGCTCTTTTGCAGAAATAGTGAATCAAGAACTTTTTTTATGGCATGATCTTATACATAATCCGTTTACTTTGATTACATATGTATATTACAAATAAGATATGTATTTTCCACATCCTGTAGACACCAAAGCATTTGAGGTATGAAATTAGATGAATATAAAATAATTTGAATGCCAGAGTGCCCATTAAATTTAACAGTTGAACTTGAAAAATTACTAGATTCTTCTGTGAGTTATGATTTCTCCCATCAGCTACCCTGCAGAGTATTGGAAGGGAGAGAAAATTAACCTCGGTATTCATTCCAGGTTTGTCGCTTGATTTTACAAAGTATACTACTTAAATTGGTAGTAGTTTATAGCCACTGCTTCTGACACTTGTATACATGTTTCTGAGTTTCCAGAATGTACTGATTGGTACCCTGGGGGCTGAGAAGAATTCAGTGTCTCTTCTCAAGTGTATAACTTAATTCTAGGAACCTCAGCAGTAAATATTATTTCATTGAATAATGTTTAAAAAATTGTTTTTATTTATTTTCATTCCTCAGACAAGACATCTGTATAGATTCTACTTCATCCCTGAGAGAGAACAAGCAACCTGAAGGTTTGGAATTAAAACAAGGTATGGATCACGTACTTAACTTTTTCTGTAACATTTTACCTGAAAATTAGAAGCATTTTACCAATAATAAATTTTCACAGTCTTCCAGTTTGCGCCCATTTTATAGATAGGGAAACAAAATAGTTTATTTAGTCTAAGATCAAGAGTAAGATATACATCCTTTATTTCATGACTCCTTTAGCCATTGGAGTGGTTCTGTCTTAGTGCTGTATGGTTACAGATGCCAACAGAAAGGTGTCATTTTTGAATAGTTTTAATTCAGTAATCTATTATATATTCTCACCTCCAAGATACTGTAGCTATGTTAACTGGATAGCTTTGGGTTGTATATGGGGAAAAAAGTTTTATAGAGTAACTTTTTTCTGTCTTTTTTTTTGCTAGATATTTTATCCTTGTTTACTTTCTTCCTCATATATTATTTTCTATAAATCAGTAATTTTTGACACCAGCTAACAGAAGTAAAATGGCAGTTGTTATTTATTCAAGCTAGGCAGATGAATAGAGCTAATCTTTTAGATGTCTTTTTTTGTTGTTGTTTTTTTCTCATGCCTAGTAGGGAAAACTGAATGTAAAAATAAATTTTTATTAGTTAGTCAAAGATTACCTCATATTTTTCCATTTTCCTGATAAAAATTACTTCAGAGCAGTGAGAATCTGTTGCAGCCAAGAGGGTTATGTTTTTTATTTTGTAGGCAACTAGTCTTTGATGGCTAAGAATAGTTTCTCTAAAACTTGAATCATAAGAACTTATTTGGTAGAGAGAAACAGGTCATCAGTTTACTTAGGCAGAATTTCTTTTTTTAAGCCATGGCCTGTACTACTCATGTTTAATTAAGAAAGGGAGGGACTTCCCTGGTGGCACAGTAAGTAAGAATCCACCTGCCAGTGCAGGGGACACAGGTTCGATCCCTGGTCCCGGAAGATCCCACATGCTGCAGAGCAACTAAGCCCATGCACCGCAACTACTGAGCCTGCTCTCTAGAGCCCGCAGGCCACAACTACTGAGCTCTTGTGCCACAACTACTGAAGCCCACGTGCCTAGAGCCTGTGCTCTGCAACAAGAGAAGCCACCATAATGAGAAGCCTGCACACCGCAATGAAGAGTAGCCCCCGCTCGCTGCAACAAGAGAAAGCCCGCATGCAGCAACGAAGACCCAATGCATTCAAAAATAAATAAATTAAATAAATAAATTAAAAACAAAAAAAATGTGTATTTAAAAAAAAGAAAAAGGAAAAACATTGATTAATTAATTTTGTGATTCCTTCAGTTTATATGTAGTGAGAACAAAATCTAGATTTTCTATAATTCTAACTTACGTACTCTGGTGTTTATAAATATTTCTGATGATTTTGAGAATTCCAGTGCCAGACAAAATTGCATCTTTGTGCCCTTACTCCTTCTTAGCACCCCCACAGACAGAAACTCAGATTCATAGTTTTATTTACATTTGTTTGTCGTGTATCAATACATGCCAAGCACACATCGTTTCCATATGATGTAGTCATGGTCATTTAACTCTTATGCCCCATGTGTAATTTGACAGCACTGCTATTGTTTATGCCTTTGTTCTGTTCTTTGCATTTAATGAGCAGGAGGTGTGGAGACTGTGCTATTAAATGTATCTGTGGAGAGAAGAATGCCTTATATGTATACGTACAGCTGATTCACTTTGTTTTGCAACAGAAACTAACACAACATTGTAAAGCAATTATACTCCAATAAAGGTGTTAAAAAAATCCTGAAAAATAAATTTAAAAAACGAATGCCATATAAAGGATAGAGAAGTCTAGAATGGGCAGGTTGATTCCAGTTCCCAGGGAAAAAGGAATGGAGACCTCATTGTGCAAATTAGCCAGTGCTGCCCTCCAAGGGAAGGGGTTTTTCTGCTCCTGTGTTCAGGCACCTGGAGCTCTCTTCAGAATCCCCTTCCTGGTGCTAACAGCCTATTTTGCTGTGATTTTTTTTTTTTTTATGGTAACTTCAGTCATTGGAAAATTAGCGATGGAGGTGAAGGAGGAGAGAAAAATAACTCAGTAACCAGATATCACAAAGCCTAGTTTTTTATGCTCAGGAGCCTTTATAGACACTCTTGGGTTCTCACCTCAGCATCAGAAACATCAAGAACACACTGTCAACAGTAAGTGACAGCAAGCAGAGGAGAGGAAACAGGAGATCCAAGCACAGCAGTTACCATTGTGCAGTGCAGTTCATGTTCATACTGTAACTAAATTTGTAGAAAATGGTTAAATTAAATTTCAACTCTTTTTAGAAAGCAGGGAAATAAGTGAAGTCTTTTAGAAAAATGCCTATGAAATGGTTAAAATTTTAAATTTTGTTGCATAATGGGATAAACGTAAGTTATTTAGAAGATTCAATTATATAGAACTTTTTACAGACAAATATTAGTATAGCTGAAATCTGAACCAGATAGTAACTAACTTGCTTAGAGTTAACCAAGAAGGTGAAGTACCCCAGAAAACAAATCCTGACAGGCTCAGTAAAGATTATTGCGTTTATTTTAAATGAACTAATATTGTCTGTTTTTAATATGCAGAACTTTCAAAATTGATTTAATATTATCTGTAACTTTCTATTTTTGCTCACAGTTATTAGCTCAATAAAAACAGAGCATAATTCTCCTTGTGAATGCGTTGTCATTTTATTGAATGGCTTGACCATTTAAGAAAATTCATTGAAGCTCACTTAGTACTAAAGTAACCCTTTGCTCAGTAGACCAAAATATAAAGCAGCATTGAATTTTCTCTTTGTTCTTTCAGGATAAAATAAATCTTATATGCCCTATTAATGGTATATGATATTGAAAAGTTATTTAAATTATATTTTCAGTTTTTTCAGTTTCTAAAATACTCAATATTGAGAAACAGTGACTATGAATTAGGTAAATTGAAATTGGCATTTCTTTGTCTAGTACTGGTATTATTTATCTTATCGATAGGAAATTTATTTATGAAACTGGCTGTGCTGAAGGTGAGTATCAGATTGTACACGAACTTTCACCTTCACTCTGCAAACATTATTTAAATATAAATATAATCTACTAGTTGATTGATTGGTCCTGTAGTAAAATAGGATTAGGATTAGTGTCCTAAGTCATTCATTTTTAGCAGGAGGGTAGTTGTATAAGAATGGTTTATATAAATTTTCTAAATTAGTCATTTGTGCTACAGTTAAGAAAAAATGAAACCGCTGTTTGTCAAAGGTATTTAATGCATAGAAAATACTTTTAAAATATCAAACAAATCTTTGCTAATCTTAATGAATTCTCTTCTATATATTTATCTATAAATAAATAAATTTAAGACATTTAGTAATACTAAAACAATTTAAATTTTTGCTTTAAAGTTTACAACTGGGGTAAACTGTAATTTTGCAAATTATTCTCCTTTGTAACTTCAAGAATTAAACTCTTATGTTTGCATTCCTTCTTGGAAATTGTTATGAGAAACTTTTTTTTACTATACATGATTAAATAGCTAAGTTAAAATTGTGTATTTAGGTTGACGAGAAGAGTTGAGGTTTATAGTAGTCCCTTTAAAATATTTGAAGGGCTGTTAAATAGAAGACTGATTAGGCTTGTTCTGTATTGAGAATTTGAGAATAAAAGCAGGGCCAGTAGATAAGGTTATCATTAAACATGTTTGGATCGATTTATTTATTTCAAATAATCAGATATATCAGAAAATGCATTGGGCTGCCTTCTGAGATACATCCCTATTGCTGAAGGTGTTTGAACACAGGTTGCACAAATGGCCACTTGGTGGTGCTGTTGTAGAGCAGATTCTCGCAATGTTTAAATATTTGGATGTTTGGCCTGGATCTTGAAGTTCCTTTCTATCAGATTTTCTAAGGAACAGGGCCTAGAGCAGTGTCTGCACTTGTGAAGAGTGCTTCTTAGTAACTGTTTTATTAAATTGTTTAATGGAAGAAGAATGAGATATACAATTTTTTCTATCTCTACATTTTTCTATTAGAGAAAAAGATGCTTGATTTTTTAGTCTTTAAGCTGTATGATGGTTCCTTAAGATGCATTCATTTGAATACAGTTATAAAAGTAAGTAATGTAACCACATGGTGTATAAAATGATTAAAATTAATAAGACATTGACTACATTTTACTCTGAATCTTTTACATTAACTTTCTCATGTGAAAATTATTCCTCTTTTCTATTAGAGAAAGATGTGCAAACACACACACAAAATGCACAGACTTTTGCTGTGGTTAGACTCAAATCTTGTCACTTTTTTTTTTTTTTAAGTAATGTAGTTGCCTCATGCAGTTATATTTCGGCCTTCTAGTTCAAGAGTTAATGAATGATAGGACTTCCCTGATGGCTCAGTGGTTAAGAATCCTGGCGTAGAGTGCAGGGCACACAGGTTTGATCCCTGGTCTCGGAAGATCCCACATGCCGCAGAGCAACTAAGCCTGTCTGCCACAACTACTGAGCCTGTGCTCTAGAGCCTGCAAGCCACAGCTACTGGAGCCTGTGTGCCACAACTACTGAAGCCCACGTGCCTAGAGCCAGTGCTTTGCAACAGGAGAAGCCACTGCAACGAGAAGCCTGCATGCCGCAAAAAGAGTAGCCCCTGCTTACAGCAACTAGAGAAAGCCTGCGTACTGCAATGAAGACCCAACGCAGCCAAAAATAAATAAATAAATAAATAAATAAATAAATAAATAAATAAATAAATAAAAAACAGTTAATGAATGATAGACAGCTTTAAGAATTACCTTGTTGAGAGCTTCAAGAATTTGAAACGTAGACTTTAATAGGGGAAAATTGTTTTCAGTGGTTAAACCATGTGATGAAAGTTTAGATAGGTATTTTCTTTGGGCTTCTTTCAGCCTTTCAGACCACTGGTTAGCACAGTGTAATTATACACACTCCCTGGGAATGAAAGATGAAAATACTAGAGCTTCTAAAGTAAATAAATACATATATAAACTTATATATTTAAACCTCTCCCTTTTAAAATGTTCAGTTACATGTATGTAATTGTTCATATTAATTATGTATTAATTTATAAGTAAATAAAAAAATATGTAGTTGGACAGGTACTTAAAAATGTTTTCACTGATAGGTTTATGAAAATAATGAAGTTGCGAGACCACTCTTTTAGACTATTATAAAGGATTGATGGTGGCCATAATGTATTCATTTATTACTTCAAAAAAATTCAATTTTATATGGGATATTTTCCATCATTTAGCAAAGATTAAATGTAAAATTATGTGAGACTATTTGAGTCCTTAAGGTGAGAGAGAAATGGAAAAACTCAATTTTTGTTCTTATTGCTTCTGTTGTTGTTCTGAGGTAGTACTGCACTAGGAGAAGGGAAGGTAGGTATGGAGAGGGACTAGAATAAAAAAGAATGAAGAAATCAGTTTGCAGTTACAAAGGGGTTGAGTATTGCTGAAAAGAACTTTACAACCATGAAGGAATAAGTACAAGTTATAAAAAAATTGAAAAGATAATGAGAAAAATGTCATCAGAGACTTTTATTGCACTGTAAAGGAAGAGAGAATGAAGATCATCAGTTAATTAAGTAGCATTTGTAGGCCAAAAGTTTTACGTGAAGAAGTTTGGATTGGCAGATGAGCTCTGTGCTGCCTCTTCCTTTGAAAACCAAAATTGCAGGTAGGCGTGTTAGAGAGCTGAGGGGAAACTGAAAAGAAAGTGTTAGAAGTCTGTTCTGGAGTTGGAAGCAGAGAAGCATGTGTACTACTGATTTGTTTTCAAAGTTTGAGTCTTAATTCCTTTCCTTCTTGCCCTTGATTATCTCCTTGACTGGCTCTAACAAATAAGTATTCACAGAATGCAGCTTTTCAACACGAGTTAACTTCTTTAAAAGATTTTTAAAAACTTATTCTGGGGAAATGTTATCCAATTCAGCAATTGGTGAAGTAAAAAGAGATTGTGGTGTAACCATCGGTGTGGCATAAGAATTTATATTTCTTTTCTCATTCCTTTGAGCTTTTTCACAAGTTATTACCAGCAATGACAACAACATGATCCTCCCTGCTTTTTAATTTGTCTCTTTCTATGAGTAGTAGTTGAATGAAAGGGTAAAAATTATATTTTATATGGCAAATTAGCCCATACTGTTCCTGTACCTTTTGAAGGCCCCTCTGTTGCATTTGAATGTGAGACTTTTCTGGATTAAAAAAAAAAAGTAAACTGTTAAGGTTTTTGGATGCATAATGCTCTGTGTGTTTTTTATCAAGAATGAAATTATGAATTTGCTTCAGTATTCTGAGAGAAATGTTTATTTCCATGTTTCTTTAAATTGTACTCATTTTAAACATTCTATCTTGTGATGCATTTCATAGGATCCTAGACACACCCTTACGGGAGCTACTTTGGAGGTTGCATACTCCAACCCTTCCTCAGATGTTTGGATCCTCTGTGTTTTTCAGCCCCTATGTTCTCATCCAGTTCATTGGGAAAAGTACCTCCTTATATAGAAGCGCTGCTACCAAAAGAAAGATAGTAAATACTAGGCTTGAAATCAGTTTTGTTAACAGTTCCTGTTTTATATACCTCACACCTAGCCTATGATTTAATCAGCCATTTTGGTTGCCACATCATATAGTTGATACATATGGAGCTTGTAGTTAACAAGCTTTATTTTTATTTTTAAAAACTAATACTTGTAATTTTTTTGAACAGCTTTAAATTAGGTTTACAAAAAATTGAGTGCAAAGTACAGAGCTCCTGTATACCCACTTACCACCACTTCTCCCAGTTTCCCATATTATCATCTTGCATTAGTGTGGTAAATTTGTTAAAATTGATGAGGCATATTAACACATTATTACTAACTAAAGTCCATAGTTGCCTGTTTATTTACTTCTGTTGTAACACTGCCCAATAATTAATAATTGTTTTCAATTCAAGAAGCATTTATGAGTACCTAAATTTAGGTACTTAAGGTAAAGGATTGTGTCTTAGGATTCTTTAAGTCTTTACTGCTTGTCTATATTGGGTACTCATATTCTTTTGAATGAGTAAGTGGATGGATAGATGACTAAAAGAATTCCTTCTTTCTCTTCTGTCCTGTCCAGTATGTACCAGGTTCTTAAAAAGAAGATAGAAATGAAATAGAATATTAGTTATATTTACCTATTAATATTCTACCACCTACCCCAAAGAGTGAGTTGCTTATAAGCTTGTTTTTCTTTCTGGTCTTAACAAAACTGAGCCATGTTTTGGTTTGTTTCCCTTAGCCTTTAGCTTTGTTTATATTGCTTGTATAGATTCATACCAGTCTTTTATATTAAGCATTGATCATGTGCCCTTTATAAAATATGTGGTCATCATAGAGATTCTTCTGTAGCTTATATTTCTCTGGATATTTCCTCATTAGGGTAATTAATGTTTGGGTAGAGTTTTATTTTTGAGCATCTTCCTACACTCTTGAACTGTCCTTCTCCATGAGATTATCTTTTTTCCAACCATTCTGAAAACATACAGGACACTTTTTACTGCATTTTCCACCTTCAGTACCATATACTCTAAGGTGACGTAGTTATTTTTTCCAAAGACTCTCACTACTTCCACATATTTTCTTTTATGGAAAGAATTAGGGTGAAACTGACAGTTTTCATTATTTTTCCTACTTCTTTAATGAAAGTGTTTTTAGTTTTAGGGTAGGATTTCTATGTTTTATGAAATGCACTACCACTTTTTTGCCATACTGATAATGACTGGCTGCTTTCTGCATGAGTATATAAAAGATACTTTTACATTATCTAAAATTAGAATCAAGTCTTTAGTATCTCTTTGTAAGCTTATATTTATATTTAAACTAAAGCAATGTCACATGAAACATGGCATATTGTGAAGTAGATGATGAGTTTAAGAACACCTTCCTTGGATGGGCAGATTGTCGAGCACTGAGATGTTACTAGCAGAGAATATTTGAGTGTGATGCCCTTTTAAATTCATAAGTTCCAACAAATCTTTGGAGAACAGTTGCCTGATTTTAAACAGCAGTGCTTGTAAATACACCACTCTGTCTTCATTTTTAACCCCTTTGTATGTTTTCATATTAGAAGCCTGTTTAATCAAATGATAGGAGAAATGATGAATGACATTTAAAAATATGTTCTTCCTGTTTACTTTCAGATTACTAGAGGAAGGGTAGTCAGGAATCTCTCATGTGTTAGCCTGTTATTGTACCCCAGTGTGACCCCAAAATATTTACTTACCTGATCCATTGTGAAAGGCTGGCAGGAGGTTTCTATTATGCTTTTTATCCTGGAATGGTGATGTCTTCAGAGGCAGTAATTTTGGGTACTACCCTTTTCTATATTCTCACGTCTGCGTTTTATTCTGTTAGGCTCACATATTGTACTGAGTTTAGATCTAATACTTTGCCTTTGTCCATTCTGTCCCCCACACTTGGAGTTTCCTCCCCTGTCAATATCACCTGTTAGATTCTAAGACCTACTTAATAATACATGTCTGTAAAGATCTCCTTGACTTTTCACTATTGCTTTATATACTGTGATATTCTATTATACTTTATATTGTACAATTTAGCATTTTAAAGTGTGATGTTCATATTTTAAGCATCCTCAAGCACCATGAAGGCAAAACCTGTGTCTTAAATCCTGCCACACATATTTAGTCTACACTACCTGTGGCATTTTGTAAGGCCTACTTCTGTGGCCTTTACAGCACATATGTAAATAGATACTGAGTGAATATTTATTGATTCTTGGACTAATCTCTGGATTCGTGGTTCTTAAAAGTTAGGTTTACAGGCTAGCAGACAATCACTTATCCAGAGTTTAATGGATAGTTCAAGGGGTTTGGTAGAATACTAGACAGTTTTTCTGTATTAAATTGTTTGCATTTTCTTTTTTATGAGTAATAGTTTGTTAATGTCATGATTAAGTTTTGAATATGATGGTTAACATGATGCACTTAAAGTTAAATCAATAGTTTAAAACACTGCATGAAAAAAAAATAGCCAAGATCTGTTAGTTTTGCTGAGAGGAAGATTGAAGGCTTATCCAGAAAAAATTATTCTTATATATTAAAAGAACAGTTTTGTTTCTTTTAAAGAAAATAAAGTTTTGGCTTCTTGAAAAGGCTGGAACTCACTAAAAATGTTAGAAGTTATCAAGCTGACTTTCTACAGTTAGAATACATTAAAAGTGTGTTCTTCATAACTTAAAAATTTTTTAAACCAAAATTATCTGTAGTCTAAGAAAAGAAATCCATGGAGGCATAGCATTGCTGTCCAATATATCATACGCTTTGTTACTAATGAGATTCCAGCAGATTGATAACGCCGGAGGCCTTGGAGAGTTAAGATTCTAGAGGGAAGGATGGTGAAATGTGTTGTTCTAAATGGCATAACCACTGAACGTGAATAACTTAAAATCAGATGAGAAAAACTAATTAAAATAGAAAAAGTAAAATAGTTTAACCCTTCCAATAACCAACTCTATGTTTGCTTGATAGGAAAATTGGATTTCAATTTTCTCATTTTCTTCTCCATTGTGTGTGTGTGTGTGTGTGTGTGTATTGAAACCTGTTGTTACAGGTTTCTAAATAAAAATCAACTTTAAAAAACCTATTTATTTGGGAAATTTTCAAGCAAAAATAGGAAAGAAAATAGGAATATTAATTCCCATGTACTCAGCTACATCTTCAACAATTATCCACCTATGTCTAATCTTTTTTCATCTATATTCCTACCTGCTTCCTACCCGTTATGTTATTTTAAAGCAAATCCTACATCTTTTCAGTTCATTTGTAAATATTTTAGTATCAATATATCTCTTAAAGATAAGAGGTGGGTTTTTTTTTTGTTTGTTTTTGTTTTTTTTGCGGTATGCGGGCCTCTCACTGTCGTGGCCTCTCCCGTTGCGGAGCACAGGCTCCGGACGCGCAGGCCCAGCGGCCATGGCTCACGGGCCCAGCCGCTCCGCGGCATATGGGATCCTCCCAGACCGGGGCACGAACCCGTATCCCCTGCATCAGCAGGCGGACTCCCAACCACTGCGCCACCAGGGAGGCCCAAGAGGTGGGTTTTTAAACATAATCATAATACCTTAAAAAGTAGCGTTTCTTAAATCATCAGATAATATTCAGAAAGTGTTCAAATTTAAACCTAGTTGTTCATTGGTGGGTATTGTGATATTAAGATTGATCTATTGGGTCAGATGTTGTCAGCCTAATGGTTTTAATAGCTATTTAGTATTGTCTAGTTCCATTATTTCATTAGGGGTTACAGAACAGTGATAATGTATTTTTAATCCTGAGATATTCAGTGTTCAAACTTCTCTGATTGTCTTATAGTATTTTTTAAACTATATTTGTAAGAATCAGGATCCAAATAAGGTCCCTACATTGCAATTGGATGATACTGAGTCTCTTTTTAATCTACTCCCCTTTCTCTCCCTTTCTTCCTCTCTGCAGTTTATTTCTTGAAGAAGCTGGGTTGTCGGAGTTTCTCAGTTTAAATTTACTGATTGCATCTCAATGTTTTATTTAACATTTTTCTGTAAATTGATAATTAGATATAGAGACTTGATCAGATTCATGTTCAACCTTTTAACAAGAATATTTAGAAGCAGTGTTGTGTTCTCGAGACACAAAGTATGTCATTACTCCTCTTTTTTGTGAGCATGTCCGTAGCCATTGGAATGTATTGTCCACAGTGGCTGATAAGAATGCTCTTGATTTCTTGAGGCTGTCTTTTCTTGGACATCTATTTTTTTCTCTCCTCGGAAATTTTAAGAACTTTTTTTTTTTTATCGTTGAGTTCTGATATTTCACAGGATGTGTCTTGGGTGTGATGCTCTTGGCAGACCCTTTCGGTGTGAAAGCCTTCTTTGTTTCATATCAGTTTTCTTCTCTTATTTCTTTATTTTTATTTTTTGGGGGTATAGTTGCTTTACAATGTTGTGTTAGTTTCTGCTGTACAGTGAAGTGAATCAGCTATATGTATACATGTATCCCCTCTTTTTTGGATTTCCTTCCCATTTAGGTCACGACAGAGCACTGAGTAGAGTTCCCTTTGCTATACAGTAGGTTTTCATCAGTTATCTATTTTATACATAGTATTTTCCCTCTCCACTCCCTCTCTTCTTGCTTTCTGACTTGTTCTGTTGCTTTAAGTCTCTGCTCAACTGTTACTGTATCAAATCACAGTGATCACTCTCTATGAAAGCATTCTGCTGCTATCTTCTATCCTGCTTTATTTTTTTCATAGCACCTGATGTTGATTTATTTATAGTGTCTCTCCTATGACTTAATGGTAAGGCAAGGACTTTTTAAGATTCACTGCTGTTTCCTCAGTGTTTAAAACAATGTCTTGTACATAGTAGGTGCTCAACAATATTTGCTGAATTAATTATATTAGGTTGTTGGACTTGTGAGTCATTCATCCTTATCTCTTAACTTTTATTGCATATTTTAAATACACTTTTATTTCTTTTCTACATTTTGAAAGTTTTTTTTAAAAAACATTGTCTTTCAACAACCATTGAATGTTTGCTCTTGATAACTGTAATTGTAAATTATAATATTTCTTGTTCTCTGGTCCTTTTTCATTGCACCCTGTACTTGTTTTATGGCTACAGTGTCTACTTCAAACTCCATAAGGATACTAAGTAGACACCCCAACCCCTCATTCTCCTCCAGTAGAATATCTTCTGATCCCTAAATTTTCTTTATGTCCTCCTTTGTTCATCTTGGTCCTTCAGTTATTGTAGTTTTTCTGGTAGCTGGTTTGGGTTTCTTCAATAGATGTTTAGTTATATTTCTCTACCAGATCTCTTTACTGTAAGTGAATGGGGTAGGCCTCCCAATAGAGTGCTTGGGCATGTGTCAGGGAAGGGGAAGGAAGGAAGGAAGGGTTCAGTTGACTCATCTATTCTGAATGAGTTTAATTATCTTGCTGTATGTTCCAAAGCCAACTCTTCCTTGCTTCCAAGACTCTCTAAGAAAGAATTACACTTATCTGTGGTGTCTTTGGCAGTGATTTTGCTTTGCTTTTATTTTTCTGTCAATTTTATCCTGCCTACTTACATTTTGCAGAAATCCAGCAAAATTTCTTTTTAGATGATACCCTTTCTTATCTAATATTATAATTTCTTTTTTAAACTTTCTACAAGGTTATATTCTTAGAAATGGTTGAAGAAGTACATATGTTCATAGAGCAAAATTGGAAAACTCAATTTCTTCTCTTCCCCTTCTACTTTTACTCCTCTCCCCAGAAGTAAACCACTATTAATAACTTACTTATGTTATCTTTAACATAGTATGATTATTACTCTTTAGCTTACTTTTTTGACTTAACAATGTGTCTTGATCATTTTTGCATCTTGCCAGTTTATTATTTTTTTCTCCAGATGGCTGAAATTCTTATTTTTTTTTTTTACTAATGAGTAAAAAGTAATATCTTAATGTTTTAATTTGTATTTCCCTGGTGAAAAATTATGTTGATCATTTTTATATGTTTATTGATCCTTTGTATTTCATATTTTGTGAAATGCTTAACCTGTTTCTATCCTTTGCCCATGTTTTTAGTTATTTCTAACAATACCCAGACGTTGTATATATACTTACATTTGTCCTGTTAAAAAATGTATTTTGCTAATATTTTCTTATAGGTTTGCCCCATCTTATAATTTTATTTGTAGTCTATTTTCTTTCTCAGAAGTCTTACATTTTTTCAGCTTTGTTGATATTTTTCCTTTGTGGATTCTCCATTTTGTATTTTACTTAGGAAGGACTGATGTTTGTTATTTTCATCCTCAGTTAATTTACAGGGTTTTTTTTCTTTTTTTTATAAATTTATTTATTTGTTTGTTTGTTTGTTTATGGCTGCATTTGGTCTTCATTGCTGTGTGCAGGCTTCCTCTAGTTTGCGGCAAGCATGGGCTACTCTTTGTTGCAGTGCGCGGGCTTCTCATTGGGTGGCTTCTCTTGTTGCAGAGCACGGGCTCTAGGCACATGGGCTTCAGTAGTTGTGGCACTTGGGCTCAGTAGTTGTGGCTTACAAGGTGTAGAGCTCAGGCTCAGTGATGGTGGTGCACGGGCTTAGTTGCTCCGCGGCATGTGGGATCTCACCAGACCAGGGCTCAAACCCTTGTCCCCTGCATTGACAGGTGGATTCTTAACCACTGTGGCACAAGGGAAGTCCTAATTTACAGTTTTTATGCTATTATTTTTAAGTATCTCTCTTCTGTCACTTCAGTGGATTCTTGATAGGGAAAGGAATTAGATATGTGTGCTCAATTTGCCATCTTTATCAGGAATTCAGACAGATACTTAATTATTCCATGTACTAGGGTTTGTCTCTTGGCTTAATTTAATAACTCACTATCAAGAAATTTCACAAGCTGGGCCTCCCTGGTGGCGCAGTGGTTGAGAGTCCGCCTGCCGATGCAGGGGATACGGGTTCGTGCCCCGGTCTGGGGGGATCCCATATGCCGCGGAGCGGCTGGGCCCGTGAGCCATGGCCGCTGGGCCTGCGCGTCCGGAGCCTGTGCTCCGCAACGGGAGAGGCCACGGCAGTGAGAGGCCCGCATACCGCAAAAAGAAAAAAAAAAAAAAGAAATTTCACAAGCATGTAGTCACTCATAACATTAGATATGCTTTCATTTTGTGCCTTAAAAGTATTCTGATATGTTGAATTATTTGCAAGTGGAATATTATAGGCCCTGTCAAGGTTTAAATGTAGCATAACTTAAAAGTCCTTTTTAATTTTTATTACTCAAAATATCTAATAATTCTTCTATGTTTGTTTACTTTGGGTAATTAAAACTTATTTTAACAAAAAGCAAACATAAAACGTAAAATGTTTTCCTTTATCTAGCTTAGGGGAATCTCTGTAGCTTTCAAGCATTGAGGTTTGTTATAGATGATAATAAAAATACAGGTATTGCATTTTAGCTTTTCTATTATGTAGTACACTCCCATTTTTAAATACCGAAACTATATTAATTTTAAAGTGATTGAGTCTTTTGTAGTTGTAAATTTTCTCCTTGTCAGTAAAATATTTAAAGAGTGTTGGGTGTTCTATTTAGTTGTGAAATATTTTCCCTTTATGGTTTTATCCCATGTTTATAACTATGCCTCATTAAATAATATAAACAAATATTTTCTCTGATAAATTGTTCCATTTATTCATCTGTGTTAGTGATGAATTTAGATAGTGATTGATTCATTTTGCTGTCTAGATACTGAACCTAGATGGATTGATTTGTTATTTAAAAAGCTTTGGTACTTGGGTAGAGTTTGACTAGGGTATGAATCAAGTTCGTAGCACAGAAGATAGCAGGAAAACAAAAGAAAAGAGAAATGATGAATGTATACAGATGAGAGGAAAATGGAATAGAATGTATATTTGTGAGTAGTTGGCTAGGACATCAACCATAAGAGATGAATGCTCAATAAAACTTTGTATTGCTTTTTCCCTGAAAAATATTTTAACTCTTACTCTGTGTTCCTGTAACTATTGCTTAGCCAAATTCTTCAACTCCTTTAGTCCTTTCCCTTAAGTTATTTGATTCATTTCTTTAGTTATACTGCTTTTTCTCTGAAGTTCTCTAAATAGTATGTAGTATTTTAAGGGCCACCCATGTTACATTAATTCTGCTCTTTTATATAATCTAGTAAGGAATATATCATACCCTCTTGTTTCTTTGTGTATATTTTAAAGTTACTTTATTTTATTTTTAAATTTAATTTGTTTATTTTAATTTTAATTTTATTGGAGTATAGATGATTAACAATGTTGTGTTACTTTCAGGTATACATAACAATGTTGTGTTACTTTCAGGTATACAGCAGAGTGATTCAGTTATACATAAACATATACATATATTCATTCTCTTATAGATTCTTTTCTCATATAGGTTATCACAGAATATTGAGTAGTTTCCTGTGCTATACAGTAGGTCCTTGTTTAGTTATTTATCTTATATATAGTAGTATGTGTATGTTCATCCCAAGCACCTGATTTATTCCTCCCCCCACCTTTCTCCTTTGGTAACCATAAGTTTGTTTTCGATATCTGTAAGTCTATTTCTGTCTTGTAAATCAGTTCATTTTATCTTTTAAAAAAATTAGATTCCACATATGAGTGGTATTATATATTTGTCTTTCTCTCTCTGACTTAATTCACTCTAGGTTCATCCATGTTGGTGCAAGTGACATTACTTCATTCTTTTTTATGGCTGAGCAATATTCCATTGTATATATGTACCACATCTAAATTACTTTAATTATTTTGCTGCTTCATGACATTGGTAATTTGGGTCTAATTTTATGCTTGCTCTCTTCCCTGAGCCATTTTTTATTGTAATGTCTTTAACAGTTAACGGTCTGAGTTCTTATTCTTAATATTTTCAATTACATTTGTATTATTTTACCTCAGAGACCCACCTTTTATTTTTCTTGGATTTCAATAGCCTTACTTTAACATCATGCATGCAGTAAAACTGTTTTTATTTATTTTAGAGGAGTACAAATAATTTCCCTGAGATTGATTTGTTACTCTCAGACTCCTAAGTCCGTGTAAAAACTTGAAGATGCTCTTTTGTAGAATTCTCTTATAATTTAAATGTGTACTCACTTCCCCCTGAACACACATGTGCACACACACAAACACACACACATTTTCACATATGTAGAATGGGGGTATGGAAGGACAGAACGTGACCACACTGATATTTTGAGGGCTTAGAATGAGGCATTTTAGGTTAAAGTTACTTTTTTAGAAAGAATGTACAAGTTATACCCCTTCTGATTTGAGGATCATAATTGACAACAAAAAAACCCTGCTATTTCTAATACTTAGGATAAGAGTAAATTATCTTTGAAAATGTATTCATATATTTTCAAGCTATACTTTAAAAGTGAGTCAGTAGAATGAAGAAAATTAAGAAATAGTGAAAAGACTTGAAGTATGATCCTAGATCTTTACATAGTTTGTCAGATTACATTGTACAAATTACTTACCTAACTTTCATATTTGTGACGTGAAGTGCTTATGCTAAATTATTTCAGGTACAGATTCTACAAAGCTTTGGCATCCATGGTGCAGGTATAATGGGCAGATGGAACTTGTGAATGCTTTTACTAATACTGTGCTACAGAGAACTCAATCACTTGGATTTGGATAATTTTTAAAAACAGAGAACACCAAATTTATAGAGCCCCATTTCTTCAGTGAATAACATGTATAGCCGTTTCTGATTTAAAAAATAAAGCAAACCCCACGTCTGCCCTCTAAAAATGTTTGAAACGAACCCGTAGAAAATATAATCAAAAAAAGTTTTTTCATAAAGAGTTTTCTCCTTTGAAACATTGAGAGGGTGTGTAGCAGAATCAAGGTCAGTAAATCATTTATTTTAAAATCCATGGAGTAGAATTGTTTATACATTCTATTATCAGAATTTTCTATCTGTCAATCTATGTTTTGTAAATAAGTTCTTCCAACTACAAGAAAACTAACAAAGCTAACAATTGGGGGATCATTACTTTCTTTTTAAAAGACATATTAGGAATTTAAAAGATAAATAAATTGGAGGTACAAGGGAGCACTCAAAGTTGTAAATAACTCATGGACTTCAGTAATGGTCCAGGCCAAGGTGGTTGAGGGCTACAATCTGTGTTTATATGCAAGTTCTTAGCATCAGTTATAGAAGTTTTATAACAAATGTATTTTTAAAATTTATGGCATACTAACTTTATTAATTAAAATCCTCTTGGTGAAAAGTTATTTTACCTTAGAAAGTGGGCTTAGGCATTCTCCTTTAATTTATTGATTTAGAACAAAGTGTTTGAAAAAGTATATGAAAAGCTTTGAAATAATTGCAATGCACATGGTGTCCAGCTTGTCAGTGATATTTTTCCTTTTTTGTAGTTTATAAGGCAAAGTATTTTAAATTCCTTCTCTAATGGAATTTTGCTTCTTCAGTAATAAGCAATACTCTATCCAAAGGGTGTCAAAATTTTGTAATGTAGAGGCTTCACTGTGATCTAAAGTGTTACGATATTTTAATTAGGAAAATTGATCAGGGACATCCATATGATGGTATACATTTCCCAGTGCTTCCATATTCTTCTAAATTGGAATGAAAAATACATTAAAATTTACATTAAATTAGATCTGTTTTCAAAGTTGAAGGGGGGAACCCTGGCGGTCCAGTGGTTAGGACTCGGTGCCTTCACTGCTGGGGCCCGTGTTCAATCCCTGGTCAGGGAACTGAGGTCCCACAATCTATGCGGGGGTGGGAAAAAAAAGAAAGGGAGGAAGAGAGGGAGGAAGGAAGCAAGCAAGCAAAGAAGGAAAGAAAGAGCGGGAGGAAGGGAGAGAGGGAGGAAGGGAAGAAGGGAGGAAGGAAGTTGAGTCAGGGGAAAAGGGTTGGGATGGGGTTTATGGAATGTATTTGGGACTCCATGGTGGGAGGTGGGGGTCACAGCAGCCCTTTCATCATAAACAGAAAGGAAATTTTGATCAGGGCATTTAGGTTACATGGTTCTTTGCCTTTTTTTTGTTTGTTACAGGCAAAGGGGAAGATAGTGATGTACTCAGTATAAATGCAGATGCTTATGACAGCGACATAGAAGGCCCATGCAATGAAGAAGCAGCTGCTCCTGAGGTCTCAGAAAATACAGTCCAAAGTGAAGCTGGTCAGATAGATGACCTGGAGAAAGACATTGAGAAAAGTGTGAATGAGATTCTGGGACTGGCAGAGTCTAGCCCAAAGGAACCGAAAGCCGCCACCCTGACTGTTCCTCCACCAGAAGATGTTCAGCCTTCTGCACAGCAGCTGGAGCTGCTAGAACTTGAGATGAGGGCAAGAGCTATTAAAGCCCTAATGAAAGCTGGTGATGTAAAAAAGCCAGCCTAGTTTATTTAAATTGTATCTGAATATTAGATGTATTTGAACAAAGCCACATCATATAATTTTGTATCTAAAGTTTATTTGGAGTCTTACATGATATTTCTCATGTAACTCTTATTAGATAAACTCATTTTAGGCCTAAAATACATGTTTTTGTTGTTGTTACTTTTGTATTATATATGTTATTGTTTTCCGAATTCATGGCAAATATCATTGGGTAACCTGGATACTTTGTTAGATGAGTATTTAGCTATATCTGCAAATTAATATCTGAAAAGCCATTAGCAAAAAGAATAATGGTATTTTTTTTATTTTGAAATGTTTTGGCATCAAACCAAAAAGTTTATGAAAGATTGACCAAGCATGTTGCCTTTAGGCTACCTGTATTTTGCGATAGAATATTAAATTATTGCTACTAGGTTTGTTAGCAATTTAAGAAATTTAGTTATGCTTATATGCACTTTTAAAATATGTACTGCATTGAAGATGCCTTCTATGGGTGTGGACTTGTTAGTAAAAACTGAGTGACTTTTTTTTTTTTTTTTTTTTTTTTTTTTTTGCGGTATGTGGGCCTCTCACTGTTGTGGCCTCTCCCGTTGCGGAGCACAGGCTCCGGATGTGCAGGCCCAGCGGCCATGGCTCACGGGCCCAGCCGCTCTGCGGCATATGGGATCCTCCCAGACCGGGGCACGAACCCGTATCCCCTGCATCGGCAGGCGGACTCTCAACCACTGCGCCACCAGGGAGGCCCCTGAGTGACATTTTTGTTACAAGACTTAGAGATCCAAAATGGCTGAGAAAAGCTTTCTTTATAAAAGAAAAAAAGGACTTAATTTAAAGCATTTTTTAACAATGTAGAAGTAATTGCCCAACTTTAATTCCAGCAGACACGTTATTCTAACAGGTATTTGATATTACTGGACGCTTAGTTCAATTTTTTTCCTTCAATAAAAAGGGAACACATTTTAATTTACATTCCAAGCTGTTAGGAAAAGGAGACTATTTTATTGTACAGGCTTTCATCTGATGTTTTTGCTTGAAGATCTGATATGCTATAATTAAAATAATTAATTTTAAATTAATGAATTAAAAATAATAAAGACTATCATTCTGGATCTGAGGACTTTTGATACATTTCCAAAAATGAAATTAATTTCAGGAAGCTTTGATAAGTTGATGTAATAATTAATCTAATTTTGTATAGTTTTTGTAAATAAATTAATATCCTGCCACAATTATGGATGCTTGCCCCATCACTAATTGTAGTTGTTTGATACCAAAATAAATTTAGGCGGAGACTCTTAAAATAAATTAATTTTTTTTCTAAAAGATAAATCTGGAACTGTTGTTTTTATATTTGCTAACAAAAACAGTATATTTCATTTATAAGCCATGTTCTGCTAATGTTGTATGAGGATTTTCCTTATACACAAAACTTACAGGGATTGTGTCTTATTAGCTGGCTTAATTATATGTAAATTTTAGAGGGTTTCTTATGAAAATAGTATTTATGAAACACTGGAGTTGCAGTTAACAAATTCATTTTTGTTGTTCCTGAACATGCCTTTAAATAATCCTGTCATTTTTTTTTCTTGTGGAATCTTTCTAATGAAGGACAGAGGCCTATATCATTTGAAATGCTTCTCTTAGACTGATAAACATGGATATGATTTAAATAGTTCTCATAGTTACTGCTTCAAAACGAAAAATCAGTTTCTATTTCAACTTAAATTAAAAGTTAAAATAACAAAGTAGTGCAGAATAAACTTTATTGCTGCTTATTAATTATAAGATGCAGTAGATGACTTTTGTGTGATCAAACATAGGAGTAGAAAAAGGTCTGAGTGCTTTGTAGCTGATTAAAGTCACCACCTTCATGAAGCATCCTGTGTCTGCTGTATTCACTGTGCAGAATTGTTTAGAGGACATTTGACTAGAGTGGGTGTGTTTGAGGTAGAATGAACTGAACAAATCGGGCTGCTTGGATTCTTACCTTGGAAAATCAAATTTCTCACTTTTTTTTTTTTTTGTAATGTTGAAAGACAAGAGGTTTTTGCAAATGAATGGCTTTAGAGAACAGGAATAAGGTTATCTTAGAAATGCCTAGATCAATATATGGGAAAATATCATATATTGATCTGATGCTGTCATTTAAATCATCAGCTCACAGGTATTTATTGACTACCTCAAAGGTGTTTAGTCTTGTTCAGAATCTTAAACTGTTATGGTGTAGGAATGTTGTGGTGTAGATTTTAGCATGGAATAGACTGATTAATAAACATGTGAGTGCTGCTTCGTTTTATGCCAAATTCTTCCCTTTTGCCAAAAAAAAGAAAAATTTTAGGCAATGTTTAATTAGTGATTAAGAGGAAAAAAAATTGGCAGCCTAGCTTTCCATCCAAAGTCAGGTAATTCTGATATTAGACTAGGAACTTGACCTAAGACTTGAATGATAGGTGGTGACTGGTAATAATGGGTCCTCTGCATTAGGCCTTGGCCCACTTTTTGATGTTCCTATTAAGCCAGAGACTCAAGGTATATCCTAAAAACCTATCACTAGGTTACTAGTGTGTAGCATAATAATTATGAAAATCACCTAATGCTCTCAAGTCCTTTTGTTGAACACCATCAGTTCCTTAAAACTATAGGGCAGTATATCTTTTCCTTGTAAATCTTGTTGCCAAAACCTACTTTCAGCAAATCGTTAGATCCTAGGGCATGATTAGCTATCTGAATAAAGGTGTTCTGAGTCATTTGAATAGTAATACAAATTGCAATAAAATACGTATTTTCAATGCCATTTTCAAGGTAGATAAAGCAGGAGTGAACCCACAATTTAAGCAAAATATAGATGGCAGCCTGAAAGTTTTAAAAATTCTCAGTTCCATTTCATCATAAAAAGTAGGAAAAGAGAGTTTGGTTATAGATACTTTTCCTTTATTGTATAATATCTAATTATTTAAAAGTAAAAGACCAATATGCTTTAACTTAAAACTAATAGATATTTTTACATTTTTTATTTTCAAGTAGTCTCCCTTTTTAAATAAAAAGAAAAGTGCTAATGAATATATCAGTAGGAACTCAATTTCCTTGATATTTAATTATTATTTTAAAATGCATTGTGATAGAATGACAAGAGTGTGAGAGTTAAGAGCAGAGGGTTCTGATTCAGCCCAAACCAGCTGTGTAACTTTGGACAAGTAACTATAAAATGGGAGAGATGAATCATTAGCCAATATATAAGGTTTCTTTCTGCTGTAACATCCTGTGATTCCAGTAGAAAATACCATAAAATTTGCAAAACTTAGGGAACTCTTTTGAGTTCAAGTATTTCTTATGGCTTCCCCTCCTCTTCCCCCTATTCAAAATGAAACAGTCTAATCTTTCTTTGTCCCATAGGGCTGCTAGATATGAACAATAATCCAGTTTTTTTTCTTTTACCTATTTTTTTCACTATTTATTTATTTATCGTTGCTGCCCGCGGGCTTTCTCTAGTTGTGGCGAGCGGGGTCTACTTTTCATTGTGGTGCGTGGGCTTCTTATTGCGGTGGCTCCTCTTGTTGTGGAGCATGGGCTCTCTCTAGGTGTGCGGGCTTCAGTAGTTGTGGTGCATGGGCTCAGTAGTTGTAGCACACGAGCTTAGTTGCTCCATGGCATGTGGGATCTTCCTGGACCAGGGATCGAACCCGTGTCCCCTGCATTGGCAGGCGGATTCTTAACCACTGTGCCACCAGGGAAGTCCTACCTATTAGTCTTTATTGTCAGGGTCACTTGGTAAGTATTGTCTAGAATTATTCACTTTGGCCTATAAACGTAGGTTGCTATCTTTAACTTATTGCTTTATTTATTTATTTCAAAATATGTAGATAGTTTTAAGTCAAAAGATTTTTCTCCAAGGCTTATTATAATGAAAAACAGTACTCCCTTCCCTCTTTTTACACCAGCTCTTGCTACTGAGAGGTAACCACTTTCAAATATTTTTGCCTTCTTAAAACTTTACCTTTGTATTTCTAAGTAACATGATTTTTTGCTATTCCTTGATATTTCAGTCTTAGATTTTATTTATTGATCTATTTTGGAATATGAAAATTAAGCTCTATTCCTTCTCCCTGTTCCCTAAAAATGTAGCTTCCTCTCTCATCCTCCCAATTTAGTGCAGTTACATCACAGTTTTGGTTCAACTAGCATTCAATATTTATACTATTTTGACTGTGTAAATGTTATTCACAACTGGGTTGTGTGGTATCTGTAATTAGATTTCCTTTTTTGTTCCAATTTTTGTTTTAAGCTGTTTGGAATTAATTTATAATGACCTTATTCTTTCATTTACTCAGTGTTCTCTGTAGTAGCAGTTAAATTGTACCCTAACTACCTTCCAGGAGTTTCAGTCTCTTAGTAGGTTCAAACACATCATGTAATCTAGCTTTTTTTTTTCTTTCTTTAAAGACATTTCTCCTGGTGCTCTCTGTCCTATGCTAATCTGGGTTGGTTGCTCTTCACCTCTTTCATGCTGGATATCCCATTTCCTGAATCCTGTCTTCCTCTTTTCATTTATTCCCTCATTTTGGTGGTGTACCTCTTCCAACAGCTTCCTGTGAAAAACTGCATAAAGAATAAATAGTTTTGATTCATTGGTGTGACTCAACATGGTTCAATTCTATCCATATGTTCAATTGAAACATGAGTGTTGACATTAGGCTGGAAATCATTGTCCTTTTCAATTTTACAGCATTGCACCAGTGCCTTTTCCACTGAAGCTATTGAGAAGTCATTTGTCATTTTGATTCTTGATACTTATGTGTGTCCTGTTTGTTTCTCTTTGGAAGCTGTTAGTGTCTTATCTTTATTCCTAATATTCTGAAATTTCTTGATGATGTGTTAAAGGATGGATCTTTTTTTTCATCCTTGAGTTAATCATTGATGGACTCTTTAAAAGAGAAATTCACATCATTGAGTTCTGGGAAGATTTTTAAAATTACTTCTTGGATAAGTTCCTTCCCTCTAATTTTTTCTAATCTCTATTTCTAAAACTCCTTTTATTAAGATGTGGATATCCAGGCCTAATTTTTAAATTTCTTATTTCTCACTGTCTCTTTTCCATCTTTTTCTTCTTGCTTTCTTATATATTAATATTCTCTTCCAGTTCTTCCAATGATTCTTTTCTCCTGTCATATTTTTAATATCCAAAAGATTTTTTAATTCTCTGAAGATTCCCTTTTAAAAGTAGCAGTATGGATAGCTAGTGGGAAGCAGCAGCATAGCACAGGGAGATCAGCTCGGTGCTTTGTGACCGCCTGGAGGGGTGGCATAGGGAGGGTGGGAGGGAGGGAGACGCAAGAGGGAAGGGATATGGGAACAGGTGTATATGTATAACTGATTCACTTTGTTATAAAGCAGAAACTAATACACCATTGGGAAGCAATTATACTCCAATAAAGTTGTAAAAAAAAATAATAATAAAATAAAATAAAATGAAAAAAAAAAGTAGCAGTATGTTGTGTCTGTAGGGCCATGGCTCCACTCCATGGTGTTCTGGTGACCTTGCACATATCCCCGTAGGCCATGCAGTCAGAGCTTGAACCTCCTGGCCTAAGTCTTTATGCAATGCCCTGTTATCTTCCTAGGAACGTGGTCAGACAGTCAAGTCTTGTGAGGAGCCGTCACAAGACCATTTTCTCATCGGCCTTTTCTTCTTGAGGGAAGCTCCCTATTTTGCAGAAGGATGTCTTGAGGCAATTTTCCCATCTGCCTCCCTGGTTCCTTGGAGACTTGAGACTTTCTATCTTGCCCCACTTAGGGCACAGCTGTAGGCTATAAAATTTCTTAGCTGCAGCCTGGCGTTAGCGCCTCAGCAGCAGTGTCCCGTTAATCCTGTTGCATCTGGTTCCTTTTACTTTGGTGTCACCCTACCCAGAGGCCATGGGGACTTGGCACATTTGACTACTGTTTTTTCACTGTAAGTAATAAGCTGCCTGCATCTAAAAAGAGCTTGTTGTTTTTCGTTAATGGCTAAGTCTTTTGGGTCTTGCTTGACCCTTGCCTTGGACTTGTGCTTGATAGTTTCATAGATGAAACATTTTTACCTGTCTGAGGATGTTAATTTTAGTGCTTGTTTTCAAGTTTTCTTCTGCTTTTTTTTTTTTTTTTTTTGTAGTACGCGGGCCTCTCACTGTTGTGGCCTCTCCCACTGCGGAGCACAGGCTCCAGACGCGCAGGCTCAGCGGCCATGGCTCACGGGCCCAGCCGCTCAGCGGCATGTGGGATCTTCCCGGACCGGGGCACGAACCCGTGTCCCCTGCATCGGCAGGCGGACTCCCAACCACTGCACCACCAGGGAAGCCCTCTTCTGCTTTTTTGCCTTCTAGTTCCTTCAATTTAATTTTTTTCTTGTTTGTTTTCCTCTCTATCTAAGGTTTTCTCAAATTTCCTTAAATCTGTGGTGATGTTTAGCTGCTTTCATTAGTAAGACCCTAAAAAGCTGATTGGAAGCCCTGTTTGTGGATGAGGCTCGTTAATTGGTACAATTCGCTTTTCTTTGGGGCTGCCTGAGGATATCCACGGTTTGCTCTGAAGGCTTTTTCCTGAATGCCCTTAGCTCTGCTTGGTATGCCTGAGTTTAGAATCTTATGCTTCAACTTTGCCAGAGTTTTCTGTGGAGTTGGTGAATGAAGGGTTGCCTGATTGTGAAACCAACTTTCGTGGTTTCCCCTCTGCACTGTCTTTGGAGGAACCTAGGATCTTCATTACTTGGGTATGTGTTTAGAAGCAAGTTGCTTCTTAGTTTCCTACAGCCCTTCAGGTTGCAAACTTCTTCACCTGCTAAGTCAATTTCACTCATTTGTGCTTCAGCTTCCAAAATTTTCTTATCATTTCGGTGGATTTTCATGAGAGAGCAGTGGCAAATGTGGTGTTTAGTATACGTTTAAGCAGATGTTACTTGAACTTTTAACTTGTTTTTGCTTTGGTCAATTCTGAGTTTTTGTTTTTCTTAAATCCAAGCTTAGATTAATTGGTTTCAAGTGGAAAGGTGTGAAAGAGAGTAGACAAAGATGATGGTAGACTAGAATCTGTGATACCTGAGGCTGGCTTATATAGGTCACCATGTGTTTTTCTTCTTTTGCTCTGGTAATTTTTAGGAGAATATGTGTTGGCGTTAGTTATTGTGCTGATATTTTCAAATATGCCATGTGCTCTTTCATTATGTAATTACACATTCTTTTTAATTTTACAAATATTTACTTGAATTCTTATTGTAGTATTTGTTCTTTTGCCCTTGCTTTGGTTTTCTTCTGGATTTCCTGTTATTTGCCATGTGTCTTTGCTTATCTTCAATGTATGTCACTTTCTTGTGAACCTTTTTTATACTCACTTTGAGTTAAATTTTTTTTTCCCTTTTCACCTATTTCTCTTAAGGCACTATCTGTTATGTTTATTCACTCCTATGTTTCTTCTAGTTTTGTTTTCATTTCTGGAGTGATATTTTTCTTTCATTTCCAATTTCTCCCTAAATTCTGTCCCCTCATTTCTAATTCTGATATTTCATTTTTTTATGGCTTGTATCATTTTCTTAATGACTTTAATCTCATTTTAAAATACAAGGTAATAGTTTTGATATGTTCTGTGGGTCTTTCTGGTGTACTTTTATTGTCTGGAGGGATGTTATTCTGTTCCTTATTCTGTTTTATTTATAACAATATAGCATAGGATTTGATCTTGATATTTTTGTTTCTCATTTTTAGTGAAGCTCATTTTTCTGAACTTTTAAAAGGAACCTGGTTCAGATAAGGTTTTCTATCCTCATACTCCTTTTGGTTTTCTTTGTTTTTTAAAATATTTATTTATTTTTGGCTGCATTGGGTCTTCATTGCTGCATTTGGGCTTTCTCTAGTTGCGGTGAGTGAGGGCTCCTCTTTGTTGCAGTGCATGGGCTTCTCATCGTGGTGGCTTCTCTTGTTGCAGAGCATGGGCTCTAGGCACGTGGGCTTCAGTAGTTGTGGCATGCAGGCTCAGTAGTTGCGACTTGCGGGCTCTAGAGCGCAGGCTCAGTAGTTGTGGCACATGGGGTTAGTTGCTCCATGACATGTAGGATCTTCCTGGACCAGAGATTGAACCTGTGTCCCCTGCATTGGCAGGTGGATTCTTAACCACTGCACCACCAGGGAAGCCCCTCCTGTGTTTTTTTTCTCTGGTGTTCAAAATTATGCTGCCTTGCTTTCAGAGCTCTGTTCCCCTTTCCCACCTTTACTTGAACTTCTCTTTCCATCTGTTGATTTCCTCTATCCTGATGAGTTTTGATTCTACCACCAAGTGATTCTTCTTAGTAGGACTCTCTCCTAGAAGGGAGCCCTGGCTGGTCTGTTTCAGAAGTGCTTAGGGTCTAGAGTGCTCCTGCTCCTTTGAGACATTATTTTCCTCACATTCACCTGCTATTATGAGAGGCAAAACCCATCCCGCCTTCAGTTGCTGTCTCAAATTGCCTCACCTGATTTCTACTTATTTTGAGCGTCTCCTATTATCAGGTCTGTTAGATGCCCAGTTGGCTTCCCTTTGTTTTCTCCTAAGAAGTGCTGATATTATGAAGGTCATAGGACTTGTTAGTGGTTTGTTCTACCTACTTATATTTTGAGGTTGTTGCATACCTGTACTTAGTCTTGTTTTAAATGTTGTCCATGGTTTTCGGGTTTTCTTTCCATTGCTCTCCCTGGGTTTATGGAGAGATTCAAAAACTCTTGCTTTTGCTACCATTATCTTCCCAGGGTACTCCTGTGTTTTAATTTTAAGATAGGTAGTCAGGGCTTCCCTGGTGGTGCAGTGGTTGAGAGTCCGCCTGCCGCTGCAGGGGACATGGGCTCGTGCCCCGGTCCGGGAAGATCCCACATGCCGTGGAGCGGCTGGGCCCGTGAGCCATGGCTGCTGAGCCTGTGCGTCCAGAGCCTGTGCTCCCCAACTGGAGAGGCCACAACAGCGAGAGGCCCGCGTACCACAAAAAAAAAAAAAAAAAAAAAAAAAAAAGATACGTAGTCAGTCTTCATTGTATACAAATAAGAATGTACTTTATATAAAGGAGAGCTGACATATATATGAGATATCTTACTGAATTATTTCAAATAATTCTTAAAATTATTATGTTAATTTTAACAAAGTTATTTTTTAATTTTAAAACCAAAGCTTGATTGTTATCTGGTAGAAGCAGTTGTTACCCTGAATGTAAAACATGCTAGTACTGCTCCTTAATAGCAAGGGAATTAGCTTTATTAGGTATTCTTATAATAGTTACTGTCAGTTGTAAGATCTTTTTTATTCTCTTAAGATTAAAAGTCATTTGTACAAAAATAAAAAGATATGACATTATAGATTCAGGGAACCAATATTTTAATGTTTTAAAATTTGGGGGGAAGAGAATAGAATTCACTGTGTCACTTTTAAAAGATAAATTGTTTCTTATTCTTTGAATAACTTATATTTATTCATTAGTCTTCTGTTTTAGTATATCTTCTCTGCCTGGAACGTATTTTCTGAGGCCAAAAGAGAGCTACGAGTTTTAGTAACTGATTTTTTTCCCTCTAAATACATTTGGTGTAGGATTTTAAATAAGATTCTATCTTTAGTGTGATATTTAAAATCACCATATTAATGAAAAATTGGTATTATCGTATGCCATGTTTATCAATCTATTATAACATGGTCACAAAAACCAAAAAAACTCTGCCTGAAAAGAGATTCAGAAAGTGTCAGTACCATTATTACATAAAGTTTTTCTCTGTCTTTTAGTTTAAAAGATAGCTTGATGTGGTTGATTACTGTAACACAATTGTTTTGGTATTAAATATCTGTGGAATAGCTTATTTGTGGAATTTTTCTATTAGTAAACATGGAGACTATATTAGGAACACTTAAGATATCAGATTAAACTCTGATTATGCCTTTGGCTTATTCACGATTATATAAATTTTCTTGTTTACATCTGTGTCAAATATGCGATATGTAAAAAGAGAAAAAATGTTTATTATGTATATTTTATTTACAGCCATATTTGAAGGTTAAAATACTGCATTTTTCAATCAGGTTTCATGTTTTATAGTCCTTGCTATTAACATTTAAATGCATAAATGGAATTCTTATGCATTCTGAGGTCTGCAAAAAGATTTTTGCCGCACACTAGTTGATCAAACTGCTGCTGTAGTCACATGAGAAAGAACCAAAGACGATAACTGTAAATACTGTATGTTTATGAAACTGTGGAGGACAAGTAATCATCCCTCTTTTTTTAAAAAATATATGTTCAGGGCTTCCCTGGTGGCCCAGTGGTTGAGAGTCTGCCTGCCGATGCAGGGGACACGGGTTCGTGCCCTGGTCCGGGAGGATCCCACATGCCGCGGAGCGGCTGGGCCCGTGAGCCATGGCCGCTGAGCCTGCACGTCCAGAGCCTGTGCTCCGCAACGGGAGAGGCCACAGCGGTGAGAGGCCCGCATACCGGAAAAAAAAAATAATAATAAATAAATATATATATATATGTTCATACAATTGACTATTCTATTTTCAATATACCTTCAGATATCATCTTTTTCCATTTACTCTTTAGACACTTTTGTCAAAACTTAATATGAATATCATCTTTTTCCACTTAATCTTTAGACTCTTTTGTCAGAACTTAATGTGAATTTTAACCTATGGTAAAATTCAGTCTTATATAAATACTTATTGTTTTCTGTGTTGAGTAAATGAAATCAATCCCTCCCAGTTATGGAACATGTTTATATCGACATGTGACAACTATAAGAACTTGGTTTTTATATTTCCACTTATATGTTAATTAAATGTTAATTGATTTTTTTTTTTTTTTTTAGAAAAGCCTGCTAGTCTTTAGTGGAGGAGAGACATTTTATTGGCAGTTTTATTTTTTTCCTGAATCTCCAAAATGAACCTTTATTAGTGCATTGATTTGGAATTCAGAAACTTTTAAATTGTAGCTCAAAGTATTTAAACATTGTGAGTTGTCAATCTTAAGCACACTTTACTGTGAACTAGTTTGAAATTATTTGTCTTTATTAGCTAGATATTATCAGAAAATAGAGTTTTGATTGGTAAGAGAAGGAACTTTATATTTAGAGCTTATGGATCTAACAAATGCATAGGAGACCATGGGGTGCAGCTACCCACATTAGCTTGGTTGGTGTGTCTGTGTTGAAACAGCCCTACTGACCAAAATTTTTAGTAAATCTTCTTTGTTTGCTTTTCTTCCCTTTTTTCTTCCACCTCGCTATAAATATTAACTCTTTCCTTTGCTCTTTTTTCATTTTCCTGCTCTGCATTTTCTTCCTTAACTGATCATTATTTGAGAAAAAATTTTAAATTCTTTGTTGTGTTCTCAACCTATATATTTAAAAAAATGTCAAAAACTTTATGTTTAGAAACCTATTTTTCTTTAAAGTATATAATTGAGAATTTTATAATCATAGAGAATCAGAGAAACAGAATTTTTGATTGGATGAGATATTAAAGATCTAGTTCAAAATACCAACAAATTGAATGTCTATTTTTGTATATGATCTTCAAAAAACTTCATTTTTGAATTAGTGTTTTACCATTACAAGAAAAGATTAAAGCTTTTGGTCATGCCACTTCCTTCCCCCATTCCCCACAATCATTTCAGTGCATATGTCACCCCAATATTAATTCTCTTCCTCCTGTTTTTTCCACAGCTTCAGTTTAAATTATCAAAAGTACATGAACATTAGGTGATTTTGAGTTCAAAGTTTTCTTTCTTTTTTTTTAAAGCTCTGTTTCCTAATTTCTCATTTGCAGCATTAGAGCTTTATTGCAGATAACTTGGACAAAAGAGAAAAATATAGAGAGGAACCTCAATGTCTAGACGTAATCTATTGGGTATTTTGCCTTGTTCTCCAATGTTTAAAATCATTGTCTGTTGATCAAATTAGCAGTACAACACACACACACACACACACACACACACACACACACACACACTGTGTTGTCAAGATACTCAGTGTTGTCAAGAATACAGAGCTTCCTTGACTTACAATGGTGTTATGGCCTGATAAACCCATTATAAGCTGAAAATACTGTAAGCTGAAAGTGCATTTAATACACCTAACCTCCTGAACACCAGAGGTTAGCCTAGCCCACCTTAAACATGCTCAGAACACTTATATTAGCCTACAGTTGGACAAAATCATCTCACACAAAGCCTATTTTATAACCAAGTGTTGAATATCTTATGTGATTTACTGAATACTGTACTGAAAGTAAAAAACAGAATGGCTGTCTGGGTACAGAATGGTTGTAAAGGTATCAGTTGTTTACCCTCGTGATCATGTAACTGATGAGAGCTACAGCTCCCCACCACTGCCCAGCATCATGAGTATCATACTGCACGTTGCTAGCCTGGGAAAAGATCAAAATTCAAAGTACGATCTCTAGTGAACATGTATATTGCTTTCACACCATCATAAAGTGGAAAAATCCTAAGTCGAACCATCATAAGTTGGGGACCATCTGTATAAGGAGTAAAAACATAAAAGGCAAACAATCTGGAGGAAAAAGAGCATGTGTACAAATGAAAGCCATAGGGTTGATATTATTAAGATATTAAGATTTAATACATATAATTGAGAAATTACAAAGTGTTAATACTGTAGAATTGTGTGTTTACGGTGGTGGCTGATTCTTCAAGCTCAGAGAATATTGGAGGGGTAGGAGACAGCGCTGGGAGATGTGTGGAGTAAGCACATCCAGTAGGAGAAATGACAGCTCACAATGAAAGAAGTGAAAGAGCTCTGGTTCTGTGGTCCTTGGAGACCATTTAGTGCAGGGGCAAATAGTTTCACACTCAGGAGGTTTTGTTTGCTCTAAGTATCACACTACAGTGTGATAACTGATGTGTCTAATGATGAATCCGAGTCTGTAAGAAATGGAGTTCGTGTGGAGTTGCTTGCAAATTTAAGTTTTGTTGTAAAGTGTAAAAAGCAGATGTTTGGGTATAAGAAGACTGTATATATGGGCAGCTTCTTTTCTTGATTTACTGGATAAATGAGACATCATCTTTAGGTAACTATTTGAAAATATCCTGTTATATTCTCTTATCTCTGCTTTGAGTCCTAGCTGCAGTTAGAATATATGTAATTTCTGTTCACTGAAACAATAGAATAGAGAAAATGGACTTGAGTATTCCTTGGTAGATGGCCACATAATGTCGTTTGAAGCATAAAACATGTTTATCACTGAAAACTGAAATTAGCCCCAGAGCTAGTGGGCTGTGTTTGACACTTTAAAGGTATAAACTCAGTGAGGAACATAATTAGGGATAACAGGCTTTAATGCATGGCAGGAGTAGGTGGCACATTTACTTAACATACAGTGCTTAATATTACTCTCTTGACAGATTCTCCAAATATCATTTTTTTCCATAGCAACATGTTCCCCCATGTGTCTGATACTTGATATGAACAAGATTTTTAACAAATGGTTGATTGCAGTTAAATGATGAGAACCCTGTGGTATGGTCAAAGTGAAGTATCATATACTTTGTATGTAACAAGTATGAATATTATAACTTACCTGAAAGTTAAGAAATCAAGTCAAGAAATCCAACTTTTTTTTTAATTCCTCTACTTTTTTTTTTTAGAAAATTGCATTTTTATTTATTTATTTATTTATTTTTGGCTGCGCTAGGTCTTCATTTCTATGCGAGGGCTTTCTCTACTTGTGGTGAGTGGGGGCCACTCTTTATCGCGGTGCGTGGGCCTCTCACTGTCGTGGCCTCTCTTGTTGTGGAGCACAGGCTCCAGACACGCAGGCTCAGTAGTGTGGCTCATAGGCCTATTTGCTCCGCGGCATGTGGGATCTTCCCAGACCAGGGCTCGAATCCGTGTCCCCTGCATTGACAGGCAGATTCTCAACCACTGCACCACCAGGGAAGCCCAAGAATTCCAACTTTTCAATAGCTATGAGTTTGCTGTCTCTAGCTTTCTTGCAATTCAGTGTAGTATTGCAGTGAACACTCTCTGATGCTTTGTTTTAAATTTTTGTGTTTGTATTATCCTGAAAGGAGAGCTTCCAAATTATGTTTCCATATCCAGTCCCTGTAAACATTTAATTTAACTAGTCAAAGCAATGACAAAGTCTTTGCTTTGTTGCAGAATGTTTAATAAACAATGCCTAAGTAAAATAATAGAAACACAATAAATTTATTTTTTTATTTTTATTTTTTAAACATCTTTATTGTTGTATAATTGCTTTACAATGGTGTGTTAGTTTCTGCTGTATAACAAAGTGAATCAGCTATACATATACATATATCCCCATATCTACCCCCTCTTATGGCTCCCTCCCACCCTCCGTATCCCACCCCTCTAGGTGGACACAAAGCACCAAGTTGATCTCCCTGTGCTATGCAGCTGCTTCCCACTAGCTATCTATTTTAGATATGGTAGTGTATATGTGTCCATGCCACTCTCTCACTTCGTCCCAGCTTACCCTTCCCCCCCTTGTCCTCAAGTCCATTCTATACATCTGCGTCTTTATTCCTGTCCTGCCCCTAGGTTCTTCAGAACGATTTTTTTTTAAATTTAGAGTCCATATATATGTGTTAGCATACAGTATTTGTTTTTCTCTTTCTGACTTACTTCACTCTATGACAGTCTCAAGGTCCATCCACCTCACTACAAATAACTCAATTTTGTTTCTTTTTATGGCTGAGTAATATTCCATTGTATATATGTTCCACATCTTCTTTATCCATCTGTCGATGGACACTTAGGTTGCTTCCATGTCTTGGCTATTGTAAATAGAGCAGCAATGAACATTTTGGTACATGACTCTTTTTGAATTATGGTTTTCTCACAGTATATGCCCAGTAGTGGGATTGCTGGGTCATATGGTAGTTCTATTTTTAGTTTTTTAAGGAACCTCCATACTGTTCTCCATAGTGGCTGTATCAATTTACATTCCCACCAACAGTGCAAGAGGGTTCCCCTTTCTCCACACCCTCTCCAGCATATTCTTTGTAGATTTTTTGATGATGGCTATTCTGACCGGTGTGAGGTGCTGCCATATTTTAGTTTTGATTTGCATTACTGTAATGATTAGTGATGTTGAGCATCCTTTCATGTGTTTGTTGGCAATCTGTATATCTTCTTTGGAGAAATGTCTATTTAGGTCTTCTGCCCATTTTTGGATTGGGTTGTTTGTCTTTTTGATATTGAGCTGCATGAGCTGCTTGTAAATTTTGGAGATTAATCCTTTGTCAGTTGCTTCATTTGCAAATATTTTCTCCCATTCTGAGGGTTGTCTTTTGGTCTTGTTTATGGTTTCCTTTGCTGTGCAAAAGCTTTTAAGTTTCATTAGGTCCCATTTGTTTATTTTTGTTTTAATTTCCATTTCTCTAGGAGGTGGGTCAAAAAGGATCTTGCTGTGATTTATGTCATAGAGTGTTCTGCCTATGTTTTCCTCTAAGAGTTTGATAGTGTCTGGCCTTACATTTAGGTCTTTAATCCATTTTGAGTTTATTTTTGTGCATGGTGTTAGGGAGTGTTCTAATTTCATACTTTTACATGTACCTGTCCAGTTTTCCCAGTGCCACTTATTGAAGAGGCTGTCTTTTCTCCACTGTATATTCTTGCCTCCTTTATCAAAGATAAGGTGACCATATGTGCATGGGTTTATCTCTGGGCTTTCTATCCTATTCCACTGATCTGTATTTCTGTTTTTGTGCCAGTACCATCCTGTCTTGATTACTGTAGCTTTGTAGTATAGTCTGAAGTCTGGGAGCCTGATTCCTCCAGCTCTGTTTTTCGTTCTCAAGATTGCTTTGGCTATTCGGGGTCTTTTGTGTTTCCATACAAATTGTGAAATTTTTTGTTCTAGTTCTGTGAAAAATGCCATTGGTAGTTTGATAGGGATTGCATTGAATGTGTAGATTGCTTTGGGTAGTTGAGTCATTTTCACAATGTTGATTCTTCCAATCCAAGAACATGGTATATCTCCATCTATTTGTATCATCTTTAATTTCTTTCATCAGTGCCTTATAATTTGTTGCATACAAGTCTTTTGTCTTCTTTGGTAGGTTTATTCCTAGATAATTTATTATTTTTGTTGCAATGGTAAATGGGAGTGTTTTCTTAATTTCACTTTCAGATTTTTCTTCATTAGTGTATAAGAATGCCAGAGATTTCTGTGCATTCATTTTGTATCCTGCTACTTTACCAAATTCATTGATTAGCTCTAGTAGTTTTCTGGTAGCATCTTTAGGATTCTGTATGTATAGTGTCATGTCATCTGCAAACAGTAATAGCTTTACTTCTTCTTTTCTGAACTGGATTCCTTTTATTTCTTTTTCTTCTCTGATTGCTGTGGCTAGAACTTGCAAAACCATGTTGAATAAGAGTGCTGAGAGTGGGCAACCTTGTCTTGTTCCTTGTCTTAGTGGAAATAGTTTCCATTTTTCACCATTCTGGACGATGTTGGCTGTGAGTTTGTCATATATGGCCTTTATTATGTTGAGGAAAGGCCCCTCTATGCCTACTTTCTGCAGGGTTTTTATGATAAATGGGTGTTGAATTTTGTCAGAAGCTTTCTCTGCATCTATTGAGCTGATCATATGGTTTTTCTCCTTCCATTTGTTAATATGGTGTATCACATTGATTGATTTGCGTATACTGACATATCCTTTCTTCCTGGGATAAACCCCACTTGATCATGGTGTATGGCCTTTTAATGTGCTGTTGGATTCTATTTGCTAGTATTCTGTTGAGGATTTTTGCATCTATGTTCATCAGTGATATTGGCCTGTAGTTTTCTTTTTCTGTGGCTTCCTTGTCTGGTTTTGGTATCAGGGTGATGGTGCCTCATAAAATGTGTTTGGTAGTGTTCCTCCCTCTGCTATATTTTGGAAGAGTTTGAGAAGGATAGGTGTTAGGTCTTCTCTAAATGTTTGATAGAATTCGCCTTTGAAGCCATCTGGTCCTGGGCTTTTGTTTGTTGGAAGATTTTTAATCACAGTTTCAATTTCAGTGCTTGTGGTTAGTCTGTTTATATTTTCTATTTCTTCCTGGTTCAACCTCTGAAGGTTGTGCTTTTCTAAGAATTTTTCCATTTCTTCCAGGTTGTCCATTTTATTGGCATATAGTTGCGTGTTATCTCTCATGATCCTTTGTATTTCTGCAGTGTAAGTTGTTACTTCTCCTTTTTCATTTCTAATGCTATTGATTTGAGTTCTGTCCCTTTTTTTCATGATGGGTCTGTCTAATGGTTTATCAATTTTGTTTATTTTCTCAAAGAACCAACTTTTAGTTTTATTGATCTTTGCTATTGTTTCCATCATTTCTTTTTCATTTATTTCTGATCTGATCTTTATGATTTCTTTCCTTCTGCTAACTGTGGGGTTTTTTGTTCTTCTTTCTCTAGTTGCTTTAGGTATAGGGTTAGGTTATTTATTTGAGATTTTTTGTGTCTCTTGAGGTAGGATTGTATTGCTATAAACTTCCCTCTTAGAACTGCTTTTGCTGCATCCCATACGCTTTGGGTCATCGTGTTTTCATTCTTATTTGTTTCTAGGTTTTTTGTTTTTTTTTTTTTGCGGTACACGGGCCTCTCACTGTTGTGGCCTCTCCCATTGTGGAGAAGAGGCTCTGGACACACAGGCTCAGCGGCCATGGCTCACGGACCTAGCCGCTCCGTGGCATGTGCGATCTTCCCGGACTGGGGCACGAACCCGTGTCCCCTGCATCAGCAGGTGGACTCTCAACCACTGCGCCACCAGGGAAGCCCTCTAGGTATGTTTTGATTTCCTCTTTGATTTCTTCAGTGATCTCTTGGTTATTTAGTTGTGTATTGTTTAGCCTCCATGTGTTTGTATTTTTTACAGATCTTTTCCTGTAATTGATATCTGGTCTCATTGCATTGTGGTTGGAAAAGATACTTGATACAATTTCAATTTTCTTAAGTTTACCAAGGCTTGATTTGTGACCCAAGATACAACCTATCCTGCAGAATGTTCCATGAGCACTTGTGAAGAAAGTGTAATCTGCTGCTTTTGGATGGAATGTCCTATAAATATCAATTAAATCCATCTCATTTAGTGTATCATTTAAAACTTGTGTTTCCTTATTTATTTTCATTTTGGATGATCTGTTCATTGGTGAAAATGGGATGTTAAAGTCCCCTACTATTATTGTGTTACTGTTGATTTCCCCTTTTATGGCTGTTAGCATTTGCCTTATGTATTGAGGTGCTCCTATGTTGGGTGCACAAATATTTACAATTGTTATATCTTCTTCTTGGATCGATCCCTTGATCATTGTGTAGTGTCCTTCTTTGTCTCTTGTAATAGTCTTTAGTTTAAAGTCTGTTTTGTCTGATATGAGAATTGCTACTCCAGCTTTCTTTTGATTTCCTTTTGCGTGGAACATCTTTTTCCATCCCCTCACTTTCAGTATGTGTCCCTAGGTCTGAAGTGAGTCTCCTCTAGGCAGCATATGTACTGGTCTTCTTTTTGTATCGATTCAGCCACTCTATGTCTTTTGGTTGGAGCATTTAATCCATTTACATTTAAGGTAGTTATCAATATGTATGTTCCTATTACCATTTTCTTAATTATTTTGGGTTTGTTACTGTAGGTCTTTTCCTTCTTTTGTGTTTCCCGCCTAGAGAAATTCCTTTAGCATTTGTTTTCAAGCTGGTTTTGTGGTGCGGAATTCTCTTAGCTTTTGCTTGTCTGTAAAGGTTTTAATTTCTCTGTCGAATCTGAATGAGATCCTTGCTGGGTAGAGTAATCTTGGTTGTAGGTTTTTCCCTTTCATCACTTTAAATATGTCCTGCTAGTCCCTTCTGGCTTGCAGCGTTTCTGCTGAAAGATCAGCTGTTAACCTTATGGGGATTCCCTTGTATATTATTCTTTTTCCCTTGCTGCTTTCAATATTTTTTCTTTGTATTTAATTTTTGATAGTTTGATTAATATGTGTCTTGGTGTGTTTTTCCTTGGATTTATCCTGTATGGGACTCTCTGTGCTTCCTGGACTTGAGTAGTATTTCCTTTCCCATATTAGGGAAGTTTTCAACTATAATCTTTTCAAATATTTTCTCAGTCCCTTTCTTTTTCTCTTCTTCTTCTGGGACCCCTATGATTCGAATGTTGGTGTGTTTAACGTTGTCCCAGAGGTCTCTGAGACTGTCCTCAATTCTTTTCATTCTTTTTTCTTTATTCTGCTCTGCAGTAGTTTTTTCCACTATTTTATCTTCCAGGTCACTTATCCATTCTTCTGCCGCAGTTATTCTGCTATTGATTCCAATTTCATGTATTGTGTTGTTCATCATTGTTTGTTTGCTCTTTAGTTCTTCTAGGTCCTTGTTAAACATTTCTTGTATTTTCTCTTTTCTATTTCCAAGAATTTGGATCATGTTTACTATCATTATTCTGAATTCTTTTACAGGTAAACTGCCTATTTCCTCTTCATTTGTTTGGTCTGGTGGGTTTTTACCTTGCTCCTTCATCTGCTGTGCATTTCTCTGTCTTCTCTTTTTGCTTAACTTACTGTGTTTGGGGTCTCCATTTCGCAGTCTGTGGGTTCGTAGTTCCTGTTGTTTTTGGTGTCTGCTCCCAGTGGCTAATGTTGGTTCAGTGGGTTATGTAGGCTTCCTGGTGTAGGGGACTGGTGCCTGTGTTTTGGTGTATGAGGCTGGATCTTGTCTTTCTGGTAGGCAGGACCACATCCGATGGTGTGTTTTGGGGTGTCTGTGACCTTATTATGATTTTCGGCAACCTCTCTGCTAATGGGTGGGGTTGTGTTCCTGTCTTGCTATTTGTTTGGCATAGGGTGTCCAGCACTGTAGCTTGCTGGTCGTTGAGTGGAGGCGGGTTTTAGTGTTGAGATGGAGATCTCTGGGAGCGCTTTCGCCGTTTGATATTACGTGGGGCCAGGAGGCCTCTGGTGGACCAACGTCCTGAACTCAGCTCTCCCATCTTAGAGGCTCAGGCTTGGCAGCCGGCCAGAGCACCAAGACTCTGTCAGCTTTTGGGAAGTCTGAGGTCTTCTGCCAGCATTCAGTAGGTGTTCTTTAGGAGTTGTTCCACATGTAGATGTAGTTTTGATGTATTTGTGGGGAAGAAAGTGATCTCCATGTCTTATTCCTCCACCATCTTGAAGGTGCCCCCCTGAAATGCAATAAATTTAAAATGTTCTTTTAATGTTTTATATTTGTGTCTTATTTTTTTTTAAAAGATGGAAGTGGGGAAAAAAGGAGAACTTAAAATTTTTGTATTTAATTGAACTAACAGCATGTGCTGACAAGTAATAAATAACAGCAGTCCGAAGTGACTAAATAAATTGGTTTGCACAAGCAATGATTCATCTTCTGTCTTTTATTGCCATCAGGCTAAGAGACAGTTTCTTTTTATCAGCTTATAGGAAAAATATTTGATAGTTTAACAATCCTGTTTCTAGACCTGCGATAGAAGCTCATTGTCTTCTATAATAGTTGCACATTAAAATATTTAAATGCAATAATTAAGTCTACATTTGGTTATTCATTTACCTAAAACTTTGTGATGCTATAATTGCTCGTTTTTTGCAGTGATTTGCAGTATTCTGACGGGATCATTCCCTCTTAATTTTTTCTTTGACTTTAGGGGTTACTTATCAATAGAAATGTATTACTTAGTTTCCTAATATTGGGAGATTTTCTAAAATCTTTCTGTTACTGATTTTTAACTTAATTCTATTGTGGTCATAGAACATATTTTTTATGACTTGGATCCTTTTAAACTTATTGAGATTTGTAGTATGGCCTAAAATAAGCTATGTTGGTAAGTATTCCTTGACTACTTAAAAAGAATGCATATTCTGCTGTTGTCTGGTAGGTTGTTGTATAAATGTCAATTAGATCAGGTTGGTTAATAGTGTTGTTCAAATCTTCTATGTTCTTACTGATTTTCTGTGTATACTTTTTTACTTATTGAGAGAGAGCCATATTAGTTTTATATTGCCACATAACAAATTACCACAAATTGGGCTTAAGACAGCACACATTTATTATCTCACAGTTTCCATGAGTCAGGAATTTGGGGATGGCTTAGCTGGGTCCTCTGCTCAGTGTCTCAGAAGTCTGCTCTGAGGGTGTCAGCTAGGGCTGCGATCTCATCTGAGGTTTGGTGGCCTCTTCTAAGCTCATGTGTTTGGCAACTTCCTTGCAGTTGTAGAACTCACAGTGGCTTGCTTTTTTTCTTAAAGCCAATAGGACAGAGTCCCTGACTTCTTTCATCTCTAACCTCTACACCCTACTTTAAAGGGCCCACCTATGTAGGTCAGACCCACCCAGGATAATTCTCTTTTAATTAATTCAGAGTCAACTAATAAATGACCTTAATTATATCTGCAAAATCCCTTCACTTTTGCCATATAGCATAACTTAGTCATGGGAGTGAAATTCCATCAGATTTACAGGTCTTAGTAAGGAATTATACAGGGCATGTATAGCAAGGGGGTGAGAATTTTGGGGATGTTCTTAGAATTCTGCCCACTACAGAGGAGTATTACAATCTCTAAAAATAACTGTGCATTTGCTTATTTCTCCTTGTAATGCTGTCATTTTTATTTTAAGTATTTTGAAGCTCTGTTATTAGGTGCATAGATGTTTATGATTATTATATCCTCTTTAAAAATTGATTTCTTTATCATATGGAATAACATTATTATCCCTGGTAATGTTCTTTGCTCTGAAATCTATTTTTTTCTTAGTATTAGAACTACTTCTGCTTTCTTTTGATTAGTGTTGGTATGGTATATCTTATCCTACATTTTAATCTATTTGTGTCTTTATATATAAATTGTGATTCTTGTAGATAACATATGGTTGGGTCTTACTTTTTTATCCAATACTACAATCTCTGACTTTATTTTTTAGAATTTCTTTGCAATTTATTTTTTATACATATTATTTGCACATAGTGTATGATATGTAACACTATCTATCACCTTTTAGATTATCTTCCACACTATATTTCTATCATTTCTTTTATTTTGACAGTCTTGTTGATATATAATTCACATACCATAAAGTTTACCCTTTTTTTCTTTTTTTTTTTTGGCTCTGCCACTCGGCTTGCGGTATCTTAGTTCCCCGAACAGAGATTGAATCCAGGCCCCTCGCAGTGAAAGCGCTGAGTTCTAGACCACCAGGGAATTCTAAAGATTACCCTTTTAAAGTGTACAGTTCAGAAACTTTATACCTATTAGCAGTCACTTCCCATGCACACCTTCTCCCAGCCCCTGACAAACATTAATATACTTTTCTGTGTATGGATTTGCCTATTCTGGATATTTCACATAAATGGAATCTTACAATAGGTAGCTTTTTATATCTGGCTTCATTGTTTTCAAGATCCATCCATGTTGTAGCATATGTCAGTACTTCATTCATTTTATGGCTAAATAATTTTCCATTGTATTAATATATCACATTTCATTTATCCATTCATTAATTTGTTAATTATTGGGTTATTTCTACTTTTTGGCTACCATGAATAATGCTGCTATGAACATTCATGTACAAGTTTTTGTGTGGACAAATGTTTTTATTTCTTTTGGATACATAACTAGGAGTGGAGTTACTAGGTCATATAGTAACTCTATGTTTAACTTTTTGAGAAATTTGCAAACTTTTTTCCAAATGACTGTACCATTTGACTTTCCTACCAGAAATGTACTAGGGTTCCAGTTTCCTTGCCAATACTTGTAATTGTCTGCCTTTTTAGTATTTTAAATATGTTGCTTCACTGTGGTCTCATTTGCTTGTTTCCAATGAGATATCTCCTGTCATTATTATTCCTCCGTATATAACATGTCTTTCTCTGACTGCTTTTACAGTTTTCTTTATTACTAGTTTTGAGCAATTTGATTACAATGTGGCTTTATGTAGTTTTCTTCATATTTCTTGTGCTTGGGGTTCATTGGTATTCTTGGATTTGTGAGTTTATTATTTTTATCACATCTGGAAAATTTTCAGCCATTATTACTTCAAATAATTTTTATTGCCCTCTTTTTCTTTTGGGTACTCCCATTACACATATATAGAGTACTTTAAGTTTTTATCATAGCTCACTGCTGCTCTGTTTATTTTTTAAAAGTCTCTTTTCTCTTCATCTCTCAAATTCACAATCTTTTATTCTGTAATATCTAACCTGCTGTTAATCCCATCTAATACTTTCTCATATTTTACATTGTAATTTTCAATTTAAGAAGTTTGATTTGCATCTTTTTATATTTTTCATATCATTGCTTAACATTTTGAAAATATAAAAAATAGTTATAGTAACTTTTTAAAAAGTCCTTGTCTGCTTATTCTGTGTCAGTTCTCAGTTCGTCTCAATTGGTGAATTTTTCTCATAATGATGGGTCACATTTTCCAGTCTCTACATAGGCCTGGCAATTTTTGATTGAATGCCAGACAATATGACTTTTACTTTGTTGGGTGCTGGATATTTTTATTCATATAAATGGTCTTGAGCCTTTTTACTGGGACATAGTTAAGTTACTTGTAAACCATTTGATCCTTTCCATTCTTGCTTTTAAGATTTGTTAGGCCCAACTGGAACATGCTGATGCTAGGTGTAATTTGTCCTCATTACTGAAGAAAAGCCCTCTGTGTATTTAGCCTGGTGCTCTGTGAGTCATGAGGTTCCAGTCTGGCTGTTGTGAACAGGCACTGCTCCTAGCTTCGTGTGAATGCAGGGCATTATTACCTCCTATCCTTATAGTGGTTCTTCTCCTGGCCTTGGCAGTTTCCTCACCTGCATTCCCTGTTCAATCTCAGCTGAGTACTTGAGAAGGCCTCTGCACTTCTGCAGAGTCCTTTCTGCGTTGCTCTCTTGTCTCTGGTTTAGAGTGCAAGTCAGAGTTTGTTTTCAGTGCAGATTTGTCTTTGGCTAGTTTATTCTGACTTCTGTTCTTTACGGTGTTTCTCTAGTCTTAATAAATCTAGATTTATCATACTCCCTTCAGGTGATCTGAAGCCTTATCTCTCTGCCTCTCTTTACCCCTATTTTCCTCTATTCCCTCACCCTACATAGCAAAGAACTGTCTTTCTATTTATCTTATATCATGTGTTGTCTGATTCTGGAGACATACTAATTTCTGTGTTTCATAGAAGTAGAGAACTAAAATGTTAATCGTTTATCCATGTTTTGTTATTATGCAATAGGATACTTGCCTATGTAAGAGTATTAGTTAGTACAGCCGTCAACTGGTAGTTATTTGTGTTACCCTCATTTCCTTTAACAATGTGAGTTATAATTTAGATTGTCAGTTTTCCCGCTTAATTTTAGAGATAGTTGATACTGCTAATAAATTTTTTAAAAATCTCTTTTAGGCCTTCTTCATTTGCAATGGAATAACTGTATTGCCATCTGTTTTTCTTAGTATTATAGGTAATGAATTTTAAAGAGAGTTGAAATGATGGTAACTTTAGGCCCTTATTAAAGTGGCAAAGAAGAATTATTGGGGAATAAATGTGCAATTCTATGAATAACTGTTTTCTGGTTGTAAAATAATGTTTATTCGTATAATGTTTAAATAATACAAAGACAGATGGTTAATAACTCCTATCTGCAGCCATAAAAGTAAAATAAGTTTGTTTAAAAAAAATTTTTTTGTCAAATGGACATGTGGGCAATTAATCTGTTGCCATCTTTCCATTGAGAACAAATTTAAAATGGTATAAAAATATTCAGAAACAATTTCTTAGTCATGGAACATAGTTTCTTATTTTGCTTCTCATTGGTACTTCTCTGTTCTTGTTGGAACTGCTGAAGTATTGAAATACTTCAATAAAAAGGGGGTGGACCTCCCTTTTATACAGGAATAGATTTTGTGGCAGACCACTGAGCCAGCAGTTATTTTGACTTTCCCTGAAAGAGATGAAGTTCCTAAGAATTTATTATATATGTGTTTTGCCACTGAGTGAGCAAGAAAAATACATACCCATCAGTGCTGACTGGATGGTAATTTCTGAAACATGATGCCACCATCCTCATAAATAACAGCGTAACAGAATCACGGAGAATTTGGCAGAGATCAATCTCTAGATGGATGAGTTAGTCTGCAAGCAAAGAGCTACTCAACTTCTCCTGACTTTTAAGAATGCTCTGTGGGTTTTCTAATCCAGACCCTTGGATTTCAGTGAGTCTCTGGAGATCAAGAAATTTTTACAGACTAACAAAGACTAACTGGTCAACCACTGAGCGTTGGTGTGTGGAGGTACATTGTAATTTCAGTGAGAGATGCCCCTGTGCTGCTTCTAGACACTCGACTCCACTTGCTATCATGGAAATTTGCCATGACTGTTTCGTGAGTTGAATTTGACCCTGATGTCGTGAGATGAGAAAGTATAGATTTCATCAGTGAAAATCTCATCAGATCTGTGAAAACCTGCCAATAAAATATTTGTGTAGTTTCATTTTTTTTTAATTTAATCAGTTATACATATACATATGTTTCCATATCCCCTCCCTTTTGCGTCTCCCTCCCACCCTCCCTATCCCACCCCTCCAGGCGGTCACAAAGCACCGAAATGATCTCCCTGTGCTATGCGGCTGCTTCCCACTAGCTATCTACCTTACATTTGGTAGTGTATATATGTCCATGCCTCTCTTTCACTTTGTCACAGCTTACCCTTCCCCCTCCCCATATCCTCAAGTCCATTCTCTAGTAGGTCTGTGTCTTTATTCCTGTCTTACCCCATGTTCTTCATGACATTTTTTTTTCTTAAATTCCATATATATGTGTTAGCATACAGTATTTGTCTTTCTCTTTCTGACTTACTTCACTCTGTATGACAGACTCTAGGTCTATCCACCTCATTACAAATAGCTCAATTTCATTTCTTTTTATGGCTGAGTAATATTCCATTGTATATATGTGCCACATCTTCTTTATCCATTCATCCGATGATGGACACTTAGGTTGTTTCCATCTCCGGGCTATTGTAAATAGGGCTGCTATGAACATTTTGGTACATGTCTCTTTTTGAATTATGGTTTTCTCAGGGTATATGCCTAGTAGTGGGATTGCTGGGTCATATGGTAGTTCTATTTGTAGTTTTTTAAGGAACCTCCATACCGTTCTCCATAGCAGCTGTACCAATTCACATTCCCACCAGCAGTGCAAGAGTGTTCCCTTTTCTCCACACCCTCTCCAGCATTTATTGTTTCTAGATTTTTTGATGATGGCCATTCTGACTGGTGTGAGATGATATCTCATTGTAGTTTTGATTTGCATTTCTCTAATGAGTAAAGATGTTGAGCATCCTTTCATGTGTTTGTTGGCAGTCTGTATATCTTCTGTGGAGAAATGTCTATTTAGGTCTTCTGCCCATTTTTGGATTGGGTTGTTTGTTTTTTTGCTATTGAGCTGCATGAGCTGCTTATAAATTTTGGAGATTAATCCTTTGTCAGTTGCTTCATTTGCAAATATTTTCTCCCATTCTGAGGGTTGTCTTTTGGTCTTGTTTATGGTTTCCTTTGCTGTGCAAAAGCTTTGAAGTTTCATTAGGTCCCATGTGTTTATTTTTGTCTTTATTTCCATTTCTCTAGGAGGTGGGTCAAAAAGGATCTTGCTGTGATTTATGTCATAGAGTGTTCTGCCTATGTTTTCCTCTAAGAGTTTGATAGTGTCTGGCCTTACATTTAGGTCTTTAATCCATTTTGAGCTTATTTTTGTGTATGGTGTTAGGGAGTGATCTAATCTCATACTTTTACATGTCCCTATCCAGTTTTCCCAGCATCATTTATTGAAGAGACTGTCCTTTCTCCACTGTACATTCCTGCCTCCTTTATCAAAGATAAGGTGACCATATGTCCGTGCGTTTAACTCTGGGCTTTCTATCCTGTTCCATTGATCTATCTTTCTGTTTTTGTGCCAGTACCATACTGGCTTGATTACTGTAGCTTTGTAGTATAGTCTGAAGTCTGGGAGCCTGATTCCTCCAGCTCCATTTTTCGTTCTCAAGATTGCTTTGGCTATTCGGGGTCTTTTGTGTTTCCATACAAATTGTGAAATTTTTTGTTCTAATTCTGTGAAAAATGCCAGTGGTAGTTTGATGGGGATTGCATTGAATATGTAGATTGCTTTGGGTAGTAGAGTCATTTTCACAATGTTGATTCTTCCAATCCAAGAACATGGTACATCTCTCCATCTATTTGTATCATCTTTAATTTCTTTCATCAGTGTCTTATAATTTTCTGCATACAGGTCTTTTGTCTCCTTAGGTAGGTTTATTCCTAGATATTTTATTCTTTTCGTTGCAATGGTAAATGGGAGTGTTTCCTTGATTTCACTTTCAGATTTTTCATCATTACTATATAGGAATGCCAGAGATTTCTGTTCATTAATTTTGTATCCTGCAACTTTACCAAATTCATTGATTAGCTCTAGTAGTTTTCTGGTAGCATCTTTAGGATTCTCTATGTATAGTATCATGTCATCTGCAAACAGTGACAGCTTTATTTACTTCTTCTTTTCCAATTTGGATTCCTTTTATTTCCTTTTCTTCTCTGATTGCTGTGGCTAAAACTTCCAAAACTAGGTTGAATAAGAGTGGTGAGAGTGGGCAACCTTGTCTTGTTCCTGATCTTAGTGGAAATGGTTTCAGTTTTTCACCATTGAGGACGATGCTGGCTGTGGGTTTGTCATATATGGCCTTTATTATGTTGAGGAAAGTTCCCTCTATGCCTACTTTCTGCAGGGTTTTTATCATAAATGGGTGTTGAATTTTGTCGAAAGCTTTCTCTGCATCTATTGAGATGATCATATGGTTTTTCTCCTTCAATTTGTTAATATGGTGTATCACGTTGATTGATTTGCGTATATTGAAGAATCCTTGCATTCCTGGAATAAACCCCACTTGATCATGGTGTATGATCCTTTTAATGTGCTGCTGGATTCTGTTTGCTAGTATTTTGTTGAGGATTTTTGCATCTATGTTCATCAGTGATATTGGCCTGTAGTTTTCTTTCTTTGTGACATCCTTGTCTGGTTTTGGTATCAAGGTGATGGTGGCCTCGTAGAATGAGTTTGGGAGTGTTCCTCCCTCTGCTATATTTTGGAAGAGTTTGAGAAGGATAGGTGTTAGCTCTTCTCTAAATGCTTGATAGAATTCGCCTTTGAAGCCATCTGGTCCTGGGCTTTTGTTTGTTGGAAGATTTTTTATCACAGTTTCCATTTCAGTGCTTGTGATTGGTCTGTTCATATTTTCTATTTCTTCCTGGTTCAGTCTTGGCAGGTTGTGCATTTCTAAGAATTTGTCCATTTCTTCCAGGTTGTCCATTCTATTGGCATAGAGTTGCTTGTAGTAATCTCTCATGATCTTTTGTATTTCTGCAGTGTCAGTTGTTACTTCTCCTTTTTCATTTCTAATTCTACTGATTTGAGTCTTCTCCCTTTTTTTGTTGATGAGTCTGGCTAATGGTTTATCAATTTTGTTTATCTTCTCAAAGAACCAGCTTTTAGTTTTATTGATCTTTGCTATCGTTTCCTTCATTTCTGTTTCATTTATTTCTGATCTGATTTTTATGATTTCTTTCCTTCTGCTAACTTTGGGATGTTTTTGTTCTTCTTTCTCTAATTGCTTTAGGTGCAAGGTTAGGTTGTTTATTCGAGATGTTTCCTGTTTCTTAAGGTGGGATTGTATTGCTATAAACTTCCCTCTTAGAACTGCTTTTGCTGCATCCCATAGGTTTTGGGTCGTCGTGTCTCCATTGTCATTTGTTTCTAGGTATTTTTTTATTTCCTCTTTGATTTCTTCAGTGATCACTTCGTTATTAAGTAGTGTATTGTTTAGCCTCCATGTGTTTGTATTTTTTACAGCTCTTTTCCTGTAATTGATATCTAGTCTCATAGCATTGTGGTCGGAAAAGATACTTGATACAATTTCAATTTTCTTAAATTTACCAAGGCTTGATTTGTGACCCAGGATATGATCTATCCTGGAGAATGTTCCATGAGCACTTGAGAAAAATGTGTATTCTGTTGTTTTTGGATGGAATGTCCTATAAATATCAATTAAGTCCATCTTGTTTAATGTATCATTTAAAGCTTGTGTTTCCTTATTTATTTTCATTTTGGATGATCTGTCCATTGGTGAAAGTGGGGTGTTAAAGTCCCCTACTATGATTGTGTTACTGTCGATTTCTCCTTTTATGGCTGTTAGTATTTGCCTTATGTATTGAGGTGCTCCTATGTTTGGTGCATAAATATTTACAATTGTTATATCTTCTTCTTGGATCGATCCCTTGATCATTAGGTAGTGTCCTTCTTTGTCTCTTCTAGTAGTCTTTATTTTAAAGTCTATTTTGTCTGATATGAGAATTGCTACTCCAGCTTTCTTTTGGTTTCCATTTGCATGGAATATCTTTTTCCATCCCCTTACTTTCAGTCTGTATGTGTCTCTAGGTCTGAAGTGGGTCTCTTGTAGACAGCATATAGATGGGTCTTGTTTTTGTATCCATTCAGCCAATCTGTATCTTTTGGTGGGAGCATTTAGTCCATTTACATTTAAGGTAATTATCGATATGTATGTTCCTATTCCCATTTTCTTAATTGTTTTGGGTTCGTTATTGTAGGTCTTTTACTTCTGTTGTGTTTCTTGCCTAGAGAAGTTCCTTTAGCATTTGTTGTAAAGCTGGTTTGGTGGTGCTGAACTCTCTCAGCTTTTGCTTGTCTGTAAACGTTTTAATTTCTCCATCAAATCTGAATGAGATCCTTGCTGGGTAGAGTAATCTTGGTTGCAGGTTTTTCTCCTTCATCACTTTAATTATGTCCTGCCACTCCCTTCTGGCTTGTAGAGTTTCTGCTGAGAGATCAGCTGTTATCCTGATGGGGATTCCCTTGTGTGTTATTTGTTGTTTTTGCCTTGCTGCTTTTAATATGATTTCTTTGTGTTTAATTTTTGACAGTTTGATTAATATGTGCCTTGGCGTATTTCTCCTTGGATTTATTCTATATGGGACTCTCTGTGCCTCCTGGACTTGATTAACTATTTCCTTTCCCATATTAGGGAAGTTTTCAACTATAATCTCTTCAAATATTTTCTCAGTCCCTTCCTTTTTCTCTTCTTCTTCTGGAACCCCTATAATTTGAATGTTGGTGCGTTTAATGTTGTCCCAGAGGTCTCTGAGACTGTCCTCTGTTCTTTTCATTCTTTTTTCTTTATTTTGCTCTGCAGCAGTTATTTCCACTATTTTATCTTCCACCTCACTTATCCGTTCTTCTGCCTCAGTTATTCTGCTATTGATCCCATCTAGAGTATTTTTTATTTCATTTATTGTGTTTTTAATCGATGCTTGATTCATCTTTAGTTCTTCTAGGTCCTTGTTAACTGTTTCTTGCATTTTGTCTATTCTATTTCCAAGATTTTGGATCTGGGAAATAGAATCTTGGATCATCTTTACCATCATTATTCTGAATTCTTTTTCAGGTAGACTGCCTATTACCTCTTCATTTGTTAGGTCTGGTGGGTTTTTATCTTGCTCCTTCTCCTGCTGTGTGTTTTTCTGCCTTCTCATTTTGCTTATGTTACTGTGTTTGGGGTCTCCTTTTTGCAGGCTGCAGGTTCGTAGTTCCCGTTGTTTTTGGTGTTTGTCCCCAGTGGCTAAGGTTGGTTTAGTGGGTTGTGTAGGCTTCCTGGTGGAGGGGACTAGTGCCTGTGTTCTGGTGGATGAGGCTGGATCTTGTCTTTCTGGTGGGCAGGTCCACGTCTGGTGGTGTGTTTTGGGGTGTCTGCGGACTTTTTATGATTTTAGGCCACCTCTCTGCTAATGGGTGGTGTTGTGTTCCTGTCTTGCTAGTTGTTTGGCATAGGGTGTCCAGCACTGTAGCTTGCTGGTCGTTGAGTGAAGCTGGGTGCTGGTGTTGAGATGGAGATCTCTGGAAGATTTTTGCCGTTTGATATTATGTGGAGCTGGGAGGTCTCTTGTGGACCAGTGTCCTGAAGTTGGCTCTCCCACCTCAGAGGCACAGCACTGACTCCGGGCTCCTCAATTTCGGATGATGTGTTGTCTATTCATGTATTCCACAGATGCAGGGTACATCAAGTTGATTGTGGAGCTTTAATCCGCTGCTTCTGAGGCTGCTGGGAGAGGTTTCCCTTTCTCTTCTTTGTTCTCACAGCTCCTGGGTCTCAGCTTTGGATTTGGCCCCGCCTCTGCGTGTAGGTCGCCGGAGGGCGTCTGTTCTTCGCCCAGACAGGACAGGGCCAAAGGAGCAGCCGCCTCGGGGACTCCCGCCCACCCAGGCCGAGCGGGAGGGAGGGGCACGGAGCGCGGGGCGAGCCTGCAGCGGCAGAGGTCGGCGCGACGCCGCACCAGCCCGAGGCGCGCCGCGCGCTCCCCCAGGGAAGCCGCCCCTGGATCCCGGAACCCCGGCAGTGGCGGGCCGCACAGGCTCCCGGAAGGGCGGCGCGGGCAGCGACCTGCGCTCGCACACAGGCCTCCCGGCGGCAGCAGCAGCAGCCCCAGCGTCCCACGCCCGTCACTGGGCTCCGCGCCCCCAGTCGCGACTCGCGCCCGTCTGCGGAGCCCCCCCAAGCAGCGCTCCCAATCCCCCCTCCTCGCGCACCAGGAAACCAAGAGGGAAGAAAAAGTCTCCTGCCTCTTCGGCAGCTCCAGAGTTCCCCCGGACTCCCTCCCGGCCAGCTGCGGCACACCAGCCCCCCCCCCCACGCCGAGCCCTCACCGCCAGCCCCAGCCCTCCCTCCGCGCTCCGACCGAAGCCCGGGCCCCAGCCCCCAGCGCTGCGCGCCCCGGCGGGCGAGCAGACAAGCCCCTCGGGCTGGTGAGCGCCGCTCGGCACCGACCCTCCGTGCGAGAATCTCTCCGCTTTGCCCCACCCAGGTATGTGGGGGAGTTTCTTGCCTTTTGGGAGGTCTGGGGTCTTCTGCCAGCGTTCAGTAGGTGTTCTGTAGGAGTTGTTCCACGTGTAGCTGTATTTCTGGTGTATCCGTGGGGAGGAAGGTGATCTCCGCGTCTGTAGTTTCATTTTTGGCGTATTTATGAGGCTGGGTTTTGTGGTGTCGTTGAGATCATCTATCTATCTATATGTCAATTGCCTTGTATAAAAGTATAACCTTGGTAGCCAAAGACATTTCCTGCCCTTGCCATGTTTCTCTATAAATATGCTGCAGGGACTATAAACTTGTAGTTGTTTGATAGGTATGTTGCCTAATAGCCCCTGTTTCCCTGTTTGGAACCTAGCAACATTCCCTGGCTCTATAAATGAACAAAGAGATGATCTAAAAGCAAGTGAATATGATTTGAATTTTCAAGTGAGATATGGACCCAAGCAGTCCTTTTTGCATCTCTGCATATGAGGAACGAGGAACCAGGAGATGCCTGAAATGGTCCCTAAGGTGCCATCAGCTATTATCTCAGGCTTTTGACAGGTGTAGGCAGGCAGGGTGGTTAGAAGTTTGAAAGCAGAGTTTAAAAAATTATGTCACATTTTTAATAGCCTTCATACAGGGTTTGCCTCATTGCACTGCTTTTTACTGCCTCTTTACATTTGGACAAGCTGAGGTATTTTTTTAAAAAAGATTTTTGTTTCAGTATGGCCCTTGGCAGGGACAAAGTTACTGTATGGGGAATGTTAACTAATTTGGAATGGATGTCCTCAGACAGAGCTGTGAAATAGGCCAAGTGCCTTTCTGGCAACCCATTGCCTCCTTTGAAGTGTCCTTCCTGCTGAAGGGATTTGTGCCATCAGTGCTGCCTGGGCCCCAAAGAGGGAAGAAATCCCATCAAACAAAGACAGTGGGGACTTAATACATTACACATACCAAGAGCAGGGACATTTTAAGAGAGAAACCAGGGAAACGGCAATGCTAGCCATAAAGGTAATGGTAATACTAATAATGATAATGAGTTACCTGTATCAGGCACTGTGCCAAGTACTCTATATACTTTGTCCTCCACCATGAAACCAGTGGAGAGTGATTGTTCTCCCCATTTCTTAGATGCCACGCCCACAATAACACAGGAAAATAGCAGAGCCAAGGTTCATTTGTCTGACACCAAAGCCAGGCTCTTTGCTTTGTGCTGTGATTTTCTACTATGAATGGCTGGTAACTGGAATTTTGGATGTCACAAGGGAACGTGATTTTAGGATAGGGACCTTCTTAGCTTTCTCAGATTATGGAGAGACAAAGTTAATTCTGGAACCAGAGATTTTTTCACACCCCATACAAATGGTTTCCTGGCTCCGAGGATCTGAATAGATTAAAATGTATGCTGGAGCTGTGAGCCAATAAAATAAACAAAGTGCCTTGATGATGACAGGAGGTTTTGTCTGATCACTGGAATACCACCCTGGGGAAGCGTGGCACCCACGGACCATCAACCACTTTGCCCCTGTTTGTTCCTGAATGCCATTGGTGACCTTCTGTGAATGTCAGGGGAAGCAGCATCTCCCCACTTGAGTAGCTGCACGCAACGGGTAAGAGCATCATTAATCATTGATAGAGGCATTTTACATTTTCTAGCCGTGCTCCAATAGCATAGAAGTCACTAATCATAGATGGTGCATGAGCAAGTGCCAAGTAGGTATTTTCATTTAATGGGAAAGTAAAGTAAGGGCAGACAATTGGTAGCTGTTTATACATCTCTTTTTCAGTCAGTGGTCTATTTTATGTGAGGGATAGTAGGTTTCTCACATGTCAACTCCAAATGACAGTAAGGCCTGCTCTGAGCTCTATGTTACAAAGGATTCTGAGAACCCACCTGGAGGCCATGATCTATTAATGATGTCTGCCAAAGGTGCAGGAAGAGCTAGTGAGTCATGAGTTTGCCACCACTTGTTAGATCAGTAAAATATATTCCAGAAAGACCCTCAAATACCGGGTAGTTTTCTCAGAGTATAACCAAATACTAATTCTGCTCTGGTGTCAGACCTCTTGGTTCTAACCGTGGCACCTTTGTGACCTTTGGTCTCAAATTTCTCTGTGCCTCAGTTTTCCTCATCTATGAGATGGGGCGTAATAATAGTATTTAGCTCAAAGAGTTGTTAGTTTAAATAAGTTAATATATGTAAATTTCTTAGAACAGTGCCCGGCACATTCAAAGTGTTCAATAAATGTTAATTATGATTAATACAAAAATGGTTTGAGTACCTATTATGTATAGGCACATTCTGAGTTTTGTGCAACACCTCTAACCTAACACCCTGCCCAATTTAAGCTAGTATTTATTGAAAGTGCAGCTTGATTTTCACTTGGTATCACCCTTTCTAAGGACCAAGTGAATGAGAACCCTCTCCAAACCAACAAATCCTGTTTTGGTCTAATACCAAAATTTTATAACTGGAAGGTATCATAGAGATCATGGAATGTACTTCCTTATTTTATATAGCTGAAGAATCTGAAGCTCAGGAAGATTGAAAAAACATCTATTTTTGTGATTTAGGCATTTATCTTATTTGTTAATGAAAGAATCATAGACTGTTATAGCAGATTAGGGTTTATGTTTCTCTCATGTATCACATGAAGTCGTTATGTGCACAGTGATGCCTCCTTAGAAGGAGATATTTAGGATAAAAGAGGAAAGTTGGGCACTGAAAAGGAATTGGACCCAGGAAGGCTTGATCTTTTCGGCAGTAGAGTGTGTCTGGCTGAGACAGTGCTCTTCTGAAAGGGATGAGCTGCAGGATGTCTTGAGCCCCCTGCAGGGAGAACAGCGCCAAGACTTAGAACATCTCTGCTGTGAAACCATATAATGAAGGATGGAGGTTTTAAATTTTCAACACCTGATTCCTGATCCCAACTGTCCCTAAGACTCTGACTTATAATGTGCAACACAATATGGAATATGAAAATCTTAATTAAAACGTGTGTGTGTGTGTGTGTCTGTGTGTGTGTGTGTGTGAAGCGGTAGTGTCTGTAATTAGATTGTCTTCAAACCTGGAAACAGCTTAAAAGAGCTAAAGCCCAAACAGTCACTTCAGCAATCCAGGAAGGAGGTAGCAATTTACTGTTGACCTTGACCACAAATTCTTTATTCTAGCAGTGAGGCAGATGACAATTTGCCTAAGATATGTTTAAACAGTGAAGAGCTAAAGACTCTTGTTTTTGTGTGTGAGAGAGAGGAAAATGAAATATTTAATTTGGGACATTTATTTGGAGAACTCTGAGGATTTGAAGTAGAGCTCTCTAGGTATAGAAAGAATTGAAGAATAAAGACCTAGAACTCTCTTTCTCCCCCCTCCCTCCAAAGCTCTTGTGGAAGCTGTATATAAAGGGTCACATTAGCTGCTCTTTTCCATTGATACTGGAACAAGACAGAGGCTGAGATTATACCAACGGGCATTTAAGTAATAAATTAAGAACTTGCTGCATGATATCACAGTTGCTAATGCCAGAAGAGAAACTAACTTTTCTAGGAACTTTTCCCCTTATCTTTTTTGAAAAGGTTAGTTCTAGTGTTGTAGCTTTGTAGACACATCTGGCTTCAAATCTTGGGTCCTCTACGGTTAGCTATAATGAATGGAGTCAAAGTTACTTAACATTGTCTATTCTCAATTTTCCAAACTGTAATGTGGAGTTAATAATACTCACCTGTAGGGGTCATTGTGCGATCTAAATGGGATAACATGAACAGTACCTAGTATGTGGAAGCAGCTAAATAAAAGTTACTTCTCTTGCCATTTATTTGGAAGATATATTTGAAGTAGTTGAAAAGAAATGAACAAGGTCATTGATTGGCACACCTAGATATGCTATGAAATTACATGAGGACTTTTAAAAAAAACTACTGAATTACTGAATCAGAATCTCCAAAGTATAGCCTAGAAAACTGTAATTTTTATAAAACTCTCAGATAATTCTGATGCCAGACTCAGTTTTAGATCAATAAACTACAAGAACTCTTGAAATTCTTTGTATTTTATTATCTCCCATCATCATTTAAAAATCAATTTAGTTAGGCAACTAATATTAACCAGTGTTAGAATCATCTATACTGAGTTTAGAAATACTTCTGATCATGGGCTGAGCTGTAGAAGACACTTGAATTGCTTTGATCACATCTCACTTTCTGAAAGCCTTGAAATAGTCTGATTAAGAATTATATGTAAAAAAGTTCATTCCACAAATATTTATTTACTACCTCCTATACGCCAGACATCATGCTAGATGCTTATAATTGGTTAAACAGGCAGAACTCCCTGCTTTGTGGAGCTTAATAAAGTTAAGCTTGTTTGTGTGTTTTTAAGACCTGAGCAAATAAGCCTTTGCTACAATTATAATTTGAACCTTAATAAATAGCCAAACCGGAAGTTTACTGCCATGCATATCATACTTCATATTTATTTTTTTCATGTTTTCTAACATTTTGTTATGAAAATTTTCAAACAAGTAGCAACATTGTAAGAATTTTACAGTGAACACCCACATACCCAGCACCTAGGTTCTACTATTAACACTTTACTGGACTTGCCTTGTTACTTAGCTATCAATCCCATAAATAAACCCATCTTAGTATTTGTGATGTACTTCAAAGTAAATCTAAGGCATCAGTATACTTCCCCTAAATACTTCAGAGGCGTATCATTAGCATTAGAGTTTAATATTTGTTAACATTTTTCTTTTGATGTAACATTTACAATGAAATGCACTGTCTTAAGTGAACATTTGCTGCATTTTGGCAAATGTATATACACATATAAGCTATCAAGACACAGAACACAGAATTTCTCACTCCCCTTCCTAGTGAATCCTTCCTCCAAACTCCAGCGGCAACCTCTGTTCTGAAATTTTTCCACTGTAGATTCATTTTGTATTTTCTGGCATCATGTCAATGAAATCATACAATGTATACTCTTTTGTGTAAGACTTCTTTTGCTCTGCATAATACTTGTGAGATTTATCCATGTTCTTTCATGTATCAGTCATTTGTTCTTTTGTGTTGCTAGTTTCATTGCTTACCACCACGTATTTATCTGTTTTTCGGTTGATGGGCACTATGACTCTTTCTAGTTATTGGCTCTATGAATAAAGCCATGATAAACATCACAAGTCTTTTTTGTGAATGTATTTTCATTTATATTGGGTAAATACCTCTGTGTGGAACTGCTGGTCATAGGGTACATGTATGTTTCACTTTAGAAGAAACTGTCAGACCTTTTCCCAGAGTGGTTGTGTCATTTACCCCACTGTGGACAGCATTGCTCCAGGTGCTGCGTCCCTGCTTCCATGGATGGCTAGTGTCAGTCTCTTTGACTATAGCCCTTCTGATGGGTGTGTAGTCCTGTCTCCTTGTGCTTCTAATTTGCATTTTTTGATAACAAGTGATGTTGAGCACTTCTTTCATGTGCTAATTGGCCATTCAGCTACATATATTTTTGATTCTTCAGATCTTTTGCCCATTTTTAATAGTTTTTTTGTCTTTCTATTGTTGAAGTGCCACAGTTCTTTGTATATCCGGGAAAACGGTCCTTTGTTAGATATATGTTTTGCCAATGATTCCTCCAAGTCTGTTGGATTGACTATTCATTTTCTTTTTTTTCTTTTTTTTTTTTTTTTGCTGTACGCGGGCTTCTCACTGCTGTGGCCTCTCCCCTCGCGGAGCACAGGCTCCGGACGTGCAGGCCCAGCAGCCATGGCGCACGGACCCAGCCGCTCCGCAGCATGTGGGATCCTCCCAGACCGGGGAACGAACCCGTGTCCCTGCATCGACAGGCGGACTCTCAACCACTGCGCCACCAGGGAAGCCCAACTATTCATTTTCTTAATGGAGTATTTTGATGAGCAAAAGTTTTTAATTTTGATGAAGCCTGTTTTTGTTTTCTTTTGTGGTTATTGCTTTCTGTGACCTAAGAAATCTTGACTACTCATGAGTCATGAACATATTCTCCTATACTCTGTTGTAAAAGTCTGATAGTTTTAGCTATTATGTTTAGGATATTTATTTCACTTTTTCACTAATTTTCACAGTTTTTCAAGGATGGCTCTCCTAAGCTATGTAAAATAATATACAGTTAAATTTCTTATATATAAACAAATAAATGAATTTTATTCACTGTCAGGGAGGGGGAAATTTCCCCCTCTATCCCTTCTTGAGTTCTGTGGCTGTACTAGTAATAAAATTGGCACAAGACAGATTAATAGGAGAAACAAATTTTAATTTTTGCACACAGAGACCTAAGAGGAGACCAAAGCAAGCAGCTTTTATACTTTTTAAACAAAGAAACAATAAATTTTTAAACTTGAAGTATAGCTGATTTACAGTATTATGTTAGTTTCAATTATATAGCAAAGTGATTCAGGTATATATACATATATTTTTTTTCAGGTTATTTTCCATTATAGGTTATTACAAGATATTGAGTATAGTTCCCCATGCTATACGGTAAATACTTATTGCTCATCTATTTTATATATAGTAGTGTGTATCTATTAATCCCATATGCCTAATTTATCCCTCCCCCACTCTCTTTCCTTTTTGGTAACCATAAGTTTGTTTTCTATGTCTGTGAGTCTGTTTCTGTTTTATAAATAAATTCATTCATATTATTCTTTACATTCCACATATAAGTGATATCATATAATATTTGTCTTTTTCTGTCTGACTTACTTTACTTAGTATGATATTCTCTAGGTCCATCCATGTTGCTACCAAGGGTAATATTTTATTCTTTTTTATGGCTGAGTAATATTCCATTGCATATATATACCACATCTTCTTTATCCATGCTTTTTTAAAAAAATTAATTAATTAATTAATTTTGGCTGCATTGGGTCCTCGTTGCTCTGCGCGGCCTTTCTCTAGTTGCAGCGAGTGGGGACTACTCTATGTTGTGGTGCATGGGCTTCATATTAAAAAAAAATTTTTTTATACAGCAGGTTCTTATTAGTTATCCATTTTATAAATATCAGTGTATATATGTCAATCTCAATCTCCCAATTCATCACACCACCACCACCACTGCCCCCCCTGATTCCCCCTTTGGTGTCCATACATTTGTTCTCTACATCTGTGTCTCAATTTCTGCCCTGCAAACCAGTCCATCTGTACCATTTTTCTAGGTTCCACATATATGCGTTAACAAACGATATTTGTTTTTCTCTTTCTGACTTACTTCACTCTGTATGACAGTCTCTAGATTCATCCATGTCTCTACAAATGACCCAATTTCTTTGCTTTTTATGAATGAATAATATTCCATTGTGTATATGTATCACATCTTCTTTATCCATTTGTCTGTAGATGGGCATTTAGGTGGCTTCCATGACCTGGCTATTGTAAATAGTGCTGCAATGAACATTGGGGTGCATGTGTCTTTTTGAGTTATGGTTTTCTCAGGGTATATGCCCAGTAGTGGGATTGCTGGGTCATATGGTAATTCTATTTTGAGTTTTTTAAGGAACCTCCATACTGTTCTCCATAGTGGCTGTATCAATTTACATTCCCACCACCAGTGCAAGAGGGTTCCCTTTTCTCCCCACCCTCTCCAGCATTTGTTGTTTGTAGATTTTCTGATGATGCCCATTCTAACTGGTGTGAGGTGATACCTCATTGTAGTTTTGATTTGCATTTCTTGAATAATTAGTGATGTTGAGCAGCTTTTCATGTGCTTCTTGGCCATCTGTATGTCTTCTTTGGAGGAATGTCTATTTAGGTCTTCTGCCCATGTTTTTTTTTTTTTTTAATATTGAACTGCATGAACTGTTTATATATTTTGGGGATTAATCCTTTGTGTGTTGAGTCATTTGCAAATATTTTCTCCCATTCTGAGGGTTGTCTTTTTGTCTTGTTTTAGTTTCCTTTGCTTTGCAAAAGCTTTTAAGTTTCAATAGATCCCATTTGTTTATTTTTGTTTTTATTTCCATTACTCTAGGAGGTGGATCAAAAAAGATCTTGCTCTGATTTATGTCAAAGAGTGTTCTTCCTATGGTTTCCTCTAAGAGCTTTATAGTGTCCAGTCTTACATTTAGGTCTTTAATCCTTTTGAGTTTATTTTTGTATATGGTGTTAGGGAGTGTTCTAATTTCATTCTTTTAAATGTAGCTGTCCAGTTTTCCCAGCACCACTTATTGAAGAGGATGTCTTTTCTTCATTGTATATCTTTGCCTCCTTTGTCATAGATTAGTTGACCATAGGTGCGTGGGTTTATCTCTGGGCTTTCTATCTTGTTCCATTTATCTATATTTCTGATTTTGTGCCAGTACCATATTGTCTTGATGACTGTAGCTTTGTAGTATAGTCTGAAGTCAGGGAGTCTGGTTCCTCCAGCTACGTTTTATTCCCTCAAGACTGCTTTGGCTATTCGGGGTCTTCTGTGTCTCCATACAAATTTTAAGATTTTTTGTTCTAGTTCTGTAAAAAATGCCATTGATAATTTGATAGGGATTGCATTGAATCTGTAGATTGCTTTGGGTAGTAGAGTCATTTTCACAATATTGATTCTTCCAATCCAAGAACATGGTACATCTCTCCATCTGTTGGTATCATCTTTAATTTCTTTCATCAGTGTCTTATAGTTTTCTGCATACAGGTCTTTTGTCTCCTTAGGTAGGTTTATTCTTAGGTATTTTATTCTTTTTGTTGCAGTGGTAAATGGGAGTGTTTCCTTAATTTCTCTTTCAGATTTTTCATCATTAGTGTATAGGAATGCAAGAGATTTCTGTGCATTAATTTTGTATCCTGCAACTTTACCAGATTCATTGATTATCTCTAGTAGTTTTCTGGTGGCATCTTTAGGATTCTCTATGTATAGTATCATGTCATCTGCAAATAGTGACAGTTTTACTTCTTCTTTTCCAATTTTTATTCCTTTTATTTCTTTCTCTTCTCTGACTGCTATGGTGGTGAGAGTGGACATCCTTGTCTTGTTCCTGATCTTAGAGGAAATGCTTTCAGTTTTTCACCATTGAGAATGATGTTTGCTGTGGGTTTGTCATATATCGCCTTTATTATGTTGAGGTAGTTTCCCTCTATGCCCACTTTCTGGAGAGTTTTTATCATAAATGGGTGTTGAATTTTGTCAAAATCTTTTTCTGCATCTATTGAGATGATCATTTTTTTTCTTCAATTTGTTAATATGGTGTATCACATTGATTGATTTGCATATCTTGAGGTTTCCTTGCATCCCTGGGATAAATCCCACTTGATCATGGTGTATGATCCTTTTAAAGTGTTGTTGGATTCTGTTTGCTAGTATTTTGTTGAGGATTTTTGCATCTATATTCATCAGTGATATTGGTCTGTAATTTTCTTTTTTTGTAGTATCTTTGTCTGGTTTTGGTATCAGGGTGATGGTGGCCTCATAGAATGAGTTTGGGAATGTTCCTTCCTCTGCAATTTTTTGAAAGAGTTTGAGAGGGATGGGTGTTAGCTCTTCTCTAAATGTTTGATAGAATTCACCTGTGAAGCCATCTGGTCCTGGACTTTTGTTTGATGGAAGATTTTTAATTTCATTTAAAATGAAATTCAGTTTCAATTTCATTACTTGTGATTGGTCTGTTCATATTTTATATTTTTTCCTGCTTCAGTCTTGGAAGGTTTTACCTTTCTAAGAATTTGTCCATTTCTTCCAGGTTGTCCATTTTATTGGTATAGATTTGCTTGTAGCAGTCTCTTAGGATGCTTTGTATTTCTGCAGTGTCTGTTGTAACTTCTGCTTTGTCATTTCTAATTTTAGTGATTTGAGTCCTCTCCCTCTTTTTCTTGATGAGTTTGGCTAATGGTTTATCAATTTTAACTTCTCAAAGAACCAGCTTTTAGTTTTATTGATCTTTGCTATTGTTTTCCTTGTTTCTATTTCATTTATTTCTGCTCTGATCTTTATAATTTCTTTCCTTCTGCTAACTTTGCATTTTGTTTGTTTTTCTTCCTCTAGTTCCTTTAGGTATACGGTTAGATTGTTTGAGATTTTTCTTGTTTCTTGAGGTAAGATTGTATTGCTATAAACTTCCTTAGAACTGCTTTTGCTGCATCCCATAGGTTTTGGATCATCGTGTTTTCATTGTCATTTGTCTCTAGGTATTTTTTGATTTCCTCTTTGTTTTCTTTAGTGATCTCTTGGTTATTTAGTAATGTATTGTTTAGTCTCCATGTGTTTGTGTTTTTTACAGGGTTTTTTTCCTGTAATTGATTTCTAATCTCATAGTGTTGTGTTCAGAAAAGATGCTTGATATGATTTCAGTTTTCTTCAATTTACTGAGGCTTGATCTGTGACGCAAGATGTGCTCTATCCTGCAGAATGTTCTATACGCACTTGAGAAGAAAGTGTAATCTGCTGTTTTTGGATGGAATGTCCTATAAATATCAATTAAATCTATCTGGTCTATTGTGTCATTTAAAGCTTGTGTTTCCTTCTTAATTTTCTGTTTGGATGATCTGTCCATTGGTGTAAGTAAGGTGTTAAAGTCCTCCACTATTATTGTGTTACTGTCGATTTCCTCTTTTATAGCTGTTAGCAGTTTTCTTACGTATTGAGGTGCTCCTATTTGGGTGCATACATATTTATAATTGTTATATCTTCTTCTTGGGTTGACCCTTTGGTCATTATGTAGTGTCCTTCCTTGTCTCTTGTAGAATTCTTTATTTTAAAGTCTATTTGTCTCATTTGAGTATTGCTACTCCAGCTTTCTTTGGATTTCCATTTGCATAGAATATCTTTTTCCATCCCCTCACTTTCAGTGTGTATGTGTCCCTAGGTCTGAAGTGGGTCTCTTGTAGACAGCATATATATGGGTCTTGTTTTTGTATCCATTCAGTGAACCTGTGTCTTTTGGTTTGAGCATTTAATCCATTCACATGTAAGGTAATTATCAATATGTATGTTCCTATTACCGTTTTCTTAATTGTTTGGGGTTTCTTTTTGTAGTTCCTTTTCTTCTCTTGTGTTTCCCACTTAGAGAAATGCCTTCAGCATTTGTTGTAGAGCTGGTTTGGTGGTGCTGAATTCTTTTAGCTTTTGCTTGCCTTTAATGCTTTTGATTTCTCCATCAAATTTGAATGCGATCCTTGCCAGGTAGAGTAATTTTGGTTGTAGGTTCTTCCCTTTCATCACTTTAAATATGTCATGCCACTGCCTTCTGGCTTGTAGAGTTGCTGCTGAGAAATCAGCTGTTAACCTTATGGGAGTTCCCTTGTATGTTATTTGTTGTTTTTCCCTTGCTGCTTTCAATAATTTTTCTTTGTCTGTAATTTTTGCCAATTTCATTACTGTGTGTCTAGGCATGTTTCTCCTTGGGTTTATCCTGTATAGGACTCTCTGCTCTTCCTGGACTTGGGTGGCTATTTCCTTTCCCATGTTAAGGAAGTTTTTGACTATAATCTCTTCATATATTTTATCGGGTCCTTTCTCTCTCTCTTCTCCTTCTGGGACCCCTATAATGCAAATGTTGGTGCATTTAATGTTGTCCCAGAGGTCTCTTAGGCTGTCTTCATTTCTTTTCATTCTTTTTTTCTTTATTCTGTTCTGCAGCAGTGAATTCCACCATTCTGTCTTCCAGGTCACTTATCCGTTCTTCTGCCTCAGTTATTCTGCTACTGATTCCTTCTAGTGTATTTTTCAGTTCAGTTATTGTATTGTTCATCTCTGTTTGTTTGTTCTTTAATTCTTCTATGTCTTTGTTAAACATTCCTTGCATCTTCTCGATATTTGCCTCCATCCTTTTTCTGAGGTTCTGGATCATCTTCACTACCATTATTCTGAATTCTTTTTCTGGAAGGTTGCCTATCTCCACTTCATTTAGTTGTTTTTCTGGGGTTGTATCTTGTTCCTTCATCTGGTACATAACCATCTGCCTTTTCATCTTGTCTGTCTTTCTGTGAATGTGGTTTTTGTTCCACAGGCTGCAGGATTGTAGTTTTTCTTGCTTCTGCTGTCTGCCCTATGGTGGATTCACAGTGCCTGGGCTTCTCATTGCAGTGGCTTCTCTTGTTGCAGGGCACAGGCTCTAGGTGTGCGGGCTTTAGTAGTTGTGGAACATGGGCTCAGTAGTTGTGGCTCATGGGCTCTAGAGTGCAGTCTCAGTAGTTGTGGCGCATAAGCTTAGTTGCTCCGTGGCATGTGGGATCTTCCCGGACTAGGGATTGAACGCATGTCCCCTGCATTGGCAGGCAGATTCTTAACCACTGCACCACCAGGGAAGTCCCTCCATTCATTTATTCATGGACACTTAGGTTGCTTCCATGTCTTGGCTATTGTAAACAATGTTGCTATGAACATTGGGGTGCATGTATTGATATCTTCTCGAATTAGAGTTTTCATCTTTTCCAGATATATGCCCAGGAGTGGGATTGCTGGATCATATGGCAACTCTATTTTTAGTTTTTTTTAAGGAAACTCCATACTGTTCTCCATAGTGGCTGCAGCAATTTACATTCCCACCAGCAACATAGGAGGGTTCCCTTTTCTCCACACCCTCTCCAGCATTTATTATTTGTAGACTTTTTGATAATGGCCATTCTGACCCATGTGAGGTGATACCTCATTGTGGTTTTGATTTGCATTTCTCTAGTAATTAGCAGTGCTGAACATCTTTTCATGTACCTGTTGACCATCTGTATGTCTTCTTTGGAGAAATGCTTATTTAGGTCTTCTGCCCATTTTTTGATTGGGTTGTTTGTTTTTTTTGATATTGAGTTGTATAAGCTGTCAAAGAAACAATTTGTGAGGAATTGACAGGACAAAGACACTTAGGTTTTGGGTGCTTAATTAGTGAAGAATCTAAACAGAGTTTGGTCTTGGGGTAGTAAATTAAAGAAGTAACAGGGTTTGTTTATAGAAGCTTCTTGGCCCAAACTCCTTGTCTCTGTGGTAAGGCTGTCTTACTTCCAAATGCATTTGGTGCATTTTTCACATGAGAGATTTATTTCCTGCTTTCAGGGAGGCAGAGGAACATCAGAGTTTCCTCCTTGGGTCCTCTGCTTCTCAAGTAACTTCAATTCAAAATAATCAATATGTCTTTGTGGTATGTTTTGGGGTGTCCTGCCATGAGCCCCAACATCACGTTACAAGAAACCCATTACAATGTCTTTCCAGAGAAAATATGTGTAAACATGGGATTATTGAAAAGATCAGACTATCTTCCATATTCATGTTTTGTTTTCAAGCATATCATTTAAGAATAATAAAGGATTCTCTGATTAAAGAGCAACCTTGACTTAAAGAGGTTTGAAATATATGTTTGTTTCGTTAAAAGAAAATGGACTGTTCTGTGCATTTATAAGTAACAGTGAGGGGCAGGGAGACAAGAATAACATCCACACACTGGGCTTCATCTGCTCGCATGGAATTTGGGAGGAAAGTGAGAGCAGAAACCACATCCTCCTTGATGACACAGGAGAGAGAAACTTACTCCTTCTGTTCCCAGTTGTCCTCATAACTTGTTCTTTTCTATTTCATATGTTCAGATCTGATAGTCAGATGATGACTCTGGCCACCCTGCTTCAGGCGGAGTGTCACCTGTGTTCCTTTACAAGGCCTGGCTCCCAGCTGTTACATGGTGGAGGAATCTGACACTCTGATAAATGAACAGGCCATCGGATAGTCTATCCAACAGAGGGCAGTGGCTCATTGAAACATTTGCTCTGAAAATGTAGTTTCTGAAACTTTCCACTTAAATAGCTGTGGATTAACTTTTAGTGAGGCCAACATAGTGGAAAGTAAGCAGAGCGTATAACCCCAGACTGTTGGGCAGCCGCACGTGGTCATGGTTCTGCCTTAATTCGCTGCGTATTACTTCCTTTGAAATTTGCAACCAGATTCTAAACTATTCACCTTTTAATGTCTGGAAGTGCTGAAAGCATTTGGCCATTTGCTCACCTTGTTTAAGCTGAACAACCCAGGGAGGGTAAGACTGTATTTGCCAAAGCAGAGTATACATGTCTGAAAGTTTAGACTGGTACTCCCAAAATGTTCTTCTAGTCTAGACAAGACATAGAAGGTTAGTGATCATGTTTTTATGCAGTCCAATAGTGATAACATTCTATGTTATGATGCCTCCCCCAAAAGCTTTTTTAAATGAAGTTTAAAAAGTTTCCAATATAAAGGTTGTATTATCAACAAATGATGGTTTGAAAGAACCAAATAGAATTTTGAAGATTACCCTTCTTTAACAATGTCTTAAATTTTTATCTCCTTATCCATTCCTCGTTGCTTTCTTTCTCAAGGCATTATGGTTTATTGTGTCTCTACTAGGTGCCTTGCATGTGATTTATACAGTGAATGGCCCTGCTTTTGGAGCAAGTTAATGATATAATATCCCCATTTATATTCAGAGCAGTCAACACTTTCTAGCTCCCAGAATAATAAAAGCACCTGCATTTAATATACATGGAAGAATGAGAAGGCAAATAGCAGATAAGGCACAATCAGGTAAGTGTAATCAGATAAAATATCACAATATTATAGTAGATCAGCATCTGGTAATGACTTGAATTTTGAAAGAATGACAAACAGCATGGCCTAAAGCAGCCAGGAAAACATTCAGAGCAACTCTTCCCAGAGCTGATTGCTCCTCTCATGTGTTTTCTGGCAGATTATGCAGGTACGGTTTCTTATTTTAATTCTTCTAGAACAGCATTGTGCCACTGGAAAAACACTGGCAATGTTCCTTTTTGAGCCCAGATCAGAAGCAAAAACAAACGATGTCTCTAAAATAAAACCTGGCATCTCCCAGCAGTTATCTCAAATTGATACAAATCAATTTTATTAAAAAAAATAAAGCTTGTGGTGATAGGCAGAGCTTTCATTTCCATCTCTGTAAACTTGCCTGCACAGCCTTGACATTTTATTCTTATTTTTTTTAAAGCAGGGAAATCTTAGTTTATTAGAAGCTTATTTGTCTCTGAGAGCTTCTTCACTTTTGACCCTTGGCAGCTAGTAAACCTAGCTATCTTGGCCTTGCACAAGTCCTAATGTAACAGAACCATAAGGAGTCAAATAGAACGCTTCAGATTTGCAAAAGTAAGAACTGAACAAACCTGGTTTGTATAGTGGAATTTAGTAGTTTTCCTCTCCCTTTTTTTTTTTTTGGCATTACGCGGGCCTCTCACTGCTGTGGCCTCTCCCGTTGCGGAGCACAGGCTCCGGACGCGCAGGCTCAGTGGCCATGGCTCACGGGCCCAGCCGCTCCATGGCATGTGGGATCTTCCCGGACCAGGGCACGAACCCGTGTCCCCTGCATCGGCAGGCGGACTCTCAACCACTGCGCCACCAGGGAAGCCCTTCCTCTCCTTTTAAGTTACTCTTTTTTTTTTTTAGCTTTTTAAATTGAAGTATAGTTGATTTACAATGTTGTGTTAATTGCTGCTGTACAGCAAAGTGATTCAGTTATATATATATACATTTATATATACACATATATGTATATATATGTGTGTGTGTATGTATATATATGTATATATATATATACTTTCTTTTTCATTTTATATTCTTTTCCTTAAGTTGCTCTTTGATGGAGGCAGGTAAGCTCTTCAATTAATTCACTTCCCGGTACCACAGAGGCAAGGGAGGGTGGCGATGGGGTGCAGAAGGGCTCTTTGACCCACAGTCTGCCCCAGTACTGGCTTCTCCGGTGGGAGGATCAGGAAGTGTCTTTGCTTGTACCTGCTGCAATTGGACTAGACATCAAATGTAGAAAATGGCATCAACTGCTCCATCTTCTGAGAAGGGCTGTATCCACCCTCTTGTTCCTTAGTTCTTATCCTCTGTTCCCTGTTCTAAAGGTGGTAGCCCTGGGCATGGCCAAGGATGTCTATTTCAATGAAACTTTCATAAATATAAGTATGAAGGAGATGAAATAACTGTCCATTGCATTTAGAACAACTATATCTTTATGGAGATCACTCTTCCCAGAGTGTCTTTGTCTCTTCACCCGGTTTAGTCAGTTTGCGCTGTGATAACAAAATACCATAGACACAGAAATGAATTATCTTACAATTCCAGAGGCTGGTAGTCTGAGATCAGGGTGTCAGCATGGCTGGGTTCTGGGGAGGTCCCCCTTCTTGGCTTGCAGACCATGACCATCTCCAGTGGTGCTCACTTGACCTCTTCTTTGTGCATCCACAGGGAGAGAAAGAACAAGCTTTCTGATGGCTGTTCTTATAATGATACTAATCCCATCAAGAGGGCCCCACCCTCATGACCTCACCTAAGCCTGTTTACTTCCCAGTGACCCCATCTCCAAATACCAGCACTTTGGGGGTTAGGGCTTCACCACATGAATCTGGGGTGGTGGTGGTACAGTTCAATTCATAGCATCATCAAGTTGTATTATTGTGGCAAAGTTACTAAGGCTGAGACAAAGAGAGCTACTGTGTGGCCAACAAGACTGACATGAAGGATATTAGTAGTTCAGTCCACGATGGAGCAAATGTCAATGAACCAGAGCCCTTGATGGCCATATTCTTCATCCCTTCTTCACATACACCCACACCCACACTCACTCATCCCTGCCACACCCACTTTCAAATCTTAGGAAAAAGATCACAAGAGAAAGCATTTGTGTCAGGAACAAAATGGGAAAGCCACAGCTTCAGGATACTTATGGTGTCAACATTCTCTTGTATTTTCTATCACACTTTTCACCCTTGCTGTAACATGGACTGATCACTGATTTCAGAATGATAAATGAACCCACTTGGGAGGCTCACTCACTCAAGAGTTTCAGTTATATTCTGAATATAAAGGATGGAAAAAGAACTAATTTTCAGATGTCTAATGGCAGGAGTAGAAAGTAAGAAGGAGTTTGTGGAGCATCATGGGTTTATTATAACACCCTATTTCCAGAGCATCCCATTTTATATAATGTTTTTTTTCACAGAATTCATTATTTAGTGCTTTGGGGAGGTGGGCTGAGATTTACACTGTACAATTGAAAAATGTGAGCTTCTCCAAGGTCATGAGAAGAGATCTGGATTGTTAGTTTAAACATGAACTGTACAATATTGAAAATGGAAAACACCTTCCTCAACGGTTCATTTGTTGTTTGGTTGGTTGGGTTGGTTGAGGTTTTTCTGCACTTTAGTTTTGGCTCAAGAGGACAAACAAAGCAGTCTGTTGTTATTTTTTAAAAATATTTATTTATTTATTTTGGCTGTGCTGGGTCTTCGTTGTAGCATGAGGGATCTTCGTTACAACATATGGGATCTTTAGTTGTGGAATGCAGACTTCTTAGTTGTGGCATGCGAACTCTTAGTTGCAGTATGTGGGATCTAGTTCCCCGACCAGGGATCGAAACTGAGCCCCCTGCACTGGAAGTGTGGAGTCTTATCCACTGGGCCACCAGGGAAGTCCCTGTTGTTATTTTAACTTGTTATTTAATGAGTCTGGGCCATGAAGAGCCACGGCCATGTCAAAAAAGAGATATATCACTATCTGATTTGTGATAGAGATGACCTTAGACAAAGCCCAATTGAGGCTACTTCAGCCTCCAAATTGAAAACATTTCTCTTTCTGCTTACAGTCACATTAAGGGGTATTTTGTAAATAGTGATGGTGATATTGCAACCAGACAAATTCTTCTCTGGTTCCACCTGCATTCCTCACCATTTCATCAGAGCTCCTGTCCTGGAGAGCCAGGCTACTGCAGTAAGTAAGCAGTAACACAGTTGTTTGAAGTATAGTGTGAGCACTGAACCATCCTGGGTGTTTCAGTATAGACTGTGCTATACGTAATTGGGTATGAAGCATAAGCCTCTCTGACTTAAGACTGTGGCTTATGTGTTTTGCTACCACCATCTCTGTTTTGGGCAGATAAAGTACTGATCTTTTAGAAATGATAGTGGAAATAGATTGAGGAGAATAAAAAGACTGGGGAGATATATGGGTGTGATGGCCTTCACCCACAAAAAAAAAAAAAGGATCATTACTTGAAGAGAGAATTTGTATTTTAGGTAACAGAAAAATATTTCTTACTTTTTCAATTATATTTGAGTTGTTTACCCTGACCCAGAAAAATACCTGAGTTTGCCTTTGTTAAACGCACACCCCAAATCTAAACTTGGTACATTTCAAGCTTCTGGAATTAAAAAGATTAGATCTTCATGCATGTTAGTTCTTAGGAATTCATCTAGCTTTATGCTTCAGCTTTCTCATTTCAAAAGCAGAAACATATTATTTTTATGCCACATTTCATAATCCACTCATTTCTTAGCTGAATTCTCCAGATACTCGTCAGAAGATTTTTTTCCTTCCGTGATGAGGCACAAATGTTTAATAAATCATTGCTATCAAGACATTACAAAATATGTATATAAATAGATTTATTTTTTTAAATTATTTTATTTATTTATTTATTGGCTGCATTGGGTCTTCATTGCTGCACACGGGCTTTCTCTAGTTGTGGCGAGCAGGGGCTACTCTTCATTTTGGTGCGTGGACTTCTCATTGCGGTGGCTTCTTTTGTTGCGGAACATAGGCTCTAGGACATGTGGGCTTCCGTAGTTGCAGCACACGACCTCAGTAGTTGCAGCATGAGGGCCCTAGAGTGCACGGGCTTCAGTAGTTGCAGCACGCGGGCTCAGTAATTGTGGCTCACGGGTTCTAGAGCGCAGGCTCAGTAGTTGTGGTGTATGGGCTTAGTTGCTCTGCAGCATGTGGGATCTTCCTGGACCAGGACTCAAACCCGTGTCCCTTGCACTGGCAGGCAGATTCTTAACCACTGCACCACCAGGAAAGTCCCTATAAATAGATTTCTAGGGAACAAGTATATGCATAGTTGGAAATGACAAATTGTTAAATAGCAAAAATGACTAGTAGAGAAAGCCCATCTGAAAAAAAATGGTAACTTAGCTGAGTAATGAGTGCTCTGATTAACATATTCTACAAATCTATCAATACTATGGCTCAGCATGTCCTTGTTACTCTGTAAAATTAATAATGACAGGTACCAAGACCCTTTTAATATTGTAATAGTCTAATAGGCCCAGGCAAGCATGCAACAGGGAAGAATGTAAATCATTTGTCAGGGTTGCTAGGTGGTCTCCAGAGAGTCTGCCAGGTGGGAGAGCTAAGTCCTCATAAAGCTTTCTTAACTTCTTCCTGCCTTCATTCTCATCTCAGCAACCAGTTTCAGAAAATGTACTCATTTTGAACAGAAGAATGTGCTAGTACAAGGCAAAACCCATAGAGTATTTAGCACTCTTTATGCCCACAATGTATTTTAAGAAATACTAATGTTCATGTCAGTGTATATCCTTAAATGCTCTGT